>NC_139479.1:114877516-115105135 GCF_008360975.1 Lichenostomus cassidix
AAGCCGCCACCCACAGACACCAGCCCCCCTGCCCCAGCTCCACAAAAGCCCCCAGCTTCAGCTCGGCTCACCATCGCGACGTCCGGCGCAGTCCCATCCGACGCTGGGAGCGAGGCCCTCTGGGCAAATGAAGCTGGGCACGCACAGCAGCGGCCAAAGAGGCTGCTAGCCCTGCTTACAGGGGCCTCCGGCCGCTGCCTGGACTGTAAAGTGCCCGGGACTCCAGAGCACCGGCTCTGGGCCCCGAGGCCTGCGGAGGGGGCTCCTTCTCCTCTCCGCTTCCGGGGGGCTAACCCCCCCCTAGGCTGCCGGCTGAGGGAGCACCGAGGCTCCCAGACACGCAAGCCTGCTTACAGGCCGGTCGACACCCGGGGGGCCACGGAGCTCGGCCTTCCCCCACGGTGACAGGAACGGATACTCGACACTCGACACTTGTCAGTTAAGCCAGTCCAAGAACACGGCCTAAGGCCCAGGGGCCGGGAGCCCAGCCCCGAGGACAGGGAGGGCACACGCCCGGCCCCCCGTGACTCCTGGCCCCAGGCCCCTAAAAGGCCGGGGCCAGGGATACCCGCCTGATTACAGGGGGTCCCTCCGACCGCCCGCCGAGGCCCGGGGACGCACCAAACCCCACTTACGGGGCCGTCCCCCGTGGCCCGGCACTCCCAACAAAGCGCCACGGAGCGCTCTCGTTCCTGTCACCTGCCTAGAGCAGCCTCTCCAGCCCTGAGTTACAGGGACCCGGGGCCGCTCCTGGGGACAAAGGGGCTGCACAAAATCGTGACACGTGCCCCGACTACGGGGCCGTGGCGTTCCAGCAGGTCGGTAGCACCTGCAGGACGGCCGGCCGTGCAGCGCAGGCAGAGACCCGGGCCCCGGCTACAGGCGGGTCAGCGTGCCCACGCTACCACTAAGCGGCTCGGTGCCGTCAGGACTGGCAGCCGCGCAGCGCGGGCAGAGACCCGGGCCCTGGCTACAGGCGGGTCAGCGTGCCCACGCCGCCATTAAGCGGCTTGGTGCCGCCCTCAGCAAGCAGGGCCAAGGCCTGAGCCTTTCCCCCCCCGCCCGGCCATGGCGAGGGTTCCTTCAGCCAAGTGCCTGCACACAGCTCCTCTTTCCCTCCTGGGACGTCTAAGCTAGGCTGGCCTATTTCTAAAGGGGGTCTAAAGCGCAGCCACACTCGCTCACGCACGCCAACTACACACTGGGGGACACAGGGGAGGGGGGGGGGATGGAGGGGGAACGCAGTCCCGGAAGGGGGAGCAAGCTCTGTGCAGCCACCGGACCAAAGGAACCGTCCCCACAGCCGACCGGCAGGCGAAAGCCTCGGGTCTCGCCCCTGCTCTTCGGGGACGACACGCAGGGGCCTCGCCACCCTGAGCCTACTCAGGGGTGGCACGGGGTCAGAGGCCGTGACGCGCCCCGAGTACGGGGGGTCACGCTGGCCAGGGGCCAGCAGACTAGGCAGAAAGCTGCCGGGCTCGGGGAGAAGCCCTGCGCACTGCTTACAGGGTGGGCTGGGGGGCCGGGAGAGCTCCGTGTCCCCGACGCGGGTGCGGAGAGAGGGGCTCTGACCCTGCTTACAAGGCGGCCCCTCTCTCCGGGCAGCAAAAGGAGCACAACGTTGGCAAAACACCAACAACAAAGACCTTGCCCCTCTCACTTACAGGGGAGGTCGCCCAGCACGGAGCTATGGCCTTTACCCAGAGGGCCTCTCGTGCCCCCTTCTTCGCCTCCAGGCCGCCGCTGCGCTCGCCTTGCCTCGCCGCTCTACTCTTGAGCTCGCCGCTCTAACTCTTGAGCTCGCCGCTCTAACTCTTGAGCTCGCCGCTCTAACTCTTGAGCTCGCCGCTCTAACTCTTGAGCTCGCCGCTCTAACTCTTGAGCTCGCCGCTCTAACTCTTGAGCTCGCCGCTGCAGCTCTCGCCTCGTCGTCCCGCGGCTTCTGCCGACAGACGACGAGGCACTCAGCACCGAAAGGCTCCGGCTCCCACGCCCGAGGGGAACGGCCACCCAGCTGCCCCACGGGGAGATCCTCGAGCCGCCACCCACAGACACCAGCCCCCCTGCCCCAGCTCCACAAATGCCCCCAGCTTCAGCTCGGCTCACCATCGCGACGTCCGGCGCAGTCCCATCCGACGCTGGGAGCGAGGCCCTCTGGGCAAATGAAGCTGGGCACGCACAGCAGCGGCCAAAGAGGCTGCTAGCCCTGCTTACAGGGGCCTCCGGCCGCTGCCTGGACTGTAAAGTGCCCGGGACTCCAGAGCACCGGCTCTGGGCCCCGAGGCCTGCGGAGGGGGCTCCTTCTCCTCTCCGGTTCCGGGGGGCTAACCCCCCCCTAGGCTGCCGGCTGAGGGAGCACCGAGGCTCCCAGACACGCAAGCCTGCTTACAGGCCGGTCGACACCCGGGGGGCCACGGAGCTCGGCCTTCCCCCACGGTGACAGGAACGGATACTCGACACTCGACACTCGACACTTGTCAGTTAAGCCAGTCCAAGAACACGGCCTAAGGCCCAGGGGCCGGGAGCCCAGCCCCGAGGACAGGGAGGGCACACGCCCGGCCCCCCGTGACTCCCGGCCCCAGGCCCCTAAAAGGCCGGGGCCAGGGATACCCGCCTGATTACAGGGGGTCCCTCCGACCGCCCGCCGAGGCCCGGGGACGCACAGAACCCCACTTACGGGGCCGTCCCCCGTGGCCCGGCACTCCCAACAAAGCGCCACGGAGCGCTCTCGTTCCTGTCACCTGCCTAGAGCAGCCTCTTCAGCCCTGAGTTACAGGGACCCGGGGCCGCTCCTGGGGACAAAGGGGCTGCACAAAATCGTGACACGTGCCCCGACTACGGGGCCGTGGCGTTCCAGCAGGTCGGTAGCACCTGCAAGACGGCCAGCCGTGCAGCGCAGGCAGAGACCCGGGCCCCGGCTACAGGCGGGTCAGCGTGCCCACGCTACCACTAAGCGGCTCGGTGCCGTCAGGACTGGCAGCCGCGCAGCGCGGGCAGAGACCCGGGCCCTGGCTACAGGCGGGTCAGCGTGCCCACGCCGCCATTAAGCGGCTTGGTGCTGCCCTCGGCAAGCAGGGCCAAGGCCTGAGCCTTTCCCCCCCCGCCCGGCCATGGCGAGGGTTCCTTCAGCCAAGTGCCTGCACACAGCTCCTCTTTCCCTCCTGGGACGTCTAAGCTAGGCTGGCCTATTTCTAAAGGGGGTCTAAAGCGCAGCCACACTCGCTCACGCACGCCAACTACACACAGAGGGACAAAGGGGAGGGGGGAACGCAGTCCCGGAAGGGGGAGCAAGCTCTGTGCAGCCACCGGACCAAAGAAACCGTCCCCACCGCCGACCGGAAGGCAAAAGCCTCGGGTCTCGCCCCTGCTCTTCGGGGACGACACGCAGGGGCCTCGCCACCCTGAGGCTACTCAGGGGTGGCACGGGGTCAGAGGCCGTGACGCGCCCCGAGTACGGGGGGGTCACGCTGGCCAGGGGCCAGCAGACTAGGCAGAAAGCTGCCGGGCTCGGGGGGAAGCCCTGCGCCCTGCTTACAGGGTGGGCTGGGGGGCCGGGAGAGCTCCGTGTCCCCGACGCGGGTGCGGAGAGAGGGGCTCTGACCCTGCTTACAAGGCGGCCCATCTCTCCGGGCAGCCAAAGGAGCACAACGTTGGCAAAACACCAACAACAAAGACCTTGCCCCTCTCACTTACGGGGGAGGTCGCCCAGCACGGAGCTATGGCCTTTACCCAGAGGGCCTCTCGTGCCCCCTTCTTCGCCTCCAGGCCGCCGCTGCGCTCGCCGTGCCTCGCCGCTCTGCTCTTGAGCTCGCCGCTCTAACTCTTGAGCTCGCCGCTGCAGCTCTCGCCTCGTCGTCCCACGGCTTCTGCCGACAGACGACGAGACACTCAGCACCGAAAGGCTCCGGCTCCCACGCCTGAGGGGAACGGCCACCCAGCTGCCCCACGGGGAGATCCTCGAGCCGCCACCCACAGACACCAGCCCCCCGCCCCAGCTCCACAAAAGCCCCCCAGCTTCAGCTCGGCTCACCATCGCGACGTCCGGCGCAGTCCCATCCGGCGCTGGGAGCGAGGCCCTCTGGGCAAATGAAGCTGGGCACGCACGGCAGCGGCCAAAGAGGCTGCTGGCCCTGCTTACAGGGGCCTCCGGCCGCTTCCTGGACTGTAAAGTGCCCAGGACTCCAGAGCACCGGCTCTGGGCCCCGAGGCCTGCGGAGGGGGGCTCCTTCTCCTCTCCGGTTCCGGGGGGCTAACCCCCACCTAGGCTGCCGGCTGAGGGAGCACCGAGGCTCCCAGACACGCAAGCCTGCTTACAGGCCGGTCGACACCCGGGGGGCCACGGAGCTCGGCCTTCCCCCACGGTGACAGGAACGGATACTCGACACTCGACACTTGACACTTGTCAGTTAAGCCAGTCCAAGAACACGGCCTAAGGCCCAGGGGCCGGGAGCCCAGCCCCGAGGACAGGGAGGGCACACGCCCGGCCCCCCGTGACTCCTGGCCCCAGGCCCCTAAAAGGCCGGGGCCAGGGATACCCGCCTGATTACAGGGGGTCCCTCCGACCGCCCGCCGAGGCCCGGGGACGCACAGAACCCCACTTACGGGGCCGTCCCCTGTGGCCCGGCACTCCCAACAAAGCGCCACGGAGCGCTCTCGTTCCTGTCACCTGCCTAGAGCAGCCTCTCCAGCCCTGAGTTACAGGGACCCGGGGCCGCTCCTGGGGACAAAGGGGCTCCACACAATCGTGACACGTGCCCCGACTACGGGGCCGTGGCGTGCCAGCAGGTCGGTAGCACCTGCAGGACGGCCGGCCGTGCAGCGCAGGCAGAGACCCGGGCCCTGGCTACAGGCGGGTCAGCGTGCCCACGCTACCACTAAGCGGCTCGGTGCCGTCAGGACTGGCAGCCGCGCGGCGCGGGCAGAGACCCGGGCCCTGGCTACAGGCGGGTCAGCGTGCCCACGCCGCCATTAAGCGGCTTGGTGCCGCCCTCGGCAAGCAGGGCCAAGGCCTGAGACTTTCCCCTCCCGCCCGGCCATGGCGAGGGTTCCTTCAGCCAAGTGCCTGCACACAGCTCCTCTTTCCCTCCTGGGACGTCTAAGCTAGGCTGGCCTATTTCTAAAGGGGGTCTAAAGCGCAGCCACACACGCTCACGCACGCCAACTACACACTGGGGGACACGGGGGAGGGAGGGGGGGATGGAGGGGGAACGCAGTCCCGGAAGGGGGAGCAAGCTCTGTGCAGCCACCGGACCAAAGGAACCGTCCCCACAGCCGACCGGAAGGCGAAAGCCTCGGGTCTCGCCCCTGCTCTTCGGGGACGACACGTAGGGGCCTCGCCACCCTGAGCCTACTCAGGGGTGGCACGGGGTCAGAGGCCGTGACGCGCCCCGAGTACGGGGGGGTCACGCTGGCCAGGGGCCAGCAGACTAGGCAGAAAGCTGCCGGGCTCGGGGAGAAGCCCTGCGCCCTGCTTACAGGGTGGGCTGGGGGGCCGGGAGAGCTCCGTGTCCCCGACGCGGGTGCGGAGAGAGGGGCTCTGACCCTGCTTACAAGGCGGCCCCTCTCTCCGGGCAGCCAAAGGAGCACAACGTTGGCAAAACACCAACAACAAAGACCTTGCCCCTCTCACTTACAGGGGAGGTCGCCCAGCACGGAGCTATGGCCTTTACCCAGAGGGCCTCTCGTGCCCCCTTCTTCGCCTCCAGGCCGCCGCTGCGCTCGCCTTGCCTCGCCGCTCTGCTCTTGAGCTCGCCGCTCTACCTCTTGACCGCTCCTCTCTCGCTGGCTCCTCTCACCTTGTCATCTTGCTGCTTCTGCCAATGGACGACAACAAGGTGAGACCTGAAGAACCCTCACCTCCTGTCCCTTAAGTTGACGGCGACCCAACAGCCCCATGGCGACGTCCTCGAACCACCCCTTTCCTAACTGTAATAGTGTGACATAACGACGAGAGGGAACTCACGGCAGTCTCAATGTGAGATATAAGCAAGCTCCATTTTATTTCACCAAACAAGAGACTTATATACTGTTACAGATGTTACTAACTATAGTTACACACATATCTGCAGTTTGTTCTCACACATTCAGGGATCCTCCTGGTGACTCCCTTATTCTTTCTCATAACACTTCTGACTTCCTATTCTTTCCCATGACATTCTTCTCACAGAACATTCTCAGAAAAACAAGCTACTGTAGCTTGTTAAGATTTTAATTAAGGTCTGAGTATGCTGAGACCCTGCTCAGGTGTCTTCAGTTAGCATAAGTTTTGCTGGAAAACTGCGTTTTCCAACAATAGTGGGTCTTCTAATATACTTTTTTCATAGAATGTGTATTTCAAAATCCCTCCCTGACTGGGGACAGGACTTTGTTATTTCTCAGGTGTATTTGAAGGATACTTTCCCTCTTCATCAGTATAGCTAAGTAACATTAACTCCTACAATTATTTTTTTCACCGTTTTATATTATTGCCTCAATACTTCTTCAAAATAATGTGTTACACTGTACCAGTTTTTTCGATTCTGCCCTCTGTACTGAATACACCTGATTAAAACTTTGTTGTCTAATCATTATCATAACAAGTGACATGAATTTCTATGAAGATACTTGGTTTGCAATCTCTTCTTCCAAAAAACAAAATGTTGTACATGTTTCTTTACGCTTATAAAATCTTCTGAGCATAAAGCTTTCACAAAGTCCATAGTTAAAAACAGTTTTAGCCACACTTAATTTCCCTGCTGAGTTTAGAAACAAGGGCACCATTTTGCACATCACAACTCAAAAGACTTCTCTAAACTGCTTTTTTCTTCAGCTCCCCACTCTGGCCACGCCAGTGCTCTTCTAAAGTACCTCAGTTTTTCTGCTAAAAATGTCACCTATGTCCAGATGCCTATATAAATTGCGTGAGAGTTACAAGATAGCTTCCTCATTCGAATCACAGTGCACTAGAGCCTCAGAGCCCTAAGCGCAGCCAGCTATAGCAATAGAACCCCAAGTGCAGCTCACTGTAGCTACAGAACCTCAACCACAGGCTGCTGTATCTTCAGAACCCCAAGCACAGCTTGCTATAGCAACATAATTTAAACAAAAACTTTCTATAGCAATATGAACCAAAACTCTGTAAATACTAATATAACTTGAATTGTAAATTTTTCATGTAATGCCTAATCTATGGGTAACTAGTGGTTTATCACTGCATAGACAAAAAAGACCCAAATGAACAAAAAGCAAAAACAAGGAAAAAAAGAAACCTAAAACCAAAGAACTGATCAAGTGCAAACCCCCCCAAAAAAATTAAAAAAAAAAAAAACAAACCCTCCCCAAAGGAACCCAAAAACCCTCACAACACAAAAAGCACCCGCAAAACACAGAACAGCCAAAAAAAACAAAATAAACAAAAAAAGCAAAAAACCAAAAAAACCAAGAAAAAACCAAACACCAAACACAAAACAAAGCAAAAAAACAACCAAACCCCCCCCAAAAAACCCTAAAAAAGCTGCCAAGCCACCCCCCAAAACCCCCCCAAATAAATCTCCTCCCCCTAAACAACCTCCAAAAAAAAGATTCCCCCCAAAAAACCAACCAAAAAAACCCCAGAAAAACACACAAACAAACAAACAAACAATAAACAAACACCCAGCTCACCAAGTGCAGAGCTTCAAAGATTGACAAGTATAGTATTAATTAGCAACTGGCAAATGCAAAGCCATTTGGCTACAAAACACAGAATTTATGCCAGTCACAACCAGAGAGAACAAGAAACACCATAAAGGTTCATCTCTGAAGACAAAGTCAAAAAGCTCAGATGCAAAGAACACCTTGAATCTTGGTCACAACAAGACCCTCAGGACCACCAAACGGGGGAGGCGCAAGTGCAGTGCAAAAGATTTATAACCATCAGATCATCTTATGTAAATTCCTTGCACTGGTATACAGTGACACAGTAACATCAATATATACTACAGCATTAATATATTCTATAACATAGTGACATTAAGCAATATTTACTGTATAAATAAAGCAGAGCACTTGAAAAAGGCAGGTGAGTTAGGTGGAGAAATCCCCCTCACCTCCAGTGCTGCAATAAAGAAATACCTGCTCTATAGGGCTTTATTTTCAGCCTAGCTTTTCGGGCATCATCCTTCCTTGTTATCTCAGATATTCTGTCAAAGATGCTACCTCTGCTTTCTGTCCCACAACAGACTTTCCCTCAAAAATGCTCATTTTTCCTCTCTAAATGACATTAAATTCACCCCAAAAAATTCATATCAAAAAAAGCTAATTTCTTTGCTCTACCTTATATAAGGTTTTCTTATAAAAACATGACATTTTACCCCCTGCAAAGTACCTCAAGTTTTCTCTCCAAAACGTCCCCTACAGGTTGTCTCAGCTTATGCACCAAAAAACCCATCCTGTCCCCCTGAGACTTCTTCACATTTCCCTTCCAAAATGTTCCTTGTGCTCCGCAAAAATTATCTCAGGTTTTATCACAAATTTTTCTCTGCCTTTTCATCCTCAGCTGATGCTATTTCCCCGCCGCAGCTCTGAGGGGAGCGGCAGGCTGAGCCCGAACCGGCGAGGACCAATTTTTCCCACCCTTTTTCCCTCCCTCAGAGAGCCTCGGTGCCCTCAGAGACACTGCAAACCCGCATCGCCCTCACTGACAGCTGGCTGCAGCAACAGGAGCCGAACCACAGCTTGCTCCAGCAGAAGAGCCAGAACCCCAATCGCAGCTTGCTATTGCTTTAGAACCCGAATCACAGTTTTCTACAGTGATATATAATCTAAACCGTAACTTTCTATATACAAATATAACTCGAATTATAATTTCCTATGCAATGTAATGGCTAAATTATGTTTAACTAGTTGCCTAACACTGAATAGAAAAAAACCAAAAAAACAAACTGCAAAAAACCACCTCCCCCCCTCAAAAAAAACACCAACCCCACCCAAAACAAACCAAACACCACCAAACCTCCTAAAACAACGAACCAAAGAAGCCTAAAAACCCCCAAACCCCGCCGCAAAAAAAGCCAAAAAAAACCAAACAAAAAATATAAAGAGCCCCAAAAAACATCCCCAAACCCCAGAAAAGGAAACAAAAGACCCAAAAAGGAGCAAAAAAACAAAAGGAAAAAAGGACCAAAGAAGAAGGGAGAAGAAAGAAGGGAGCAAGAAGGAGGAAGAAGGGAGCAAGAAGGGAAAAAAAAGGACTCAATACCAAAAAAACTTCTAAAACTAAAATATCCCCAAAACAACAAAAAAAAACTGAAAAAAAAGCCAAGAGGAAAAAACCCCCCAAAATAAAAAAAAAAACACAAATAACACTGAAAAACCAAAAATGACCCAAAAATAAAAACAAACAAAAAAATTCCCCAAAACCAAAAAACATAAAAATCTCCACATACACCGCAAAAAACACCCCAAAAATTTAAACCACCAAAACAAAAAAAAGATAAAAACCAGAAAAAAAATTAAAAAATTAAAACCATAAAACACCTAAACAACCGCAAACCCCAAAAGAGAAAACCCCAAAAACCCCTAATCCCAAAAACCCCAAAAAATACCAACCAGAAACAAGCAATAAAAACAAACAAAACTAAAACACCAAAGCCCCCAAACAAACAGAAACACACAAAAATCACCAATTCACCAGGTAGACAGCATCAAAAATCACAACTATAGCAGTAATGAGAAATTCAATGTAAAGCCAGTGTAAAGCCAAAAAAAATTAAAGCTACTCGGCCACAAAATACAGAATTCATGCCAGTTACAACCAGACAGAACAAGAAACACCATAATGGTTCATCTTCGAGGAAAAAGTCGAAAAGCTTTCATCACAGGACCCTCAGGACCACCAAACTGGGGAGGCGCAAGTGGAGTGCAAGAGAACTATTTAAAAGTATCAGCTTATCTCATGCAAATTCCTTGAGGCGCATATACGACGACACAGTAACATCAATATGTGCTATAACGTTAATACATGCTATAATAACATAGTAACATTAAGCGATATTGACTGTATAAATGAAGCAGACCACTTGACAAAGGCAGCTGAGTTAGGTAGAGAAACCCCCCTCACCTCCAGTGCTACAATAAATAAACACCTGCTCTATAGGGCTTTATTTTCAGCCTAGCTTTCCAGGCATCATCCTCCTCTGTTATTCCAGATTTTCTGTCAAAGATGCTTCTTCTGCCCCGCAAAAATTACCTCAGATTTTATCACAAATTTTCCTCTGCCTTTGCTCCACAAATTACCTCAGACTTGTTCCCATTTTTCTCAGCTACAGGGTTTCCCTCAGGTTTTCCCACCAACAAGGTCCACTGCACATGTCCTCCACAGATTACTGCAGCTTTTGTTCCGACACTGCTCAATTTTGCTCCAAAATGCTCATCCTGCAGCCTACAGGTGCATGCCAGGGAACTCTAACATCCCTGCCCTATGGAAGCTGGTGCCCTACCCTCACAGTTCTCACAGTTTCCCCTCACGAAGTGAAACAGTGATGGAGCTGTCTCTTCCCCGTGGGGCTCCCCTGAGGCGATTCCCACAGCGCTTATCTATCCCTCCCCGTGCCTCGCCGACAAGGGCGGGCAGAGCCGGTTCGACCTCCAGCACTCCCCTCCCTATGTACTACTCGCTGTACCCTCCCTCACCTCCGCTTTTCCCCTCACAACCTGGAAGGCTCTGGAGTTCTGCGATGATGCCGCCCCTCCTTCCTCGGTGCCACAGGTCGGGGTCTGCCCGAGGGCGAACTCCCGGGCGGCTTATGTGTGCCCCGCAGCGCCTCCCCCACAAGCACACACCTGCTGCCATTTCCCCGCCGCAGCTGTGAGGGGAGAGGCGGGCTCAGCTCGAGCCGGCGCCGACCAGATTTTCCCACCCTTTTTCCCCCTCTCTCAGCGCGCTCCTCTCAGCCTCCGAGCCCTCAGAGCCCCAGGGCAGCCGCAGCGCCTGACTGACAGCTGGCTGTACAACTGGAGCTGAGCCACAGCTTGCAAAAAACCTACCTCCCCAAAAATAAAAAAAAAAACCTCTTAGCCCCCCCAAAAACAACCAAAAATGCCCAAAAGCCCCCCAAGCCCCCCCGAAAAAACCAACGAAACACCACACACAGACCCAAACATGCAAAAAACCAGAAACAAAACCCAAAAAATTAAACTAAAAATAAAAGAGCCCCAAATCCCGCCCCAAAAAACCCCCAAAAATAAAAAGCAAAAAAAATTAAAATCCAAGAAAAAAACCAAAAAACCCCATTAAAAACAAAAAAGAACTAAAAATAAAGAAAAAATGCCCAAAAGCGAAATCCATAAAAAACTCCTTAAACTCCTCCAAAAAACACCCCAAAAATTTTAACCCCCAAAACCTAAAAAACCCCAAAACCAAAATAAAACAAAAAATAGCCCTGAAAAAATGAAACAAAACCCAAAAAAATTTAAAAACCAAAAAAAACTACAAAACAAAGCCAAAACCGAAAAAGCCCTGAAAAAACAAAAAAAGAAACAAAAATTAAAAAACAAACAAAAAATTCCCCCCACAGTATTTTAAAAAACCATAAAATCCCCAAAAACACCCAAAAAATTTTAAACACCCCAAAAACAACCCCCCAAAAGATAAACAAAACCCCCAAACAACGAAAAACCTCTAGCCCCAAAACCAGCCCCAAAACGCCAAAAAAACCCCCACCAACCAGAAACAAGCAATAAAAAGAAACAAAACTAAATAACACCAAAACCACCAAATAAACAGAAACACACAAAAATCACCAATTCACCAGGTAGCATCAAAGATCACAACTATAGCAGTAATGAGAAATTCAATGTAAAGCCAGTGTAAAGCCAAAAAAATTTAAAGCTACTCGGCCACAAAATACAAAATTCATACCAGTTACAACCAGACAGAACAAGAAACACCATAATGGTTCATCTGCGAGGAAAAAGTCAAAAAGCTTTCATCACAAGACCCTCAGGACCACCAAACTGGTGAGGCGCAAGTGGAGTGCAAAAGAACTGCACCTAAAACCATCAGATCATCTTATGTAAATTCGTAGCACTGGCATATAGGGACACAGTAACGTCAATATATACTATAACTATATATTTACTATATACTATAACTATATATTTAACACATGCTATAATAACATAGTAACATTAAGCGATATTGACCGTATAAATGAAGCAGACCACTTAACAAAGGCAGCTGAGTTAGGTGGAGAAACCCCCCTCACCTCCAGTGCTGCAATAAATAAATAAATAAATACCTGCTCTATAGGGCTTTATTTTCAGCCTAGCTTTCCAGGCATCACCCTTGTTATCCCAGATTTTCTGTCAAAGATGCTTCTTCTGCCCCGCAAAAATTACCTCAGGTTTTATCACACATGTTCCTCTGCCTTTGCTCCACAAATTACCTCAGACTTGTCCCGTTTTTCTCAGCTACAGGGTTTCCCTCAGGTTTTCCCGCCAATAATGTCCATTACATGTCCTCCACAGATTACTGCAGCTTTTTTTCCCACACTGCTCAATTTTGCTCCAAAATGCTCATCCCGCAGCCTACAGCCAGGGAACTCTAACATTCTGCAGCCTACAGGTGGATGCCAAGGAACTCTAACATTCCCACAGCGCTTATCTATCCCTCCCCGTGCCTCGCCGACAGGGGCGGGCAGAGCCGGTTCGACCTCCAGCACTCCCCTCCCTATGTACTACTCGCTGTACCCTCACACTTACCTCTGCTTTTCCCCTCACAAACTGGAAGGCTCTGGAGTTCTGCGATGATGCCGCCCCTCCTTCCTCGGTGCCACAGGCCGGGGTCTGCCCGAGGGCGCCCTCCCGGGCGGCTTATGTGTGCCCCGCAGCGCCTCCCCCACAAGCACACACCTGCTGCCATTTCCCCGCCGCAGCTGTGAGGGGAGAGGCGGGCTCAGCTCGAGCCGGCGCCGACCGGATTTTCCCGCCCTTTTTCCCCCTCTCTCAGCGCGCTCCTCTCAGAGAGCCTCCGAGCCCTCAGAGCCCCAGGGCAGCCGCAGCGCCTGACTGACCCCCGTGTCCCCCTCAGGCTGTTGGAATATGTAACAGTTTAAAAACGGTTTATATTTAACTTCAGTCAGGGGCTTTGTTTCTTTTGTCCCACAGCAAAAGTGTTTTAAGTTTCTTTCCAGGGCACTGTCCCACCAGGTGAGCTCTATTAACGAACATGAGCTCCAATCTCACCCCTGGCTTGATCAGAGACACCTGCTCTGCAGCATTGAGCTAATAATGAGGACCTCATTAGCATCCAAAGCCAACGAATTCAGATCCAATAGAAAACCAAATATTAAGAACTGAACATCTTAGGACCAATGAACATTAAACCAATTAGTTTCTATAAGTTTTGACTGTATAAGTATCTAAAAAGTCTAGTGAAATTTGTGTATAGTGGAATTATTTTCTCTGCTCACCCATGCTATGTGTGCACAAAATTATTTCTGTTACACATTCTGGCCAGACTAACATCCTGGCAAAAATATTAAGTAATGCCTGGACTCTCTAACACTAAAATATTGTTGGGGGTAGGGTTTGTCTATTCCGCAGTTTCAGTGATGTAGAGATCACCTCCAATTTTCTGCTAAAATGTTCACTTCATGTCCTCCACTGACTCAAACTGACCAAGTGCACTGCCACATAACACCCTGAAAAAAGCACTGAGAGGTCCCACAAAAACCCTTCCGTTTCTATTGCTCTGATCCCAGGGGTTTAGAGAGAAATTAATGTGTTTCCACTCAGTGTTAGGGCCCTCTATTCATCAGCAGAAAGAGAAGTTCTCTAAGCTTTTAATGTAGGTCAGACTCAACTCCTCATGGTGTATTTAACCAAGATGCAGCTATTAAGCTTCCCTTTAAATCATTTTCATTTCCCAAGCCAAGAGCCCTGGCTCAGTGCTGTAATTATAAACTTCAAGTTCCAAAATTAGCAAGTGGTAAAGGTGAAAAAGGATAGAAGCACAACACACCCATGATTCATTATTTGTTGAGTGAGGTCCAACATTGGATGGGAAAACTAACAAGCACTTTGTGCTTTGAGCTGACAACAAAATGCATGGAAAGGGCAATTTTCATTGGATGCACAGCAAGCAGAGCTCCCACTCCAAAGGCAAAGATGCTTCTCTTGCATTAGTGTGGAACTTCAGTGGCTTCAGCTGATGAGCAACCTCTGCCAGATCTCTGCAGGGAAAAAGTGCCAGTGCAGGCATCAGGTGTTCAGACAATTCAAGTGTCTGGCAGAGACCAAAGCAACGATTTCACAGAAATAATAAACCTTCTGTACGGTAGAAATTGAAATATTGTAAATTTTTTTTTCACTTATGACAGCAGCTTTTTCATAGTAGAAGAGAAGAATTCAGGCAAAATACAGCAATATATCCTGGAAAAAGCTGGTGGATGTGATGGAAGTCTTTTCAAAATCCAGAAGGGAGAATTCCTAATTTCATGTTTTCCTTTCTTGCTGCTTGACTGCATACCTTTGCTTTTATCATGAGCAGTAATTCCCTTCACACAGCCCCTGCTTCAACCAGTGAGTTTCCACACTACAATTGTAGAGATTGAGTGCTGTTTAGCATGGAAATAGCATCGGATTACCCAGCTTAAAATAATATTTTGCCAGGGTTCAATAATTGTAGTCAAAGGATGCTTTATTTGTATTTCAGGTAGTAAAGTACTAATTTTTCCTCTTTATACATGAGGGCAATTTTAAAATCCTGGGTTCAGGACAAGCTAAGCCTTTGTGTTGCTCAGGAGATATGAAGTGTATTTAAAAAAAAAAAGCAACACACAAGCCAACATTTAAAATCTTCAAGGGTCCAAGTCATACCTATCCTGTCAGAGGTGCAGCTTAGCACAGAGAGCAGGAGTCAGCCCATAATGGAGGTCATTGTGTGGGAAACAGCAGGACACAATTCTGCATTTATGGAGGATTGACGGTTCTCTCCATTTTTTAATCAAGCTTTGTCTCAGAGCACCACAATATCCCTACCTAAATATCCCAATGGCACCTTTTCCTTTCAAGTGCATCCTTCACTTGATTGTCACCATAATCCATCCTTCTGTAAAGACACTCCAGGCTTTGTTTTATTAATGAGATCACCTTCTCTCCACTCACCACCCTCACTGCCTTGAACTGGGCTTCTTTTTTAAGATGCCAGACTGATTTCTAGCTCCATTTTGATCATTAATTTTCTCTTTCTCACCACAAGAACAATGCCTAAATAGAGCTATATTTTTAAAAATTTAACTTTTGTGTCTCAACAAATTATTAATTTCTGGAGGCATCTAGGAACTTGAAAAAAAAAAAAAGAAAAAGGGAGATGTGACTGCTCTTTTGCTTCTCTCCAAGCATTCTTTTTCATAAGTAAATTTGGGACAACAAAATATGATGAGAAAGATCTGCTTTCCACAGATGCTGAGTGCCAAGGTACTCATGACCATAGATTTTTAAATTGAATTGTTTGAAACTGATTTTCAATCTCTTTACAAATATTCTGGGAGTCATGGGCAAATTTTCTGTGTATTTCTTAATCCCACTGCCTATGTACTTCTCGTATGCTTTTGAAAGCATTTTTTGAAAGATTTTTTGCTTTTTTTGTTCACATTGTTCAGGAGCCTTCCAGCAGAGACAATGAGGATGTTTTGGCCCTGTTTCACTTAAGAGTATGCCTAATTTCATCATAGTCAGCAAAATACTTAGGCACATACTGTGCTTCATCTTTTATTTTCTCTTAAAAGTAGCCTCTTTAACTTTGTTAGCCCTTAACTCCTTTTTCAGAAAGCAGAGAGATTTACAAGTGGTTTTATATCCCTTAGAGTTCTGCTAAAACAGAAATGAGGTTTTTACTTGTGTGAATCAAGCCTGAAAGTGAAAAAAACACCACCAAAAGAAACAACATAAATACACTATTCTGCAGAGAAAGATTTGCAGGAGATAACAACTTTTACCAGAACAGCTGGCACAGCAGCAGAAAAAAAAACATGGACAAGATTTCCAGCCTGCAAACTCTTCTTCAATTCTGAAACAGGAGTCCTCAGAAGTACAAGGAGTTTTTCAGTTTAGTTTCATTAAGTCAAGCATTGAGAAAGATCCTGTAACACCTCGGGAGCTCCAGGGTGTTCCATAGACTTGGAGCTTTTCTGTGTGAAGTTCTTCTCTCCCATATTACTGGAGCAAGTCCTGCAATTCCTATTTTTTTTTGTTTGGTTTTTTTTCTTTTCTTTTTTTCTTTTTTTCTTTTTTTTTCCCCTCCTCCCTTTTGCTAGAAATACAGCTCTTAGGCCTTCCCTTAAACATTTTACAATAATTCTACAAAGCTGTACTTTGGGCCAGACTCATATCATAACTCATTCTTCTTTGCTCCCCTTGAAAGAAATGAGTCATGAATGGGACATACAAGGACCTGCTTTCCCTGAGAGAACACAAATTTTAGGTAGCTGCTGCTAATTTCACATCTTGAAATACAACCCTTATCAGATTCAGCTAAAGTAAACAAAGGTGCAAACAAACAGTAGAAAATAGTCTTGTTTTGACAGGAACAGGAATAACCTGGAGTGTGTTTGTTCCTGAATAAAGCAAAGGCAGCTATTGATTGAGTCCAGCTCACTGGAATGATTCAAATTTAGCACCAGATTCAGGCCCTGATGTTCAGATCTCAGTCACAGAAAATTTTCTGAGAGCTTGCATGCAAATCTGCTTATATCGCTTAAGTTATGCACTCAGGGCAGCTTTTCTGCTTGCCAGAAGAGAGAAACAGCTCAGAAATAGCTCAAAGACACAAATAAAAGCTGTTAAATTTGTGTTGGAACGACACAAATAGAAGCTGTCAATAGTTTGTTTATTTGTTTGTTTACAAGAGGGCAAACAGGGACAAGAAACTGGAAGCCTGGGATAAGGTCAGAGAGAAGAGGTTGAGAGAAAAAGGCAGTGAGAGGAGGAAACTGAAGAAGGAATTGTTAAGAGGAAAAGGAGTTTGTAACCCTAAAGGAGAAATTCTTCATAGCTGAAGTAAATGCAGGACCCCTGAAACACAGCAGGCCCTCAATATCTGCATGTATTTAAGCAACCCGGTGAGAAAAGGCACAGTTCATTTCCCTCTAAGGTCTGTGCTCACATCTTTGCTGAGCAGTAAAGACAAAACTCAGATCTGGAGCTGCTCAAAAATTAGAATATCCATATTAGCCAGCATGCCCTCAAGAAGCTCACCAAAATCATAGAAACAACCTAACTTAGGCTGCTGACTCTAAAAGTGTTTATTTAAATAGATATCACTACTCAGGGTTGTTTTGTTTTTGTTTTTTTTTTTTAAGTGGGTTAGATACATAACCAGGAACCCTGTAAAGGGATATTCTGTTTACCTATTCTTGCAGTTATTCCATGATCTGCTGTTCGAACTGCTCCAAATTTCAAAAAGGCTACAGGTTCTACATCTCTAAAAGAAGCCTTTGTAAGAAAGTTTTCAAATATTCAATATTTTCAAGTATATAATCTGCTTCTTTTTTTTTTTCATTCATGGTCTATAAGTAATAAGGACCTCTTGCTACTTTTACTTTTTTCCACCAAAGTTTCTGTGAGAGGGGTTGACATCTAAAGTTAGATCATATGTGAAGGAAAGAAGATGCAATCCCTTTCATTAGGACAGAGATCTTTTCAGAGTGTTTTCCTTCTCAGGAATATAAGAGCTGTTTCCATTCTAGAAATTACTGACTTGTCCCCTTGAAGTGGCAAGTATCAACTGGAAACAATTACTTTTGGAAAGAGGAAGTTTTCAATTTTAGGATGAGTGAGCACCATCTGTAATTTTGTGCCTTCAGGCTGCCTTAACTAAAAAGTTCATTAAATTAAAGCCAGGAAAAGGGAAGAGCGAAAAAAACCTACCAAACCTGAAACTTTAATTATTTCCAGAAAAATGAGTGTTTTAGTCTTTTGTTTGCACACAGATATTAGGGTTGTGGAATGGTTGTAAGTAGTGGGGTTTTTTTCCAGCATATTCTGAGTTTGTTTGAAGTGTCACTGTTACAGCATTGTGAGGATGTTTATAAACTGTTTATAAACAGAGGGCAAACACAGAGCCAGCATAACAGCCTGGCTTCACTTTAATTTTAGAAATATTAAAAAACAATATAAGGGATTTTGTTCATTCAGAAAAGACTTCTAGAAATTCCATTTTTAAAAACTATCATTTTACATAAGCAAAAAAGTCCCAAACATTCACACAGAAAGATTTTGCCCTCACACAAAGGAAATGTTTCTTTTTTGACCTTTATATAAAGCATTTCAGCAACTGGCAACCTGCAAAACATATCACTTCTATTAGAATAAACAACTTAAAATGGGCTCTTATCTGAATCTTATCCTTACTCCAACATATAAACATATTGCTGGTCGGTAAAGAGGGCCTGGCAATATTACGAAAAGATTTTCTGGGATGGTTTTCAATCCCACTCTTTAGAACAGGACTGGAATTACTATTTTCACACACAGAGTATGTTTTTGAAGTGTCTTAACATTTCACATCACTAGAGTGAAAAGAATTTTTGTTTTCTTTTTAAATAGATGCAAAGGAATTTAACTTAATTGTATGCAGTAAGGCAATGGGGTTTATTAAAAGTTTATATTATATTGCTATGTTACACTTCCTAATTGCCAATCTTACGCAGGCCTTATTTACACCTTAGAGTTGCTGATTTTAGTCAGGCATCAGTGGTATTTTTTCCTTATTTATTGTCTATTGCTTGCTTTTCCAAGATTTTTTTTAACATCTGGTTGTCTTGTAAACCACCTCACCCTCTTCCTGAAAATGCAATGTGTACCTTAGCTGAGAAACTGCATAAAATTGGTTGACATCAAGGTTTTGATGTTACATGCAAGCATTCTTTTTCTGATCATGCATGAAATTCAACTGGTTTGCGGGTCGTTGTTGTTTTCTTGGTTTTGTTTTTGTGTTTTTTGGTTGTTTGGTTGTTGGGTTTTTAATTGTTTTTCTGGTTTTAGGTTTTTTGGGTTTGTTTGGTTTAGGGGTTTTGTTTGTTTGGGATTTTTTTGGGGTGGGGGAGGTTCATTTGTTGTGGTGGTTTTTCTGTTGAATTGATGATAATATCTCACTCCCCAGGGTATTTTACGGAGCCACAAAGAGGAGTTCCCAGCCCTTAGAAATTCAGGGGTGGAGAGGATGGACCAACAAGACAGTGATGTCGCCCAAGGGCTATCCAGCTCCATTGTTTCCTGGGGAAAGGAAAGGCCTTGTTCCCCAATGAGGGATCTACAGAGACACTGTAATTTGGGGAAGAAAACCATGTGTGAGAGACCAATCTGATTCTTATTTATGCCTCAACAGGTGTTATACATGAAGAGAAAATATTACCTTAGGGTCCGTATACGCCTGATAGTTCCGTCCCCAGAGAGGCTTCGCCTGGCAGCAGTCAGGAGACAGGAAGCTTCCACTGCCGATCTGCAAGCACCGCCGCCTTGCTGGCGGCTCAGATCCCCGGATGCCCGGGAAAAAACGCCCAGAAAGAGTGCACGGGGAAGCCACGCTGTAGGAGGGCCAAGCACATCACAGCAGCTAGCTGCGACACAGCCCGGGGCCATTCTTCTTTGCGTTTCTCGGATGGAGCGGGGGCTCGTCTGGAGGATCAGCTGTGCCCCCCTCACCCCCTTCGCACTGTCGTCTCTGCAATCAGCTCCTTCCCTGGCGGATCACGGACAGACAGACACGGTCCTGTCTGCCCGTGTCCTGCTCTGCTTCGCTGCTTGCCCGAGGCCGCTCCGTCGCCGCGATAACCTCGTGCCTCGCTGTTTCTGCGACGGAGCCACTGCCGCCGCCGCCTGCGCCCTGCCTGCACCCAGCCCGGAGCTGCCGCCGCTGCCCGCAGCCACCGTGCTCCGACCCTGACCGCCTCGAGTCCTGTTCCTGCTCTGCGCCCACGGAAGGCACACGCGGCTGCTGCTGTTTGGAAATCGCGCCCAGCCGCCACGGGAGCCACGCAGACTCTCGCAGCTCGCAGCGCACAGCTCCATCTGCCAAACCTCGCCGACGGGGCGCGCGGGGTACAGCGGTAGCGATCTGTTTGGTATTCTTTCCCTCTCCGCCTCTCTTTTCCCCTCTTTGCTCCTTTTTCCTGTCCCCCTTGGGTCGGAACATTTACCCTTGTTTATCAATAAACAGTTCACAGATGTACTGTTGCCGCATTTGCGCTTAATTTTTTGTCCGAGAAATCCATTAAAAGAATCCTTCCCGAGTCCCCCTCTTAAAGCGGAACGGGACAGTATGCCATAAAAGACAAAGAACCAGACAGGATTTCTCTGCTTATTTCTCTTTGTTTGCAAGCCATTGTGGGACCTGATGGGGTTCCATTGTCTGCCAGTTTTCCCTGCTCTTAGCCTCATCCTGTTGTTACTCTTGAATTAGTGGTGTTCATCCTATAACAGCAGTGCCTCTAAAGGAACTTATCTGCACATCAAGACATGATTGGGTCTTTTGCTAATAGTTAATGCTGCCTAAGGGAAGTAGGAAGAAGCTTCTTAAAATAAATATGGAAAGATGAATGTGTCTGAATGAAAGGAAACAATTTTCAGAAGCTTAGTTCACATTTTGATTAATTTTGGATGTAGAGTAACTTACTTGTCATTAAAATTATGTGAGACAGGCATCAAAATACTTTTTGAGTTCTATCCTGCTGGCTTTCAGTGACAGGTACTTTCTAAACTTCCAAGTCAGCTGAGAAAGGGTATAATGTTACCATCTGGACAATGCCTTGGGATTCAGCTCTTTAACTCCCTATTGTCTCCACAGGAGCTCTCCCAAAAAGCCCAACAATGCCCTTTGGGGTCCTTACCAAGGACCCCTTACCCTGTTCCCAGGAACGATTTGAGGTGATATAGACTAAACTCCGGGTCCTGGCCATGAGCCCTCGTGGCTACTGCAAAAATGAACCCTGTCCTGGCTGCAACCAGGAAACCCTGTTTTATAAATTCTGCATTTTTACACCATCCCAGAAAGAATTAGGGAAGCAGGAGGGAAAAGTCCTTGTGTACTTGTGCATTTCCTCACCCATGAACAGGAGAGAAAATAAGTTGGAAAAAGCTCTTGGGCTGAGATTAGGACAGGGAGATTTCCAGTCATGATCACAGGAAAAACCATCTGGGAAAAATTGGATTTATTGCCAAATAAAATTGGTTTGGACAGAGAGAAATCGAGACAAATTGAAATACCAACTTTCACCCATTCCATGCCCACAGTTCCTTCAGGGCTATTCACCTGCTCCACCAGGGTCTTCAGGTAGCCGAGGTAAAGCTTTTAGTGTATGAAAAGTGTGCTTGAATTTAACAGTGTGTTTTAATTCTTTATCAGGAGCATCTGAGGACGGACTACATCATGATCACAGCCCTGTTGATACTACTCTTCTCACCTTCCAGTCAAAGTGCAAGAAGAATAAAAACAGGTAACTTTCCCTTACTTTAAATACTCTCAGTATGCATGTTTATCTGAATGCTTTATTAAGAACTGAGTACTAGCTGTGACAGAAGATCTGACACTTCAGTCTGACCCAGTATTGAGCTCTTACATAAGTTTTCATTTCTGTTAACACGATTTTCTTTACCCCACCCTCTCCTCCTCCTCTGCATCACTTGTCCATATCCTCCTGCAATTCAGTTTGGTTTCAAGTTATGTAAAATGTTTTCATCACTATGCGCTATCATTTGAGTGTGCAATCCTGTTCCAGGCCACAGAGTCTCTGGAGAACACAAACTCTCCAGGAGAAATGGGATTTCTTTGATGTCACTGCGCTGGGAGGGGGAGAGTGGCCAAGGCATCCTTTGAAGCCATCCCATACAACCAGGATGCTTCACTTCCAAGTGGTCCTATTTGCAGCCAACACACAAGGACATGAGGGAGTTCTGAGGTCCTGGGTATTATTTTTTTAAGTACACCACACTTACTCAAACCAGACAAATGTTTTTCTCCTGTTGATAAGTACTGCAGCCATTTAAAAACTTGCTATATATAAGAATGCCTTTAACAGGCAGCAGAAAAACCAAATTCTGTGGAAATTTTTAGTAGGAATAAGGACATGAATTATCCTCCCACAGAATCCTAAAATGAGTGAATTTTTTGCATCACCTGAGTTGCTAGGATTTCCAGGAAGCCCAGGTTACAAAACGAACATAAATTGTAAGTACAGTAAAGGCAAAGACATTAGACTGAAAGTTCAAATATCTATCTACATTTTTATTTTTAAGGATTAAGGATTGACAAGATCAGCTTTAACACCACCATCTTAAAGTGTTACCAATCATGAACCCTAGATTCTCCTCACAGGAGTTAGTCTGGGGATATTATTCAGGAGTAGAAAACATCTATTCCACACCTTCTTTTACCTGTTACTGAAATACAACCTCCTCCCCAGCTTGACAGCACAAAAAGCAGGAAAGGCTTTGGCTCTGTGTTAGCTCTGCTCAGCAATTACAAAAACATCTCTGTATTATCAACCCTGTGCTCAGCACAAATTCGAAATGCAGCCCCACACCAGCCACTGGGAAGAAAATTACTTTAGCCAAAACAAGCACACATGCGAAAAACTTCAGAAGATGAATAATACAAATACATTAACACGCATATGTCTTTCTTTCTTTCTTTCTTTCTTTCTTTCTTTCTTTCTTTCTTTCTTTCTTTCTTTCTTTCTTTCTTTCTTTCTTTCTTTCTTTTTTCTTTTCTTTTCTTTTCTTTCTTTCCTTCTTTCTTTTTCTTTCTTTCTTTCTTTCTTTCTTTCTTTCTTTCTTTTCTTTCTTTTCTTTCTTTCTTTCTTTCTTTCATCTGTCTATCATCTCTGCTGTTATTTTTTTTGCATATGAGAAAAGTTTAAAAGGCTGGTCTAACTCATGCCCTCCTAAGAAAAAACTGTTGATATTATGAGGTCTGAGTGCCTCTGTGAGAGCTTCAGAGGTGCAAAGATCCAGTCAGGGATGCAGTGAGCTGTGCTTCTCCTGGCCATCCTGGCAGAGGATGCAAGTGAGGGTCAAGCCTCCCACAACATATTATCCTTGTGGATCCCTTCAAATTCAGGGTATTGCATGATTCTGTTATTCTATGATTCTCAGTTTGGCAGTAGCCTCCCTGAAACTGAACCAGGAGGTCTTGTTGCTATATGGAGTTTTGCATCATGAAGTTGTTGTTATTGAATGTTTGTATAGGTGTTTATACAAAATACAAGACACTGCCCTGCCCACTGACCTTGATTTGCCCTTCTACTGCTTTGAGTGGAGCAGGATGTACATGCACACCTCTTTTAGGGAGCCCACATGCCCAGGATCTGCTCCCATCTGGCACAAGAGAAGAATATTTAAGCCGGGATCTTGCTTCATCCCAAAACTTGCTATGTTGACAGCAATTATCTTGTTAGAGGAACAGGCAGAAAAGTCATAAATCTTGTCTTGCAGAGAGAACTACATGCCTGAGGAACACTGTGTGACCTCTCTCTGCGTGAAGAATCCCATGTTTGGGTGAAACATCTACTCTGAATGGCTGCCTGCATGTCAGAGTCCTTTTCCCCACCCCATTTCTTGAACATTTTGACAGGCTATTATTTTTTTCCTCATCCAATAGGATTTTATGGTAGGAAGAAGGGGAGAGGTGATTATATGAATTTGTTTGAAATTTCAGAGCAGCTGTAATACTGATGAATTTGACAGGAAAACTGTGTGACAGCAAATAAAACACACAGCATTTTTTCCCCACGTTTTATGTGAATTAACACAATACACACTTCTAAACCTGCTCATGCATGTCTGACTGCCATTCCCAGTTCTGAACAAGTACATTGCTGTGGAATTCCAAAGTGCCTGATGTTTACAAGCAATCTATATATGGCTTTTGCACTGTTATTTTCCACAAGAATAAGATTGCCTTTTTTTTTCCTCTGCTGAGAAATCGTTTTCTGTCAACACTGAACTATTTGACACACCTTATACTGCCAACCTTTTAATCCAGTAAAACCCTATAGCAGGTCATTACCTTGGTGTTGTGTATGCACATCAGGTACTGTAAATAATATTTATAAACACTAAATGCTTTCCTCTTCTCTCTTAACTTTGAATGATGAGCATAGAAAAGCCAGTCATCACTGGACATACAAGTACATCAGCTGTCTGATAAGTCTGGAAATTGCAGAAAATTTATGACTTCAGGTTCTCCTGCTGCATTTGCTCTTTGTGTTTTTATTCACAATCATAAACTCTGTTTTCAATAGTTACCACTCACATCATTTTTCCCACTGCAGAAGAGAGGAAACTACAATTCAATCATCATCCATTAACCAAACTGCCTTTCTCATTTGCAATGATTCTTAACACACTGCTGAAAAAGAAAGTATTAATCTTTTCTAGAGAAGCTCCAAAAATTATTCTTCTCTAAACCATTGTTTAACGCTGAAAAAATACCACTTTTTAAAAGATGAATATTACTAAAGCATGGCTTATTGAGGTTTTGTTTCCCAGTCAAATTCCAGTCTTGCACTGCCTCATTGAAATGCACACAGGGCAAGTGATGCCAGTGGGAAAGAGACCAAACTCAAGAGTGGGACTTTATGAATTCTAATCTGGGCTTGAAGCTGTTATTTTACTTACAGTTTTCAAAATACTTCAGTCACAATGCATAAGACAACCTGACATTTAAAATGCAGGCCCTTCCACACTGGGCAGATCTCCTGAGGCTGACATAAGAACACATTCTCTCTTAAATCTAGCCTCTATTTCAAACCTCTCTTCCTCCCTTATTTCCATTATGTATTATGTATTTTAATGAAGTATTTAATTTTAATTGTGGAGACTCTATTGGTTAAAGCTAATTCTGTTGTTTTACTGCAATATGAGTTGATGCTGACATAATTAAAAAAAATGTGCAGAACAAAAATATTTTGAAAAAGAAAAGCAGCTGGTAAAATGGATGAGGCAAACTAAATGTCCATAGGAGGTAGATTTAATCCTTTATTTCCATGGCTGTGGTAGCAATAGTGGCCATAAATCTCACGTATGAGATTATTAATGAGGGAAATCCTTTGTTGATGGTTTGGGCTAATTCGTTAGGAGCAAGTGAACTGATGAGGTAAATGAAGAACCTTTAAAACTAAGCTACAGATCAATGACAGAATAACCATTTGAATTGCTACTCCTCTCTGTATCATAAAGAACAGCTGGCCCTGCCAAGGATCACAAAACCAGATATGTATCATTTTAAACAATCCTGAAACATAGTTGCAATTCAGAGCAGAATGGATGGAAGGTGCTCCAGACATTAAGAATGAAGTTACACAACCTTCTGTGCTCAAAGATGAAACAAAGTATTCCATGAAAAAGAGAATTCTCATGAAGAATTCTAGGAGAATTATATGGGGAAGGAGAACAGAGCAATTCTGGGCCTCTCTACCAGGGGGATCTGGGTCTCTCACTTGAGCACAAATTCAGGCTGTCTCCAGTGGCTCTCCAGAGGTTCTAAGAGTTATGGGATTACAGGTGGCAATTGTCAGTGTCCTATATCATACCCCATCAATAGTTGGTGTCCTGCATCCCCCCATCAACTTGCAACATTTGTACACTTTGTATTTTCGCTTAAAATATTAGCGGTTCCAGAAAGTAGGAACCTGTCTATAAAAACATCACAGTTACTCCTTTAGATCAATATAATAAATTATTTCATGGTAACTGCTCAGTAGAAAATGAAAAAGGCCTGTAAGGCTTTGCTTTATATACAGGAGAGATGTTTTAAAGTACATAGAGATTATGCTAATCTCCTCAGTTTTGATGTCTAAATTGAAATATTCTTGTATGCAGTGACATCTTTATCATCCAGGGACATATTAGTCTTAAGGCTGGCACTCCCTGAGACAGGAAATTATGAGCTTATTGAATTTTCCAGGCTAAACATTGTTCAAAACTAGAGGGAAAAATCTTCTTTAACCTCTTCCTGTGTTCACAGTTAAAATCTGTCCAGTTTCATTTCTCTCTCCCTTAAAAGCACTTGAGCTCTGCCATCTTTGCTTAGGATGTAGTTCACTTCACTAATAGTGCCAGTTATTTTCCATAGAGCGAAACACAAGCAAGACAGATTGTATTGCCTGTCCTCAGCTGCACTTTTTACTGTAGCTTTTTCTTCCACTTTTTGAAATGCAAGGTGTGAATGCAAAATGATTGCTGAGTGGGCTGTTTTGTATCCTAACAAAATACAGCGAGTGACAGGGGAGTTTTATGGTATAAAAGGAAAATAAGTAAAAGAAACATGCAGTACTTGGACGGGAAGGAGCTATAGAGAGGCAGAGAAGGGAAATTATACTTTAGAAATCTACCACGTGGACTTTTGTGCTGTAACTGTTTAATGATATTTCTGAGCAGAAAGAAAATTACATTTTTCCAGTCATTTTGCTGGCATCTTATCTTTCCAATTAAATTTTAATAACAAGTGGAGTTTCTTCAATATGCTTCAGTCAATTCCATGGGCATATGTCATTCTTGTTTTAAATTCCATGTCCTCTAACAAGACTTTTAATACATCAACTTATGGGAAATGGAGAGGAACAAGAGTTCAGATCATAAATTTGAATTATTGTCTCATCATCAACTTCAATGTAGTGACAGCAATTGACATCACTGGTAGCTGTATCCATGTTATTCATTATTCCACTCTGTGTGGTTGGGAAAAGGGAATGTTTCCCAATTGACTGATGGTTTTAGTATCCTCCCTTGCATATATATTTTTCAAGATTTCCAAAAGTCTTCAGGTTCAGCTGCCAAAAACTGAAACCAAGCTGAAGTTATAATCAGCCCCAGTTCCACGTCTAGGTCCATTTCAATCACTCCTCAGGAAAAGATAAATAAAACAGCTGCAAACAGAGCTGGAGAGAAGGAGGAAGGCAAAGGACCAGAATCATGTGGGTACCATTGCAAAAATATTTAGATAAAAACTAGAGACTACCTGTCACTTCTTCTCACCTGGTTAAAAATCTTCCTTTGGCCACTGACATATCAGAGAGCCCTACAAGCTATTGCCATTTTTATTTCCATTGCGTGATTTCTATAGCTGAATATTCAGCCATATCAAATAATTAATCAGTCCATCTTAATACTGAGGTGATCAAGCACAACTCTCTTTTCAAACATGTTCTTTGTATGGTGGAATTTTGGGACTGATAATATATAAAAATAATATCAGTATATAAATCTATCAGCAAAGCTTCTTCATTTTTAATACAGACTTCCCTCTGAGAATTCCATATCTATTTCTGGACAAATTTTTGTCCTCACCATGCTACTGATCTTAAATATCCTGAATTTCAATCGTATGGACATTTTCCCTTGAGGTAGTTCAAGATATGTGTGGCCATGGGGTGGGATGCAGTTATAGACTAAAAGGTGATGAAGTTGTGTGGACAACAGGGTACAAAATGTTCCCTCCTCTGCAACAAGGTTTGAAGGCATTACAGATCCTCATCAGGGTTTTTAAAAGTATAATTTATACAGCATATTGAAACACTGGAACAGCTAAGACAAATGTTAAATATTGTGAGTTTTCACGAGTCTGTTATTACTTATAAAAAATTGAAGGAAGTAAAAGGGGAATGATGAAAATAATCAAGAAATTGTGAAAACAATTTTGTCATAACGATATAATAACAGATCACACGTACATTGTCCTACAGCAGAAGACACAAATTGAGCAGAGATCTGGACTGCAGTTACCAAATGACAACAACCTTCTAAAAAATCAGACAAAATTATTAGCAAGGTACTGGAAGAAATGTTGAACTGGAGATAAATAGTCTCATATCTTCATTGCCAATTCCAAAATTCCGAATTTAGATATTTGTGATTTGATACCAGAACAAAAATTGTTTAAATCCCAATTAAGAGTGTTATGGATAATACTAAGGAGATGTTCTTAATTATTGAAATTTGACAAAGCCAGGCACCTGCTAATGTAGCCAATAAATATATTTCATCACTATGGCTGCAAAAACAAATACTGACTAGCAAAATGTGGTTAACTGAAATAAAATGATTGAGAAATAGAATGACAAACCATCTGAATTGCATTAGCCTCCAGAGTGCTTGAACAAAAGTGGATTTAACTGGATGAACTGGTGGAGTTTGCTGACTTAACTGACATAGCAAGATATATTTTCTTCTAATTTAAATTGCAAGACCTGGGAGCAATTCCTATTTCCTTGATCAGTGACTTCAGTCCTTACTGCCACATCAGAGTAAGATCTGTTATGAATCATCCCCCTACTATAACTTCATTTCCATTGAAAGAGAACCTAAACATGTGTGCATGAACTGAACCATGGCTTTGTGAAATTCATCTGCTCTTCATTCTGCCCTTCCATTGCTCTTGATTTTCTCTCAGTAAGTCTCTTAACACTTACAGAAAAGAACTTATACTCAGTTATAACTGAAGAAACAGAAAGGCAACTTTAGATGTTGCACGTTTGGACACAGCAGAGTGTTGTCAAATCTTTTTTGGATTTATAGATCCCCTACATTTTTCCATTGATGGAAAGGACACTGTACAATAAATTTGATCTACTGACAATAGACTCTTGTTCCAAATTCACTGGTGGGCCACAGGTGGAACACTGCTGGTACAGAGCCTTATTTTTGCCTGGCAGGTTACAGAGTAATTTACAATTAACCAGAGGAGCACACTGGACCCCCAGTGCTTGACAGGAATTTCACCATTGCCTGCAGTTTTATGGAGAGTCAGATGTTTTCTTTTGGGGGCAAATCATTCAGTAGGAGTCAAGGAAAGTTAAGTTTGAATAAAATGTGTGTTTTGAGCCTGATCCAAAGCACACTGATTGTCAGGGGGAGCATTTGCCCACATATTCCTCTGCTAGCAAAGATAACTTTTGTAAGAAGCAATCATTTTTATGATTCAGAGTATAAATGGATAGTATGAGGTCATAAAGGTATTTCCTTTCCCTCCCCTGCAAAACTATGGCTCTTGCATGGCACAGCAGTACATGTTTGGAGGCAGATAGGCTGCTCACAGAGGTGCACTGCTACCCTCTACAACCTACAGTGGCAGAATTCAGTTTTATGTGAGGAAAGGTCTATTTAAAATTAGTAGATGTGTACTGAATCCAGCACTGATCCTGCAGCCAGGACACATCTCAGCAGTGACACAACTTCACGGCAGAGGTGATGGGTTCTCTGTCTTGTAGTGACATCACACCCAGGCTGGATTTCATTGTGCTCTCAGAGTGATGTAAATGTGCACTTAAATCACAGGCAATGAAGTGTGGTATAAAAATAAGAAATCTTCTGATTTAAATCTGTGATTTAAAATTTAGAAACATCTTGCTGAAAGTGGGCCCTGAGTTTCTCCTTTCTGTAACTTGATGTATTCCAGCCCCGGTGGAATTAAGTATTTTAATTAAATTGAAGAACAAATGGAGTTCACTAGTTTAAAAAAAAATTCTTTTTGACTCTCTGTTTGACTGTGTGCTATTAGAGGATGAGAGAAGGAAAAGTTACGTAATTCCTTAGGACACGTAACTGAGCCTTTCTCTGCACAGGGGTACCTGGATGCTATGGATCTCAGTTTCCTAAGATTATGTCAGCATCCCAACCAAATTCCATCATCATGCAGTAATGAATGGAGAGGTTTTCAGCCTGTAGTATGAGATCACAGGTTTCTCCTAACTTAAAAATTGCTATAAATTACCCACAAGCACCACGACTGTTTGTTTTTTCAGTCGATGTGTTCATCCCTAAAGAATGTCTAAGAGCTATAAATAACCTTTAAGCACCTCATGATTGCACTGGTGGAATGAGAGCCAGCAGTCAAAAGCCAAATGCTTTCACTATACGCCATAAGTATTCTTTTCAGTAAAATAAACTCCACATACTTCAGGACTTAAGGCACGGAGGCTTGAAAAATCCAATGTGAGGACAGCCTGCTTTGGTAGATCACCACTTTTTTGAAAAATACAGGATAAATTTCATAATGGGCAAAAGTTTATTGACTTTCACAGATGTTTTGTATGTAACTCCAGAGGAGTTACACCACTGGGTGTAACTGGGTGTGAGAGGGATCTAGAAAATGCCTTGGAGGATGGAACCACTGTCATTTTTGGTTTTGGCTGACCCACCAGAAGATGTGAGCAATCCCTGCATTCCCAGGGCCCATTGGAGCAGCAGCTTGTGGCAGCAGTTACTGAACAGGTTTCAGTCAATAAGTGAGATTGGAAACACCACAAATGTCATCTGTTTGAGATCAGAGGAGCTGATTTTGACAACACTTAGACAGTGCCCACTTCAGAGTTTATGCAGCCTTTTCAAAGGCCCAGCAAATGTAAGGAGCAGATTTCAATCCCACCAATTGCAAGGAACAAAGAGAATTCATGATTACAAACCCATTCGGTCAGGATGTTGTATTTGGGAGTATATTAGCAATTTAAAAAATTCCAACATCCATGAGAGAGTGGGGAGGCCCTGGCACAGGGTGCCCAGAGCAGCTGTGGCTGCCCCTGGATCCCTGGCAGTGTCCAAGGCCAGGCTGGACAGGGCTTGGAGCAGCCTGGGATAGTGGAAGGTGTCCTTGCCCAAGGCACAGATGGAATGGGTTGAGCTTTAAGGTCACTTCCAACCCATTTCATTCTGGGATTCTCTAAAATGCCCTGAACTACAACACGGTGACCCTTGGATCATAACCCAAGTGTTTGCACACATCCTGTGAAGCTTTACAAATACACAGCCAAACAGAGCACACACAGAGAGCACACATATAACCCCAAATTTACAGGGGCTGCAGTTTTCCATGGAAATACACTGTGTACCAAGATAAGCTGAGAGTTCTGTTTTCTTGTAAAAAATTGTTGGAAGTAGCTTTTATGGATGGACCGTCATGGAAAAAGATCCAACTGAGGTGTTGCAGTTTGAATTTTGTTGTATTTCTTTTTTTGGCTTTCTGGAGGGAGGCAGCAGGTTTAAATAAACATTTTGATTTGGGTTCTGCAGGGTCTTAGAAAGCTGCACTGTGTGGACACTGACGTATTTGGATTTTACGTAAAGATACTTTGCCATTTTTGAAGCCAGATCTAACCTTTGTATCAACAAATCATACACAAAAACTTCAGTCTAAGCCTCAAGGTAAGAAAACATACACTTAAAGGGATTCTTTGTATTTGATTTTAAAAATACTCTCATTTACAAGCAGATTTTGAATGCCTGCCACCAACTTTGAAAATAACCTTTCCATTTATTTTGAATGTTCTTAAAGATGGGTCTCTTCTAGCAATCTATAATGATCATATAGTGTATAAAATAACTCACAAGCACACGTATTATAGGGTCTGACTAAAATCCACAAGAGGATTTACAGTTAAGGGTGGATTTAATCTCCTTCTGAAAGGCTTCAGGGTATTTAGACTGTATTTTACGTAAAAATCGAATTTACAGCTCATGCAAACTAGCTACACAAGTGAATAGAATGTATTCAGTCACATGAGTTTATTAAAAGCTGACTTTTTTTTTATGCATATCAAGTACTTTCTGTGGAAGGATTGATGAGGGAGGGTTTGTCACCCACTGGTGCAGCCACACCTCAAATCCTGTGTCCTGTTCTGGGCTCCTCACTGCAAGAAGGACACTGAGGGCCTGGAGAATGTTTAGGGAAGGGAACGGAGCTGGGAAGGGTCTGGAGCCCCAGGAGAGGCTGAGGGAGCTGGGAAAGGAGCTCAGCCTGGAGCAAAGGAGGCTCAGGGGGACCTTGTGGCTCTGCACAGCTCCTGACAGGAGGGGACAGCCAGGGGGTCAGGCTGTGCTCCAGGGAACAGGGACAGCAGGAGAGGGAACAGCCTCAGGCTGGGCCAGGGGAGGCTCAGCTTGGACAGCAGGAGGAATTTCTCCATGGAAAGGGTGGTCAGGCATTGGAACAGGCTGCCCTGGGAGGTTTGCAGTCCCCATCCCTGCAGGTGCCCAAGGAAGGGCTGGAGGTGGCACTCAGTGCTCTGGGCTAGGGACAAGGTGGTGACTGTTCAAAGGTTTCTGCAAATATATTTTGGGAGTATGAGCAGTCCTTCAAAGATCAAAACAACCAGGCACAAATAACAGATCTGCTCTATGGAATCTTGTGCAAAAGTGTATCCTTAATATTTTGTTGTTTAATATTTTCAAATGACTCAAAAGCAGAAAGGTTGATGAATAAAGTAGCATTAACAACACAACCTGTATATCCTGCCTGTGAGATCAGTAGATTTTAAAGAGACACATCACATCAGCAAAGGCTTCAAATTTACATCTGCTTTTCTCACCTGTGCTGTGCACTGCTTTTCCTGGAAAATCTGGATTTGGAAAAAGCTGCAAGAAAGGCAAGAGAATAAGATGCATCTGAAGGAATGCTCCTATAATTGGGAACATTAATATGTTAATATTCCCTTTGACTAATGTCAAATGTGGTTTCACAGCTTCAGTTATGGATCCCATTTGTCTGTGGAAAAAATGGATGATTTCATTATTCCCAGATTTATATAACTTCTATCACCCCAAGGCAGTGGCAAGCCTGCATTGAGACTCTTGTCATCAACTATCAATTATTCTACAATTTATGAGATCGTTTTCTGTGGATATTCATCCAAAACCTAGAAAAGTCCATGGAAAAAGAAAGTCCCATTCAATTTAAAAAGCTTCTTTTGATTGTTCTCTAGACTAGGATATTTTGTAATAAGAAATGGGCAAAAACTTAACACTTGCTGAAAAGGAAGTTGTCTTCATTTCTACCTATGTCTTTTGTCTGAAGAGACCTAATTGTGGCCTTTCAGTACTTGAAGGAGCCAAAAGAAAGATGGAGAGAGAAAATTTTCAAGGGCCTGGAGGGACAGAAGGGGAATGGCTTCAAACTGCCAGAGGGCAGTGCTAGATGGGACATTAGTGAAGGAATTCCTGGCTGTGAGGGTGGGCAGGCCCTGGCACAGGGTGCCCAGAGAAGCTGTGGCTGCCCCTGGATCCCTGGAAGTGTCCAAGGCCACGTTGGATGGGGCTTGGAGCAACCTGGGACAGTAGAAGGTGTCCCTGCCCTGGCAGGGAGCAGGACTTGGATGATCTTTAAGGTCACTTCCAATCCAAAATATTCTATGTTTCTTTGAAGGTTTACAAAAGGGAGAATAACAGTAGAGAGATTTCACAGTCACAAAAAGCCAAAATCTTTGTTTTATTCACTATTGTCACATTAAGATATTTTTTATTAGTAGTAAAAAGTTTTCCAAATCAATCAAAAAGAATTTGTACTGAACTCTTCATCCATGGAAGCTGGAAAACCATAGAGTTATGCTTTAAAGCTATGCTAGGCCAAATAAGTGATTTCATGAAAACTGAAAGCATGGAAATATGTACAGTTTGGTCTAAGTGTTAGAGATGAATATCAAATATAGAAAATTATGATCATTATTAGACAAAATATTTTAGTGAGTTTTACCTTGCTGGGAAAAAAAAAAAAAGCCTGAGATTTTTTAATACAGTCCTTTCCACCAGAAAGTCTTTTCCACCACAGTCTTGACTGACCAAAATTTTCCCAAGAAAAACAAACTCTGGGGAAACCCTGGGATTAGCACACTTGGTCAGAGCACAGTACTAATAACACCAAGGCCATGATTTCCATCCCCTGATGGCACATTCACTTAAAAGTTGCCTTTGATAATCCTTGTGGATCCTTTCCAACTCAGAATCTTCTGTGAAATCTATGAAAAATTTATTGAGGAAAAGAGCCTGACCTCTCTAAGAAAAAGTGAATTTTCCCAGTACAACCTGAACACATCAGATCAAGAGCAAAGATTTGTTGCTTAGCAAACAGCACTGAAGTGTCTCACAGAGAGTCTAGACTGGGTTTCTCATTTCCCATTGGTTTTGGGGTTGGTATTCCCAAGCAGAAGGTGTTGGCATTCAAACTCAATCCTTAGAAAACTGTTCCTAAACAGGGTAACTTGAAAAAAAGTGTCAGGCTGTCATTTAAAAGAATCACAAGAAACTCTGGTAGCAAACACCAACAAAACTGAAATAGTGGTGATCATTGAATAGTGATTGTGGACTTTTGTAATTTATAACTTGAGGGTTAAACTTGTGCAACAGTTAACTTTTTTCAGGTATTGCATGAATTAAGCAGTTGAATTTCACTCTGTCCTAATGGCTGATAGCACAGCTAGTGAAGATGATGTTAATCCTAATTAATTTTAGTGGATTTTGCATCAAATGTGCTTCCCAGATTCACTTTTTCGAGCCTTAGTCCCCCTTCTATACACAGTAAACAGCCTGAAGACTATTTCCCAGATATTTTTAAAACCATTGGGAGCATTAATGTTTTGAGAACTAATATATTCTTCATGTTTTAAACTGAATTTGGCAGTGATTTCTGAACTGTGTGTAAGAGCACTCTGGTCTTATAAGAGCTGAGACTCTCTAATGAGCTGGATATTTCCTGGGTTTAGTGTGTATTTCCAATGAGCCAAATCCTCAATTTACTATGAGAATCTATTAAGGGGCAAATTTATAAATACAGGTGAAGGCAGTTTTCACCTTGTGTTCTACTCACCACAGTTACACAAAATTTGATCAATTCAGAGGTACTGGGTGATAGGAGAATTTTAAGAGCTACTAAATTAATGCCATTTTATAAAGGCAATCTATTAATCTGAGTGTAGGTCTAGTTTTTTCTCTTCAGTTTTGCACAGTGACAGATCACCTGAAATTACAAATTCTCATAAAAACTACTGGGAATCTCAAAGCCATTATCTTGTCAGTGGTACAAAACAAACAAACAAACAAACAAAGAAAACCCCAAAAAACCAACCCAAACCACACCAGTGTTTTTCAGTCAACCCTCATAACGGTGACTTCACTGTTGAAGAAAATGAGAACATAATTCCCTTTTTTCTCCTCAAGAAACAAAACCTTGCTTTTACATGAAGGTCTCTGATCAGGAGAATATTCTGTGCCACCCCTCACCTGGGCACCCCAAGGGTGCTTCCCACCCTGTGTTTCCCAAGCCTTGTTTAGCTTGCCAGCTGTAAATCCAAATCCATCCTGTTCCCTAATAATTTACAGTAACTCTTTGCATAACTTGACCTCTTCCCAGTAAACTTGATGACAAACACAGTGTTATTTATACCCTGATCCTTTTGGGCAGTGTTTCTTGAGACTGAAACCATTTTCCTCCATAAGTGACTATGTCATTGCATGAAACCACAGTGAAATCAATCATTTGCAAGGCAAAGGATGTGGACAGGCCAGAGCATTCCAAGTCCCCTCTCAGAAAAAGTGGAGTTTCTTCTCTTTTCTCCTTCAAGGAGTTCTATTGTATGGCAAACAACACCACAGAAGTGTGGAAACTTGTGCTTCAAACCCATACAGAAAAAAAAAAACCTAAAAAGAAAATCACTATCAATTTACAAAATGATACCTGAAGTTCTCTTATATCATTATGGCTTCTGTTGTTGGCAATCATCCTGTTAGTGGTTCATAAAATGCAGGGTTTGTTTTTTGGGGGTTTTTTTTGGCAGTCGTATTTAGTGCTCTGTTTTTGCCCTGATATGACAGTTCATAATGTACAAGTTAAGGACTTATATTTAAAATGCAGTCGTGGATTTTCTCAGTATCTCATCCTTCATTCCTGCCATTGTCAAGGAAATTATGTCATGAGAGGGTAAATGTAAGAAATGCCCAATTTCTTGGCATCTCTTTTGATGGGTTTGCTTTGGCAGGGGAAGATGGCACTCAAGGAACTTTAATCCCTTTAGAAGAAAAATTTATTTTTAGAATAAACAGAGCTGGGTGCAACACTTGCCCAGATGAGTTTACAAGGGTAATACTGCTCCACACATTTAAAGTTCCATATTTCCAAGTTATAAAGCAATATAGGAGCATAACTAAGTGGTATCAATCTATTTTACTATTAAAGATAAAACCACATAGTGATTACTGACACAAAACTACTAGAAACTCTTCAGCAATCTATTTTTTTTAATGAGAAAATGTGTGAGGATCAAAAGATATTGTAATGTTAGTGAAGAAGGCTAAAGGAACAGACCAAGATTTTTATTATCATTATTATTATTATTATTATTATTATTATTACTCTGGTTTAAATATGCTGATCTGTGTGTTGCCCTGAATAAATAATCTATATTGCAGAGCATCTCTCTATGAGCCTGCATTGGGATCAGCAGCTACAATTTAGGACAGAATTTCAGCTGCAACAGGGTGAGACAACTGCTGAATTTTTAGAGGAAGGGAGCTATTGTCAACCTTAAACCCTACCTGCCTTTTTCCTAATGCTGATTTTGATGAATATCAGCCACAATAAAGTAGAAATCAAACCTGCCATCAGGGTGTTCTCTTAGTTCCATTCAGCCATTATTATTTTCTTATCTTGATGGAGAATCTTAGCACTGGTTGTTTCTCTCAGCTCCATCTTTGTGGGAAAAGTGGAGAAAACTTGAGCCACTTCATGTATGAAGTTTATGACAATGCTGTTAGGATGGGTTTTCTTAAGGAAGTTGTGAGTTGAAGCTGATAAATTTTAATGCATAGGAAGAAAGAGGACTCAGGTTTACTGGCTTAAACAGTGAGAGTCTAGTGGACTCTCATCTGAAAGTACAATAACTAGAGGATGTTTAAAGTAATGTAGACTTTTATGCTTTGGAAAGAAGAAAGAACACAAGCTGTTCGGGCCACAATCCATAGTTTCATGATATCACTGCTGTAGATTCAAACACTGTTCAAATAAATGTCAATTTAATTTTAAATCAGCAAGGTAATTGCTAGTCTCTCCTGCAAAGGGCACTTTGAATGAGATAAAACGGATTGCTGTTAAATCAGGAAACATGCAGTAATTGTATTATTCAGCCTTCAAATGAGCATGAGTGACTGCCCAGAGGAGTTAGTGTACAAAGACAAGGACCCAAAAATGGGAATTGTCAGCTAAAGTGTGAATTAAAGGTATTCTGGGAGTCCCTGTACAGCTGAACAGCTCTGGCTGTCATCTTGCCTTCCTTTTATTATTTTCCAGTCTGATGATTTGATCAATAAGTACACTTTAATAAAAAAAACATTGTTCAACTTGACATGATTAATTTATTTCCTGATAGCTCCTGTGTAGATCCCACACAACTCTGAGCACCTCTGCTCTGTGACATGCTCAGTTACACTGAGCTGAGATCACACTAAATATAGTGCTTTGTGGTTTGGTTATTTGGTTGGTTTTCTCTCATAAATGGCTTTTTAAGTAAAATTAGCAGATTCTGATATTTTATCCTGAGAAGTGACCAAGTTACTCGAAATGAAGTGTCACTAATGAACACCTGAAGTCGCTCTGTTCAGGTACCTGAATGCCACCTCTATCACCACAGAGAATTCAGTGGCTAAGCTTCCCGTGAAACCACCAGGAGTAGCCTTAGGGTGGAATATGTATGTTTGAATTACAAAGGAAATAAGTAGCTTTAGAACCTTAATGCCAACACTGTAATGAATGCTTCAATTGCCTGCCATTGAGCAAATTAGAGTTACTAGTGAGTGTTAAATTTAACTAATGTGACCCGGGCTCCCATCCAGCTTTTGGAGAAATTCAGTCAAAACATTTCCCATTGTCCCTCCACCTGCAGGACTGACAAAAGAGAACAGCTGAGTACTGCACCCCTTCAAATGTCTGCAAAATACCTCATCAGAGAGAAGCAGCAGCCCCATTGTCGGTGATAAGGCTGTGGAAACAGTTCCAAGAGCCCAACTTCAGGTGGCATGGCAAAGCTAAACTGACCTGGGCAACTTACAGGCATAACATCCTTTTTCCAGGAGCAATCATGTAGCCCATAATGAAAGGGCTATTCTGTAGCTGTAAAACAGCCCCACTATTCTGCAAAGAAAAGAATAAGAGGATTCAAAAGGAAAAAAAAGCTCAAGAAAATAACCCTTCTGTGTGCAACTACTTGCCTGAGTGTTGTGATCTGCAGCTCGTTCAGAGGAATTGCCCTCAGAGGAAAGCCTGTGTTACTGGCCAAATACTCACTTTAAGAGGGTTTTTTCAGCTGAAAAAAAAAAATTGTGTACAGTGGCGACAAATGAGCTTCAATTAAACCCTTAAAATGCAAAATAGTTCAGCAGGTTATACCGAGATATAAATAATAATTTGCATCTCATTCTTGACACATTTAATAGCAAATTTCAGTGGCCAGGGCAGAGTTCAGGGTAAAGATTGCTTGCTAGGAGACAGCTATTCCTTCTCCAAGCCTACAAGATTATTTCTTTATCCTTCCTCCCTCCTCAACTGCAATTAGAGAAGCAGGAGCTTCTCCAAGCACTATACCATAGCGCTTGAAGTCAACTACCACTAATCTTTTAATTGAAAGTAAATGATGGAGAGATAGCAAATAAGCAAGTGAAGATGGAAAACACAGCTTCCTTATGTCCCTGTCACTCCACACCTCATCAGCAAATAGAGAATTATTAACTGCAGGGTACCTAATCTTTTCCATTAAGGCAGGATGCTGAACCCCTGAAGAGAGATTTGAAAGCTTAACCCACACCACTGCAGAAAGCTTTCTTCTCTGGAAGTGTGGGAGAGGTTGATAAATGTCTCAGAAAGGCCTGGAGTGCTCTGCAGGGGGAGGCAGAACCCCAGCAGGCACCAAGTCACTTGTCCCTGTCCTTTCCCATCCTACAACAGATCCAGTCAAGTCTGCTGGGCACTTTCTGGCTAAAACCCTTCCAGGAGGTCACTTTGGAGCAGCAGTAGTGGCAGGGAGATCTCAGGGGCAGAACTGCACTTGAAGGAGTTTATCTTGGAAAATATCATATTGATCCCTAGGAGGAAGATTTACTTTGGTCTAAGGTGATTCTTCATGTGTGTATATACATAAATACATACACATACATATATATATATATATATATATATATGTATATTCATGTTTAAATTTATATCAAACTGCATTTAAATCACCAGTACTTCCATTAAAAACCAAAATATTTTTTGAAGTCGTTTTATTTGAGTCACAGTTTAGTATTCCCCCAATTTGATGGCATAATTTAAAAAGTTTAATTATACAGTGGGAGGCTGTAGGAGCAATTTTATTGTTTTGTTTAACATGCCCTTTTAAAACTTAAGCCATTTTTTTGGCCATCACTAATATTATGTTTTGAAGTTAGCTGGCTGTATTTCTGATCTCTCAAATTATGTGTATGTTTGTTCTTATCCCCTTTTACATTCACTAATACCTTAGGTTTAATTGACATATTTTTTGTTTAGTCTTAAAGTAGATAAAGGCAGAAGTTTTCCCATGCTGTTTGTTTTTGGGGAATATGACGTGTGCCACCACCACAAAAGGTTTAATTTTGTGAAAGAAAACAGTGAAGTTTCAAATATTAATCATTTTCAATAACTGCTGAAGCAAATACAAGCATAAATCATTAGGCCAGAAGTGATCACTGTTGTAGCTGGGAGTGACCTCCTGTACAACACAGACCAAAGGACATTCCCAAATCAATTAATTTCTTTTATGAAATATTATACTTTGATAGAAATTTCTAGTGGTGAAAAACCTACTACAACTCGTGAGGGTATTCCGGCGATGGACTGTCTTCATTGAGAAAACCACCACTCAGTGCTGACTCATTTTTTGCCACATTTGACCTCAGTCTAAAATATAGAATAAAAATCTTCATTCCTGGAGGTCTAAAATAGCTTGAGGTGATTCCTTCTCTGGAAACAATGGGTTCTTCCTTTAAAAATCAGATATAATTTAGCAGGATTCTCCTTTGCAGCTTGGCAGGAACTGGGTACAGCAAACTCCATCCTGATAATCATCCTAAAGCTCCCAGGTGAAATTCCCATTCAAATGTCCCAATAAATACAATTCTAAAATGCTTGACCCTTCCTTTCTTTCCCTTGGGTGGAAGCTGCTCTCTGTAGTCATTGTAGAGTCAACATGGTGAGGTAATGCACAAAAATAATAAGTTATTGTATTGTTATTGAGCAACTTCGAAATTTATCATGTCTTACATATATGAAGTAACATTTGCCCTAAGTACCTATTTAAAAAAAAAAAAAAGGATTTCTGGTCTGCAAATTCAATATATGTGCTGGTACTCTGCCACTGGACAAATCTAATTTGGGACGTGATCTGTTTAGGTCTAATAAGATCAGTTTTGTAAAAGCACAGTGGCTCCAGCTAATCTGTTCTCCTTAATGCTAGAAGACATTAAGTTTATAGGCTTTGATCTGAACTATTTAAGAGCATATTACACAGAGAACACTCTCAGTACTAGATCCTATTAATACAGAAAAGTATTTAATGTTCTAGTACTATAAATGGCAGCAGAACAGTAAAGAATCTTCTGTTTCACTGCTGAAATAAAAACTAAAAAAAAATTGTTAGTGCAGTGGTCAGAAATGCAAAAGTTTTCAAGTATCACTGTTCAAATATCACTGAAATTCTTAAAACAAGTAGTTTGGTGCACTAGAGCACTGAAGGTTCTAGATGCGTTGAAGACTTCAGCTTTAGAGTAAAGCTCTTTTTTATTTGATTGACAATATAGGTAAAATAATATTAATTCTTTATTTTGGTTGCCTAGAAATTTAGTCTTTGACCGCCAGACCTGCTGTTAAGTTAATGTCAATGATGGAAACTTTGCAGCTCTTTTCCACCAGCACAGAGTAGGGGCGGGAGCTGCGACTTGTCTGCATCACAAAGGGGTCTCTAGTGGCACTCAGGACAGGCTAAAAATGGGGATTCAGCAGTGCTCAGCCGCTATTTCCCCCTCATTTAGGGGGAATTCCATTGTGTACGCCTACAATTGACAATATGAAGATGTTTTTGACATCGGTTCAGTTTAGATAAACCCTTGCTTCTTGCTGCACACCACAATTATGTAGCATGTGAAAGCTCAAATACCTGTGACTTGGAATATCCACTCTATAAAGATAATAAACGCCTAGAGGGGCAATTCATGGAAATTCCATCTTGTAGTATGCAAAAGAAAACTTCTGGCACAAATCTTGTTTTGTTCTGTTCTATTCATACTCTGAACAGGAGTCCAATATATTTTTATTTGTACTGCCCAATGATGTGCTGAAGATTTTGTTTTTATCCTAAAAAATTACTTTCAAAATAGGTTATTTAAAAATAAATATTTATATCGTTTAATTTTTCAAACTTTCCCTAAAATCTGAGTAGAGTTTGAGCAAAAGCAACAGTACCTTCCTGAACATGGCCACATGATGGAGCAGCAAATCACAGTAATTTGACATTTAACTCATTTCACTGGTCAGAGAACTCGTAAGCCTAAAGAGGTTAGACCAAAGTGACTGAAACTCTCAGTTTTTTGACAGCAGATCATTTTTGCAGCACTATACAATCAATGTGCCTATTACATAACCCCAAATATTTTTGACACCTGCCCAGCTCCCAGCCACTTGTTTCCTGATATGTTTCCAAAACTCTTACGGTTTCCTCTAATGCTGTCACACCTTCTACATATTTAAAATTGGAATAAAATTCAACATATAGTAAATGTGGCATGTAAACACAGGAGCTATTATGTGCATACACATAATTACCCTTTCTATTCAATTAAACTCTTTTTCAGCTGTCACTGACTTTTCAGCTCATTTCTTAGTGATATATTCACATCTTTTGAGCCCAGTCTGGCAAAGAATCCAAAGCAGAATTTTGTCTCCTTGGTGGAAGCAGGAACAACCTTGAAAATAGACTTTTTTTTTTTTTTTTTTTTTAAATGGTGTGGAACCCCCTGAATTCTCCTACATTTGTAAGGCCATTTGCCTCCAGACCATCTTGAATGAGGACAGCACCTTTCAGGACTGGGACCTCCAGTTACACATTGATTAATGCATGGGAAATAGGAATTCAGTGAAATATTACAGCTTTGTACCTCATGATAATGTTTGGAATAGTGGTTTTGCTTGAAAAAGAAAAAAAAAAAAGATAAAATACTTTTCCTAAATTTATTAACTACCCCTTATAGCAGGAATTAATTCAAATAGAATAATGAAGTGATTCAGGAAAAACTTATTGATCTGAGCTGGTTTTGTTAATTATTCCTCACTCTTGCTCTGTGTGTGTCAGAGTTTTCCTCGAATTTGCCTTGGCCACCTTAACTAAGGAACACCCACAGAGCCTGAGAGGAACTCATGAATATTGAATTACGGAAAATCACTGCGCAGTCTTGCACTGACATCCAGTGGTGAGACAGAGAGGCGTTTGCGGGAAGCAGAAAAAAGCTGCAGCAGCCGAATAACGCCTGAGGACATCTCAGAGGAGGGCATTTATCTCCCAGCAGAAACAGTTGTTTGCTGAAATGGATAAAAGCACACATGAAACTTAAACTGAGGCTTGCAAAATCAGCAGGTCAAGCTCTGTGCTTTGCTCCACTTGGGCAATATCTGGTGCAGTCCAAAGGAACCTCATCCAAAGGAAGAATCTGGTCCTACAAGCCGATATGGTTTTTTTCAGGCTTGTTCCTTCTTTTCTTGGCCCACAGGACCAGACATTAACAAGCCCTCCACTGCAAAGGACACCAGAAACCCTGAATCTAAAACAAAACAGACAAGTTACAGAGAGATTGTTGTTCAAGATCCCTGAGTAAACTTTGTTTATGCATTGCAGAACCACATTTCCATTAAAATGAAAGCTCCTTCTGGCCTTTTCCTGCACGGTAAACTGAGATAGCTGATCAGCTAAGGCTCTGCCTTGTGCAAGCATTACAGCTGTCTTTGATATTAAACAGAGCTGGATGCTAACAGACAAATCAGACTTACTCTGATTTCCAGCTCAGTTCCAAGCCTCTGATAAACAAGCAGCTTAAAAATTCCCTCTGCACGCTGTTCCCTCCACACTGGCCAGGCACAGGGAGCATTTACTTGTCCTCTCAGCAGAGGCACCTGGCAGGCAGGAGTGGTGACAGGTGACCAGCCAAATGGGGCAAGAAAGGACAGAGAGTAAAAACAATGCATCTCTTCCTCCTTGCAATCCCTGCTGTCTGCATGAGGGTAGCACAACCCAAAGTGCCACAAATAACCACGGAAAACTACACCATAATTCTGTATTCTGTACAGTGATGATGACATCAGTGAGGTCATGGCTGCCACTCAAAGCTCTGCCAGACTGCAAGGAAAAAGTGTGGAGCATCAGGCTTTCCATGCCAAAATCTCTGAAGCACATCTGTAGTAAAACACTCTGGCAAAAGGATAACTGAGAAAGCCTCTTGGCAATACAGAAGATCTGAATAGTAGCTGTGGACACAGCACATTGTTGAGAAAGAGTATAGATAATTTTTTTTTTTTTTAAAAATCAAACAGAAACCCCCCAGAAATAACCACACTTTTTTGTAAAAGCTACTTGGAAAGTGGGGACCAGCCCACAGAGAAGAAGATGAACCAGCTAATGACAAGTTCTTGTTTGTTTGTTTTTTTAAATTTTTTTTTTACTTTAATGAACTGTAGAGCAGCAAAACTTCTTTGCATTTCTCACACGATGTCCTCAGGCACAGTAACACACAAACGTTATTTGGACAGGGCAATAAGAAGAACACTAACTTATAATGCAAATAGTGCAAACACTTTGCTCCCTAACTAATGCATTATATTACTTAAACCTACACTTTTCCCATCTTTTCAGAATAAAGATCACAGAAATCACAAGCTTTCCTTGAACTCCAAAGGGGGAATGCTGTAGGTTCTGAAAACCTACTGTTGCATCAGAAATGGAAATAACAGTGCTCCCAATGACATCAAACACTAATTCCTATGGAAAATCACTGCTGAGATGTCTCTTCCTGCCTTTCTTGCCAAACTACAATATACAGATGAGTGGAAAGGCTGAGAAAATTTGGATTATTCAGCCTTGAGAAGGGAAGGCTTTAGGGTGACTTCCAGTAGCTCCTCAGTACCTGAAGGGAGCCTACAAAAGAAATAGAGAGGGACTTTTTACAGGGGCCTGGTGTGACAGGACAAGGGGGAATGGCTTCAAACTGCAAGTGGGCAGGTCTAGATTAGATATGAGGAAGAAATTGTTCCCTGTGAGGGTGGTGAGATCCTGGCACAGGGTGCCCAGAGAAGCTGTGGCTGCCCCTGGATCCCTGGAAGTGTCCAAGGCCAGGCTGGACAGGGCTTGGAGCACCCTGGGGATGTTCCTGCCCATTACATGGATTGGATCAAGATGAGCTTTAGGGTCCTTTTCAATCCAAACCATTCTGTGACACTATGATTCTATGAAAATAATGGCCAATGAACTGATATAAAATTTGATTTCCCATTTATGCTTTCTCTTCAGCATTTGATGCATTTTAGGACTCAGAACCTCTGTTACAGTTTCAAAGGTTTGCAAGAAGTCAGAGATAACATTTTACAACAAACTTTCCTCCAAAGGTATCAATGAACTTTAAAAATTCTATGCATCAATTTTTTCTTCTTCTGTTCCTGGTCATCTGACAGTTGGGCATGTTAAATATCTTTTTCTGTGTTTCTTAAAAGTTCAGTTTTTCCAGCTCCCTCTCAGAGCACAGTGAAACCCTTTTTCCACCCCTGAAGCGAAGCCTTTCTTACTCTAGCATTTCTCTCTTGCTTGTCTTGCCCTTTCTTAAAGACTAATGAAATAACGGAGTGATGCAGTTTGGCTGCTGTTCAGCTGAACTCAGGGACACAGAGTGCAAGTGTTCCCAAACGAAACGAAGTGAAAGTTCTTTTAGATTATACAAATAATCATCATTAGTTGTGTTTCCTCTCAGCTGCTGGATCCAAAGGCTTCTTTCCTCAGGAAGAGGAATGAAATTGTGAGAGAGTAAGGCACTCTGACAGTTTTAACAAGCCAAATTTAATTTAAAATGTTTTTGTCCTCATCTTCAACAAAGTGAGGCCCCTAAGGGAGCTGCCCCTGTCCTATAGAATAAGTCACAACATCCTAACTCCTTCCCTATTTCTGTCTGGAGAAAAATCTCCATCTGCATTCTAAGAACTGTCACTGAGAATCTGAGCTGGAGCTTCCATTTTCCTCACCTGCTTGTGAGGTTTGCACCCACAACCACAGCACGCTATAAAAGCTGTAGATGTGCAAAATCACTGAGGAAGGACTCCATGCAAAGCCACTGTGTTGTAAGAGCAAATCATAGACACATTTTGGCAAGTCGAGTGTTCTGGTTTCCTAAGTAGGCCACATTTAAAAAGATTTTTTTGCATATTTACAAAGGGAAAGTAGATATAATCTAGTAAGTCCCAAATTCTGAAGAAAAGCAAAAGTGACCACATGAATTTGGAATTTGGCCAAAGCCCTAAATGTCATGTTGCTCTCACAAGTGTGTAACCCTCTGACCTTTCTGAGTTCTGGGGCAGTACAACCTTAGCAAATCCATGGAGCTCTGCCAGTTCCTAGCAGATCCAGCCCTGTGATTACATTTATTTTCTCACAACCACTGCAAAATTCAATAACTACTCCATGCAATTCAATAAGAGGGGAAAAAAAAAATCAGCAGTCAACTGGTCAGAGCATCAACTCACAAAGTGAGCCTTCCAGAGGGAAATCTAGCAGGACATCGGTTGGCCAAATCTTGGCTGTGCATGGAGTCTCAATGAGGTCACTGCAGAGAGACTTGTGACAGTGTTTAATCCAATCAGTCTTAAGGAAAACTCACAGGTTCCTGCGAATATTCCTGTGAATTCCAGGTCATCTGCTCTCTTTGACGATGAGATGAAGAGTTTAAATTTACCTCATCCTGGGCATATGGGACAGTAACATGGTTACTGTTTGGCTCACACGAGATACAGCTGAGTGGCAGGATAATGCTCCTACATCTCAGAGTTTTCCCATTTAGACTCTGCTAGGAATTTTAGGATGCCTGGAGGGACACCTGCACCACTTCCATGTTCTTGTTTTGGACAGGAGACCACCAAATAAAGAGATGGGGTGCTGCAGGAAACAAGGTTTGTGACTCGATAGCTTGGCTTCCTCTCACTTCACTAGCAAATCTCCTCACACAAACCATTCCAGTCCTGTTTTGTGTTCCACAGCAAAATATGCAGTCACACAAAGCTCCAAAATAGGCTTAAAAATGCCAGTGTAGGTTTTATAAATAATGATAAGGCTGTGGAGTTAACTTTTATTTACAAACATTTCAGGCAGCCTACAGAAACATTTGCAAGTCGTGTGGATGAAGGTCGTGCTGGTGCACACTCTTCAGCTGCCCAGCAGATGAAATGCTGCAATAAAATTCTGGGCCACAGGATGCCCAAGCCAGTGTAATCATCAGTGAGCTTGCTTGTTTGTTTCTGAGGACTTTTACTGTTCCAGTGTCGGGTGTTAAGAGAGTGTTGATACTTCAGCTGCCACCCCCGAACTTTCAAAAAGAAGCAGAGAATTCCTGACACCATTTTAATGCAGCAACTTGAAATTCAAATTTGTTGACTGCGGTAGGGAGATACTCCCTTGCACAGGGAGCACTCAGACATAATCCTTTCTGTGTTACCCTTTATCACAGAATCTGAGATAACTGCAGCTCATAGTCCACAGGATAGGAAATCTCAGCAATTTCTTCTAAATAAGAAGAATAATAGGGAAAAAAGTCACTCCAATGAGAAAAGCCAGGTTACAAAAAATAAATGCTCCAGAAGTCACCGAGCAAATTCTGCTAGGAGTTATAGTAACAAATATATCTTGGAAAATCCACTAAGTTGTAAGAGAGATTCACAGGACTGAGCATTTGGGAAAAGGTGGGAATATTTCTTTCATCCTCGTTGAAGGCCAGTTACCAGTGGAGTCGTTGCAGGACTTTGTTGTGGGATTTATCCTGTTCAACATAGAATTATGGGTTCATAGAATCATCAAGGCTGGAAAACTCATCACCAACTCAGAATAAGTGGGTTTTGTATAATAATGATTGAAATATCTCCAAACTCCCAAAACAAACTCACAAAGTCTCCAAATATTCAAATATTTTAGCATAAATTACAGGCAAGTCTGTCTAAAACCTAAGTAATTATTTGTGTGTAATTGCTCTATTTGTGTCTGTGCAGGATTTGAAGAACTAGAATTTAATCAGTTATCAATACTTTCCTTCCAACTTCAAAAATACAAGCACTTCAAAGGGAGAGATTAATCACTGCTGTGGGAGGAAAGCTTAGGAGGGATGATCAGATATTTCCTGCACTTGATTGAACAAAATAAAATAGTGTGATTCTCTTCATATGAAGCAAACATGGCAAGTTTCCATAGAAAACATGTCTTATATGAAAGGATTAATTCAATGTGCTTGCCAATAGGTTTGTTTCTTTAAGGAAAGGGAAAAAAGCCCATTATTCCCCCCCACATAATTTCAGTACACCAAAGAGGAGTCAGACATGGGCTTAGAGGACTCTCTTATCTGCTGAGAAATCAATACAATAATTAGAGGTTTGATGATACTGTAGGGTTTTTAGTAGCACAACTCAAAACTTTCACAGCAACAGAAGAATCACAGATGGCCTGGAACCAGATACAAATTCCTTAGGATTTAGAATCTAGCAGATGATGACTGCTGACATAATCATTAAATACCTCTGATAAAACAGATTTCCAAAACCTGCTCAACACGGTGCCCACGGTAGAGGCTGTAATCCACTGAACCATTATCAGCTTTTTTGCACCAGCCATTAGAGGGCCAGTGCGCCATGAAGGTAAACAAGCAGAGAAGTCAGAGACTCTTACATCCAGAACAGAATTGATGTTCTGACAAGGAGGTCAAATTTTAAGAGAAAGGCAGAATGCCTGGCACAGGAAAGGAGGATGACAGTGAGGTACATCAGCCTTCTCAAGTTTCTGAGAGCAGAAGGGACTTAGGGCAAAACTTTAACCTGATTCTGTGAGAAATTAATGCACTTAAGGTCAGTGTGTGTTCATGGATGGAGGAACCTTCCCCTGGAGCTGATTTCAGTTGAGTATGAAGGGTCTGAAGCAGAGGTCTGATAAAACACTGAGTTCCTACAAGTGGAGGAAAACAGGACAGTGACTTGGGAAGGCTTTACTAATGTCATCTCTGAGGCAAGTGCTAACTAACTTATCTTTTATGAGACAAAAATGTGGGAGGAAACTCTAAATGGGATCAGTACTCCCTACTGCTTGCCACATTTTTTTCAAAAGAGAAAAGAAAGCCACAGACATTGAGGCCACCACTTGCTGCCTTTCCTATTTCTTTTATTTGAAATACATAATACACATATCTTCTTAAAGCATTTTTTTACTCCTTATTAGCTACTTTACTCATTTTTTATCTATTTATGTATTTGTAGTCACTTAGGGTTTTTGCACATTATAAAGCAGAGCACACAATTTTCTTCTTAACAGATTGCAGTAGTTAACAGTCATTGCACTATGAAAAGAAAATATACATAAACACCGTTGACATGCCTAAATGTATTTTTTCTTAATAAAAGCTTTCTTTTCCATTTTACATTTTGATGTAACATTATGCCTTATTGAGAAACTAAGAAATGTATCAGGTGTCACATAAATCTGAAGTGAGAATCAACAAAACTGAAGACTTAACACAAGGTTGCAGTTAATTTAAGATTCCTCTTTGTTGCCAATTTTCCCCATTTATTGTGCTTTCTCTTCCAAATGTTCTCTGGGTTTTTTTTTCCCTGTAGAGTCATTTCTGTATTCATCTCTGCCAGAACACTCGAAATTCTGTCTACAGGCCAATATTTTTTGTTCTTCTGGGTCTCTCCTTCTTTGCTTTGAGGCTTCTCTCCTTGTCTTTGGCTATATTAGCACTGATTTTAGAGCTGCACAGCCTCTCTGCTCTCTGTTCAGGGCTTGGGCACTGCCCAGTGGAGAAGTTCTGCCTCCTGTGCAGGGGGAACTTCCTGGGGTGAGTTCCTGCCCTTTGCTCTGGTGCCATTGCTGGTGCTTTTGTTGAGAGAATCTTGACAGTGATTTCTATGTAGATATTTTGGTTTCGTATGAATAATACTTTGATTAATTTAATAGCGAGAGTGACTAGAGCAAGGTCAATGCTTGTGTTAGCAGTTGACCAAACTCAGTCAAGCACTGGGCATCACCCTGCTAGACAAAACCCCAGGAGCCTGGTCAGCCTTATAGCAGAGAAGTTCCATACACAAATCCTCCAAACCCCATCTAAATTGACAAGTACAGAGCACCTGCAGCTTGAGTCACGGGGCTGACATAACAAGCCAGGTCCCATCATATTATTTTCAGTGAATTTACTGCTTATTACTGAAATTTAGTGTAATTTATGCCACAATTCCATTTCCAGGCTGAGCTAGTCACACCACCTCTTAACACACAGCTGTGAACATGACCATGTGCACAAAAATACATAAGCATGGAGAAGCCAGTCCTTTCCCATCACCCAGAGGCTTTGTAGCCTATTTCTGACCTGATTTTTTTCTCCATTCTCCATACATTTTCCCCAAATCACCAGTGATTCAGTGAAAAGGGAAAAACCAGCCTCAGCCCTCTGCAACTTAGTCCAAATGGGAGAGGAACTCCAGACTCAGGCCCAGAGCAGGCACCACACCAGCATTCACTGCAGGGAGCAGGATAAAGTTTTCCACTTTATCCACACTAAGAAAACAACAAAAAATTAGGGCTCAAATAATCATGTCAAGGTCACTTCATCCAAACAAAACACCCAGTTGTGAAAATACTGCACACACATGGCATGAAACACCCCATGGATGCACTAAGACCCAACAAACTGGACTTAAATTAAGGCACTAAAATTTACATGTTCAATGAATAACTTGCAAGAAGTAAAGTGAAAATGAAACCTGAGTGTACAAGACCTTGCTCAGAGCAAAGTATAAAAGAAATAACCTCAACTTCACATTGGTACGTGTGAAGTTTTCTGACTGCAGCAGAAGTGCAGAAAATATTCTCTACTCCTTATCGTCTGTTATAAACATTTCAATTGTTTCCAAACATTGCATAACAAGTGCTGTTAATGTAACATTTTCCAAGGGAAAAAGGTTCATAAGTAGTTTTCAGGAACCTCAGTTAAAGCTGCCCACATCCATGATCCCAAGAATATCTGCAGAGCCAATAAAAGGATGCATTTCAGGAAAGGTACACATGTTCTCCAGGGTACTGAAACACTTCCAGCGTGTTGGAAATGCCCATGACAGATAAGAGATTTCAACTCATTTGTTGAGAGACTTTGGAAAAGACAGAGAATAGAGTTATTAAAGGAAAATAAGCTCTCTTTCACACCTCTTTCAGCACCGTGCTCTGGACAATGCAGCTATTTAGGAAAACAGGCTTATATTTTCTTATGCAGTGCTTGTTCCATTTGATCAATAGTGCATCAGGTGCAGTAAACATCTCATTTTACACCTGTGTTGCACAGAGACTTTAGCCTTGGAACACCTGTTAGAGCTGTTTCAAGATTTTTCCCCTGGACACCAACTCTCTCAGCTGCTTGTAATTAGAAAAAACAAAGCAGAGCTACCACATGGACACAGGCCCTGGCAGGGGGGAGTGCCAAAGAAAGCAGCACAAGTTTTACAAGGATGCATTTCGTGTTTTTTCCCTTGGCAGCACAGCCTCAGGACACCAGGCTGGATGCCAACTGCTCCAAGTGTCAAGCAAACAACAGGATTTGCTACAGGCTTTGATCACCTATTTCTGTAAAATACCTAAGTTTATAAATATTGTTACAGAGATATTGTATGGGAAAAGAAGTGTTACAAATTTTGACTGTGTAGGAGATGCTTTTAAAAATAATTGCAGTAGCAATTATTTATTTACCATTTACCATTACAATTTACCATTGCCCTTGTAAAGCTGTGTCATCTAGCTGGCCTTTATTTGTTCTTGTAAAATACTTTAGAGAGCATTTTTAGATTATTAAATTAATGCATCTGTTGAGGATTATCTATTTCAATAATGTCATCCGTGTGCAAACACAAGATTTACTGACTCGAGCACATTTTCTCTGGCAACATATAAATAATTTGGCCTTTCTTGCTAAGATTCGATCCAATTAGAATTGATTTCAATGGAAAAATTTGATCATAACAGGAAAAGAGCCAATTAGTTATAAACCCACTACAGATAAAGACTGAAAATTAGTGGTGAGACAAAAAATACTGTTCCTTAACAAACAGGGATGGCACAACAATACAGAATTCATATATTATTATATGAAGTGTATTTAACCACTGTCCTGTCTGATGAGTGAAGGAAGTGATGAGTGGAATCATTGCCTTTAGCACCTGGGAAATGAGATTTTCTGGAAGGCCCAGAACTGGTATTAATCTCACAGGGCATGGTGTCACAATTTCTTGGAAACAGCTCTCTTTAAGGTCCTGTTCAGGTCTGTAAATGTTTTAAGAACTCTTTGTTTTGGCTACTGTCACAGAGGGGGGAAAAGAGAACAGAAACAAAACACTAAAGGCAACTTGACTTAGCAAGGGGAAAGTAAAAGATTGCATGGAAAAGGACTGAAAATTTGATAACCTTATCACTTGTGAAGCAATTCCTACTACATCCACAGTCACACTGAATGCCATTCTAAAAGAAGCACTGGGAAAAGATGAAAGAGCTGATATATCCCCAAAGATTTAGCAGGTCTAGAGACAGAAAACAGCCTTCTACATGAGAATAATATAAACAAAGGAGGTTATCTGTTTACAGTTGTTCTTTGATAGGAGGCAACAATCCCACCCAGCTGGCACTACATTAAAATGAATTTAATCACCCTAATGAAAGAGGTGGATGCTTTGGGAAAGAGAAATTCTGTAATGATACTTTTAGAAGGAGATTTTTTATCCCTTTCTAAAGTAATAAGACTGTTTAATTTTTCAATTTCATTTTTTAAGCATATGAAATAAGAAAAGGTTTTCCAGTATAGAAGGGGGACTATGAATAATTTCAGGTTTTTGAAAGAAAGGACAGAGGAGAGAAAATAGACAGAAATTTTCTCTTTTGTGCACTCTGAGGTTTTGTTGTGTGAGGTTTTGGTTCAGTGTTTGAAATGTTCTTTTGTTGTTGTCTTTTTCTGTTTGTTCGGGTTTTTTTTCAATTAAAAGTCAAGAAATGCTTTGTTTTCTCTCCTCTTCTCAATGAGTAGGAGAGTATTTTACGAAAAGCCCGTCCTAAACATGTTCAACCTGAACTCACATCACGGATTTTAGTGTCAAATGACCTTGTGTTTACCAGTTGCTTTTCTTCTGTTATCTGAAAAAATTAAAGGTCTGGTCAGATTACTCAAGATAGTTTCAAACAAGAGGACTGTGGGAATTGTCACCATTTCTTGTGCCTTTTTCTACCAGAAGCCTCACAACCATGGTCATATAGGTAGAGACAGAGCAGAAAAGGGCAGGAGAGTGATGTCAATAAAGGATCTGATTTTTGGTGTCCTGTGGGTAGAGAGGAACAGAAGGCTCAGCCCCTACCGTCAGAACTAATGGGTGTGATTTCCACAGCTTTCCTCAAAGATCTAGCAATATTGTGCATTTCAAAGCCACTATAAAAGCAGAAAGGTAAAGACCTACATTTCTGGCTGGCTCAGCTGAGTGCTGCTCCTTTGCACCTCTTTCCCCCTCTCCTGTCTCACCCTAGAAATTGTTTTTCCTCTCTGCTTTCTCCTGGCTGATGGCCAAAGTGAAGGCCCCCAGATTCCACATCTGGGACAATGTCTCACATTGCCTCACTTGCTGTCCTCAGCAAAAGAGAAACACTGAGACCAACAAGGTTGGGGACCACCCTGCCTGAGATCTACTCCTGCATGTGTTTATTTTTTGGCTTCCTTTTTGCTTTGGTGTAATCCTGAATTCAGAAGCTTCTGCCTTCACAAGAGAGAGATACTCGAAGTCCAGAAACCTCCACTGGTTCATTGAACCAAAGCCACTCCACAGTCGCTTGGAGTTTCAAAAGCAGTTTATTACATTTGTAATAAATCTTTGTTATTACGCAGATTAGCTCTTGTTGTACAAAAATAATAAATAAAAACATCTGAGCAGCAGATGATTCCCTTCAGTTCGGGTATATAAAGCAAGGACTCAATACTTGCAATTGCACAAACCTCAACTTTGTCCCTCTCTGCTTGGCTGCAGAGATTTTTGAAAATCATAAGGAAATTTAAAACCTGCCAAGGAGAGTTCAGAACCTCCTGGTTTCTACAGCAGATGTACTGTCCCAGCATGAGCCTGCTCTGGATTCCAGCCCTGGGGACAGTAAGGCCCATAGTGACCTGGATAATGGATATCAGAAGGGACTGGGAGGTTACAAATAATCTTCCCCTCAGTAAGCTGCACAGCCAAGCCTCTCCCTGGACTCTGCAGGTGTTTGGGTGAACCCAGGATTTGGGAGGGTTGCTTGATTTGTTTGTTTCCTTCTAAAATTGCAAAAACTTTTAACACGTATCAGCAATTTTGAAAGATGGTTTTGTTGACCGTTTGAGGTCATAGCTCTTAATTTCTGTACAATAACTGGAGTCTCTGAAACAAAATACACAACAAAATCCAACCATTTGTTCTCTTTACTATTTTTTCTTCTTTCTCACTGTATCCTACAGCCATGCTTCTATTATTTAGTGCTCTTCACAGAGAGATGGACAAGTTAGTAAAGGAGTTGTTTTATGGAGTTTACTATTGGACTCAGTGATCTTAAAGGTCTTTTCCAACATAAATGATTTTATGATTTCTATATCCCATGTCTAGCTTTTTCTCCTAAACACAGTAAATGTCTGAATCAGGATCCAGGCCCCACTGATTGGTTACATATCTAGCAGGTTGAGGATGATATCAGAATTAAATACTGTTGTTTACTATTTTTTGTTTTATAAAACTAGCCAGATTTCTTGCCTGATGAAAATGGATGGAAAATGCAACATTGTACATAGATATTAAAATTTATCTTTTCTCTCTGGCTCTAAGGGTTAGGGCCTATATGGGGAGGCACCCTTTACATTGTGTTCTGTCCTAAAAATTCCCTCTGAGCTCACTTGTAGGTTCCCTTCAGGTTCTGGAAGGTTCTACAAATCTCTCCTGAACTTTCTCTTCTCCAGGCTGAATAACCCCAATTCTCTCAGCCTGTCTACATAGAAGACATCTTCTTTCAGAGAGTTTCTGTGCTGCTGTTCAGTATAATGGTCTGAATACTTTCTTAAATTGTTTAAGTAATTTTCCAAGGAAAAGAGAAAGCAAGAAGAGGACAAACCTTTTGTAAATGCACAACAGATGCACCGGTGCATGGTGGGACCGATGCAGAGCAGACTGGGAGCTGTCATCACCCCTCAAAGCCACATTGTTTCCCCAGCTCATGTGGCCCACACCTGGGACACGCTGGCAGAGCAGCTTGGGAAGCTCCCAGGTTCAAAGCAGATGCTTCTACCTTTGTTCCTGCCTGCAAGTCTTTTTAATTTCGGCATTTTCCCTCCTTGTCATCACTGATCTCTTTCACTAGGAGTGTCTCTGACTATATACCAAAACATGTTGAGAGGGGTTTTTTTAATTTATTTTTTTGTTTCTTAGTATATAGGAACTTAATTGGATGTGTTCTCTTTGTCAGGCTTTTTGTTTGTGTAGTTGGATATTTTTTGTTCTCTTCAAACCAAACATTAGGAACTAGAGCTAAAAGTTACATAAAAGTAACTGTTGGAAAAACCTGAATTGTACCTTAAGGACACCTGGCAACCTCTGGGCATTTGTTACATTGCATGATTACATTACATTGCATATTTTTCTGTAAGATGATGTAAAAATAGTAACAAATATTTGCACCAAAAATGAGTGGCATGAAGTGCAAATAGATTTTATGTCTTTACTATTAAATTCATAGTCCAAGTGTGAGTAAAGACAAAACTGAGTCACACATGATTCAGTTTTGATTCAGTTATCCTTTAATTTTATTATTTTGTTAAATATTTATAGTCATGACAAAATTCCCATCAAGCATATAATTGATGCAATACTTAACTTAATAAAAGACTTTGCCCCTTTTTATCCTGATTGCTCTCCACATACTTTTCTCACTAATGCACCATCAAAGCTCCAGAACCTCTCATGAGCTGCTGAGTCACCAGCAACTGAAATGTCTTCCACAGGCTGCTCTCTAGCAACATTAATCTATGTTTCCTTTGTAAACAAGACAAATCACGCAAGAATCTGAGATGTGTCCTTTCAGTATTAGGACTCTGTAGAGTCAGCACAACTACTGGATAATAACTAAACCATGAAGAGATGGGGTCAAAAAATATTGAGAGAAAGGTCTGGTACTGACAGTGCTGGTCGGCAGCAGGGCTGTACCCATCCAAAAACTGATGCCATTTGGGGTGGACAAAGTGTACTGCAAAATTTGTTTGTATTTGAGGCAAACAAGTCCTGGACTGCATGGAAAGCTGCAAGGCTGACGTACAGAGATTATCCCTGCTGATAAAAGAAGCACTCGGGAACATCACTAATTAGCTGAAGGAACAGAAAGGAGGAGCAGTAAAGCTGAAGGGGGAAATTCCAGCTGGAAGCTTTGGCAGTACTTTGCTTTTAGTTTTACTGTACTACAACCTACTGCTGCTACAAATAAGTACCAGTTTTGCCTTCTTGCTCAGCAACAGAAAAAAAATAGGGTTTGAAAAATGCTTCTGATGTCTAAGGAGGTATATAGACTTTAGATGAAATATGCAATTAGCTTAAAATAGAGAATTTAAAATAAAAACAAGAGAATATTAAAAAGAAAAACCCAACCTACCCCCCCAAAAAATAACCCAATATTTGAAATGAAAGCTGTCCACTATTTATCAATAAATAATTAAAAAAAAAAAGTAGAAAAGGAAATGGAAATAAATAGATACGTCTTCAATTATGGTGCACTTTAAACCCATTATTAACATTATTGAAATTCAGCATCTTCCAAGTGCCACTGGAAAAGGGAAAAAATTAAATGACAGAAGGGAAAAAAAAAGCCAAACAAAACTCATAATGGAAAGAAAGGGAAAGCAGAAATGGTGAAGTGAAATGGAGTAGTAAAGAAAACCCTGTCTGTTCCTTCTGGTTAGGACAGGGTCTGGGGTGCTTCAGTGGGAACACCCAACTGGAGAATAACATTCATAAACCACAGCAACCCCTCTACAGTGCTTTAAAATATTGCTCTGGAGCTCAGGGAAGGGTAAAATGAAAATTAATCCATAACTGACAACACTGATGCTGTCTATGTATAACAGAAGGTCAGGCTATAATCCACAAAGTCACTTCAATAGTCAGACTCTAAAACTATGGATTTATCGCAAGTGTAAACTGATATTGCAGCAAGCATCACATGCATGATGCTCTGCTTTATTTACACCTTGGTGGTGGTTAACAGTGAGCAGAGAAGTAAGGAAAAAGAAGGAAAACCTGTTGCAATCCTGCTGTCTACAATCAAGACAGTGAGCCAAGGCAGGAATGCCATAAGAGGACTGCTCAAGTTAAATAGGATTGGGGTCAAGTACCTGCAGTACATTGATTTTTCACGTGGTGCCTGTGAGAAGATGGGACTGGTGTAGCTTAAAGCAACTGTGAGTGTTGCTAATGCCAGAAGATACCTAACATTAACACCAGGAAAAATGTCCCTCAGCATCACAGACTTCTGCTCATGTGCCTGAATTGGATCTGTGCTAATTTCCATGCTCTACCTCAGTCCACGAAACTACAGAAATGGGCAAATGCTCAGGGACCCAGATTATTGACCTACTAATTTTGACTCTAACTAGGCTAAATTAGGCAGAATTTCAGGCTTTGCAATGTATGAGAGAACACAAAATAATCGATGATGTATTTCTGATTCCACCCAGCCACCCACATCACACCTTCTGAATCCAAGACTTAGGTCAGCTTTGCCTCTTTTGGTTGTGAAGAATTTTTACACTGGACCAAATGCAAGGAGGTGCTGTATTCTAAAAAGGTGGAACTCAGTTCAACTATAAACACACACATCTGGCATCTAAATATCCATTTCTAGTACCTGACTGCCAAAATACCTCTATTTGAATACCCAGTTTTGAACTTTGCCCTCAGAGTGTTTCCCTCACAGTGTTTCTCTCTGCTTACACAATAAAGTGGCCAAGAAATCTGATCTGGTTTTTTGTCTCTGTCCAGACCACATTGGAAATAAATTCCCTCTACCTAAGCAGATGCTGTTAAATAGAAATACAAGGGAAGACAATGCGTTCCCTGCAGATGCCTCTCTAGTGAGAATACCACCTAAAAATAACAAAAATGCTACATATTTATGTTCATAGGAACAGGAAGGAGATTTATAACTTTAAAAAAATTTATTAAGCATGAAATTGCACTTGTAGCAAGCTTTGACTGCAACCAGACAGTGGCCTTGGTGACTCACACCCCTTGAGTGGTTTCCTGAATCTCCATACCCTGTTACTTATTCCCTGTGATAGGTAAACCCCTCACTTTATACACTGTGTTTATTTCTATATCTTACCAAATTCAATAATAATGAACCTGTGCAACATTTATTTTGAAAGTTTAGTGATTAGGTTCATAGTGGTTGTTTGATTTTTTTCCACTGAAGTGTTTCTTGAATGTCTTTATTATGAAAAGGAGAAGGGCAGTGCTTGGGATTAAATGAGCCAGATCTTCAGCTGTGGAAGGATAATTTTGTTTCACTCCAGTGGGACAATGCTGGTTGAAAGCCAATTCCCCTGACCTGGAGGATCTTCCCTGATTTCATCTCTCCAGCTGGACTTTTCCAAATTGTAATTAAGTATTCACTGGGTACCAGGGAAACAAAGAATAAAGAAAAAGGGGAAAAAATAAGTCCTTTATAGAGGTTCCAGTCCTCTGGTCCAAGAAATATTTAATTATTTAGGCAAAGTGGAAATGCATTTCTGGAGAGGCTGAGAGAGTTCTCCCGTGGTGGTTATGGAGAGAAAAGAGAAATAAAAGAGAAAATGGACAGAGGAATCCCAGTGGATCTCTACAGGGAAAAAGGATGCCTGCTTACCTTTTTCAAACAATGTAAATAATATACTTACTAAATGAGTTAAGAAGAAAAGGTCTAGTTGAATAGCAAATTAATTATCTTTAACTAGAAGTTTAGAATTCCTTTAAAATTATTGGTTCATTGTATTATTCAGGTAGTTGTCAAGGAAGGAAAGTAATGTGAAATTCATCAGATTTAACATGCCTGCCTCTGTGATAACTACAGGATATTTGCTGTGATGTTCTGCCCTAAGATTCTGCTGCAGAAATTTTCCTCATCTTTAACAAAGCTATGAAAGGCGGAGGGGGATGTACCCAAAAAAGACAAAGGCATTTCTGGCACAGGGAGGTTTTAAAGCAGTGATGAATTAGTGGTGTTGCACACACTGTGTACCTTTCCCAGGAACACGGGCTGGCCCAGCTGCCAGGGCAGAGGCACAAGTGGAGCTCTGATGGGAGCAGATGCCCCGAGGATCCTGCAGCAGCTCCATGTGCAGAACATCTTCCCACTGCTTCCCAGCGCTGGGCTCCCTCCTTCCAAGAAGGCAGGGGCCTCTTCAAACAAGCTTGAAAGGAGCAAGGCTTGCTAGTCAGCTGGCAGCACCTCTGCATTTTTGAGCTTGCCTGGATACAGCGCAGGAGAGCTGAGTTTGTGCTGTGTGCCTGACCCCTCTCAGCCAAGTTCAGAGCAGTGTGAGCTATCAAAAGTGACACGCTCCTGGCAAGCATCTGCAGGCTTTTGGCTGCAATCTCTTCCAGGCCCAGCTGGGATCAATTAAACTAAATAATAGTTCTTGCAATAACTAGTTCCTACCTCATTCTTCAGAAATTGCTTAGTGTTCAAATGTAAATACTGTTAAGTTCATACCTTGCTCACCCTTCCCCCACTTTGGATAAACTGACACCTAGAAATCTGAGATTTTTAGATCAAGTCCTTAAAAGTTGAATCAGGAAGGATCATTGCACGTGCAGGCTTGCATTCTTGTCTTCTGCTTTCCCATCATGAAATCCATTCTGCTTATCTAATACCCTAAATAGGAATAAAACCCCACCACTTGTTCATTTCTCCAGACTTTATGTTAAATGTAGGTGTTGTTGTCCATAACTGATTGGCAGACTGGTCCAGCCAAACTGTTATGAAATCCTGCCTTAAAAATTTGGAGTAATTGGCAAAAACCCCCTCAGTTGTGCTATAACTCAAGTGTTTCCAGGACCAGGTAATGATCGCATTAAAATAAGGAGCATTTAAAATCAAGATCAGAGTTTCCAAGTGATTCTACTACTGTACAGAGATTTGCTGTGAGCAACATGAATAATCCATCTCAACCTTTAAAAGATGAAAAACAGAGTAACTGGAACAAATACATAAATGTTTTTCACTGTGAATGAAAACAAGAATTATTTTCCATTCAAATTTTTAAAAAGTTAATTTTTATAATCCAGTAATCTCCAGATCTTTCCTGAGAGGACTCTGTGTTAAAACTATGAATCATAATAATTACTTTCTTTGAAGCCAGAGAGTATTTGCACAGTTTTAAAGTCCCTGATCATTCTCTCATTTACAGAGGAACACAGATCTCAACCCGAATAAAAAGAAATATAATACTTTCTTCTTCATTTTAATGAATTTTGTGTAGTTTTGCTTGCTAGATTTCCAAACCCTAATGTAACACTAAGAAAGCACTTGTTGTAAGCATTTGAAAGTAGTTGGATCATCCAGCTGCTTAAAGGCCCTCGTGAATGGAAGCCAAGATTTTTATGATCCTGCAAAATGTCCAGTACTACCCTGGAATGGTGTGCTGTTTTGTCATTGCATTCCTTAGGTAATGACTCTCCCCACGAAGAATTCTCCCCTTTTTTGAAGAGCTGGAATAACCTCCCTGGCTTGGGCTCTCTCCACCATGTTGTGCTAACCTGACAATCCTCCTGAGGAGCCTGCAGAGCTTCTTCAAGCAGTCAGTTTTTAAACACTGTACAGTTTTAGATGTAGAACTTCTGCAAATAATATCTTGCTTTAAATGCATAGTATGGATGGCAGAAAGGCATTCAAATTCAGAAATAATTCCTTGGTTGAAGAGTCAGAGAATGGCTGAAGACAGCAAGCTTGCAGTCCCTCTCTCTAAAAAGATCCATGAACATGACATTGTAAGGTACTAAATTTATTTGTTTTACACAATCTTGGAAAAACTACTGATTTTTATAGAATTTTTTTATAGTTGCCAGTACCAAATGGTTCAACAAGAAACCTTATGGTTTAAAATCCAGAAAACCACTTCTACCTCGCAGGAGGAAGCAGCATTTAAGCCCAGTCTCCAAAATCAGCACATTTTAGTGATACCATTCCACCTACCATAGCCTGTCTGCTGGTCCAAGTATTTATTTCAAAAATATTAAAAAAACAAAGAAAGAAAGAATCACATTCCTTTGTAAAATAAATTCCTATTCCTGTAAACTTTCCAACGTAGGACAAAGTCACAGTTACCTTTCTAAGGGGAAACCTCTGCAGTGAATTTGTGGGATAATCTCCTGACTACCAAACAAGTCAGCTGATAGCAACCAGGGAAGCTGATAGCAGCCAGGGAGTTCAGTTTCTTATTTTTCACCACAAAGAGAATAACCCTGTGCATACCACACCACCTCTGCAGTCTCACATGTGCCCTCCCAGCTGGGCTGAGCTGTTCTGTGTCCCCTGAGCAGGGCAGGTGGATCAGGAAAGGAGAATTCCAAAAGCATGGAGGGCATGGAAAGGCTTTCAGTGTTGGGCAAAGGGTAAGTATGGCAGAGCTCAGGAAACAGAGCGAGGCAAACAAATGGCCACACATGTGACTCGGGGAAAACAAAACCACATGGGCTTCAAGCACTGAAACACAGATCTGAGATAGCCAAAGCAGATTGCTCAGCTGTCTAAAGAATTAATAAGTTATTATTAGGGTACAGCCAGGAACTACAGAGAGGGGATGGATTAGATTCTGCTATAAATTACCAGAGATCACACAGAGTAACACACTTACTCCAGATTTTCCAAACATGGGCATGTGTGGGGATGGGAGATGGGACAGGGGTCGGGGATGGGAGAGGAGTCAATTCAGGGATGCAGAAACATGCAACAAGTCATCTGTAGTTCACAATCAAGACAGATGGACAAATGGAAAAGGCCAAAACAGTGTGGTAATACCCAATAAAGATGAGAAGAGAGAAAAGAGAGAAATTCAAGGATGGCCCAAGCTGCACCTCCTGGGGGAGGCTTCTGTGAGGTGGGGTGAGAATGGAGATGCAGAAACAGCAGGGGAAAAAACAGAAAAATGAAAGGAGTAGGAATTGCTCAGACCACAGCAGAGCTTCCTTAGATCAAAGCCAAATGAGGAAAACTCTGAAGCTGTTGGGAAATGTCAGGCCAAAGCAGTTCTTTACCTAAGGGAGATACTGACAAGGAGGCTGGAAGTTAGTTGGGAAGTTATGGAATGTTGCATACCTGTAGAAAAAAGCTCAAAAATATCTACTTATTGCCATCTGCATTGATCTATGTTACATATTAACTCTTCTAATAAAAGACCCACTTTCCACCCTCAATAAAAGCAGTGTCAGTAATCTCAGTAGGTATTTCAATATATTTCCTTATAAAATATTGTTTATGAAAGCAAAAATTTATTTGATTTTAGTATTTATGATCTTAAGGTGGAAAAGACAAGTTCTGAACACCAATGTTTTATTTTAAACAGGAACCAGCTAACACAATGCCAAAATACCCTCCTGAATAGCTAAGTGCAGTGTAACTTCAAACATCAGAACCAGAGTCTGGTAAAGGAGGCAGGTTCTCTATGCATGAAAGGTATGTTCTGAAATTTCCTCAAAGCCTGTGAAGTGCAAACTGTATTGAAAAAAAAATTAGGAAGACAAACAAACAAAAATTCCATATTTTAAATTATTTTTTAAAAACAGATTTGCATATGTAAAATATCTTCAATGTTCAGAAAAGGATTAGTAGAGAACAGTCATCCATAATTAAAACAAAATAATCACTCTGCTGCACACATACCCTCCCTTTAAGAGGAGAGGTACTTATGATGGCCATTAAATAAACCATTTGGGAAGGACTCAGGTACCACAGTGATGAGAGCAGCCCACAAATGAGGGTAGAACAGAAGATGCATAAATTGCTTGGGAATGAAGGATTTGCTACTGCAGCCTTCAGCAAGTTAAAGAGTGTTAAATATAAAAACTTTTAAAAAATCAAGTGTGGCTTTTCCCACTGCCTAAATCCCAGAAGGGGACACTAGAAGAGGACCAGGAGCCTTGAGCTGAAATTATGTGGCAGCTTAAAAACCCTCAGACAGTCTAAGTTCCTTCACCATAAATTGCTTCATACATTCTCTGTAAAATTTAATTCTGTAGCAATGTTTTTTAATTATTAATGCCCTGATGCTCCGGATTAATAAGTTCATGGGAATGTTCATAAAAAACTGTATGGTCATTTTCTGAGTAAATCACTTATTCTGGTATGTAAGATGCCTGAATGTTAAATAAGCTAGAGTTTTAAAACATATTCCAGTATTTGTCAATTGCAGTATTTTTTTCCAGAAGTCCTTAGCTGAGAATTCATGTTGACATCTGTGGTGACAAAGTGAACAGAGTTCTGTTTAAATGTTTGTTTTTCAAGGTTCAGTAGTTTCTCATCCATAACAGGTGGACACCCTGCTGAATTGTGAGAGAGAAAAATGTATCACACTGATAATAGAAACAGGTGGGTGTTCTAGAAATAAAAAATGTGATTTTTTTGGCTAAACTTTATAGTGGGAGTTGTGCACTTGTGGCTTTTTTCTTCGGTATGTCAAAGTAAAATAAAGCTGACACTCACCATTTATCCTATAAATTTTTTTTCTGAGATGTTCTTTTATTATTGATGATAATTTCCTATGGATACAACCCTTTTTTCAATAGTCTCCAGTATGTTTCTCTTTCTAATTTAAAAAACACAGCAATATTACAGCTCTGATGGCCTCCTGGAATCCCTGAACGTTTCCAGGACACAAACCTGGTTATCAAAACATAGCCACAAGTGCTCTTTAGTGAGCAATAAAATATTCCTGGCATCAGAAATGGATCCAAGCTTCTATACACAATTACAGGATCAAGTAGCTGCAAGGCAGACAATAATTTCAAAGACTGGCTCTCACTACCTCTGCCTGTGAGCAGCTAGTGCAGATATACCTGGCAATAAGGAAACACAGGCAACTCCACAAATGAGAAAATAGAAGGAAGTTGAAGGCTTCATTGTGAAACCCAGAGCAAAGTCCTGTCAAAACCATCAACAGCTCTAAACAAATATCTTCTATCCTTTAGTTAATCCCTAATTTTGTACTTCGTTTCCTCCATGTTATGCACTGGTAATAAGTATTTATTCCTGGGAAGTCAGTGAATTGTATTATTGTCCTTAAAACACTCAGATTTTTTTCTTTTTAATTGTGGATTTATTTCGGTTCTGCCTCTGTAAAAAGTGAAGAAATAAAGCTGAGCAGTGGAAGATATTTCCCATGCAGTATAACTCTTAGCAAGTTTTTCAAAGTACTAACTCTAATTGATCCTGAATTTTATGTCTTCGTGTTGCCATTGGACATACAAAGTTACCTGTAAGTGCCTCAGGATGTTAAAAAATGTGGGTAGATATTTTCAAAAGTAACAAGTTTCCTTGGCTGAAATATTTTACCTTGGAATTCCCCAAAAAGTTTATTTTTCACACCAGTGTCAAACATACAATGCCAAATTGTTTTCAAAGATGCAATGCTTAATCTCTGTCCCCCTCAAAAGAGAAGATCCCCGGCAGAGGGAATTAAATTTACTGAATTAAAACAGGAGTGGAATGACCTAAACAACAAAATTGCAACTGAATTACAGCACTAAGATGACAATGACACACTAAGAAATAAAAGATTTTAGTGGGGTTATTTTGAAATTAAGTGATACTATAGATTTTGCGGTCTGAATGTTTCATACCCTTTTCAGTTTAATAAACTGAAGATTTTAATAGAGATCTTTTAGCAACACATGATGTACTTTGAAGGTGTGAATATTTCCTGACTAGCCAAGTTTACATCCAGCTCACACAAGAAACTCATAGGTTTCTTTAACCTGACAGTGAAATTTAGTTATAACTGCGTAATATTAATAATAATAAAAAAAAAAACTTTACTGTTCTACCCAGTAAAGGGTCATGCCTTAGAGGGAAAAAAAAAAAGAAAAACTACCTTAAATTAGGCTTTAATTCCTCAGTAAAGATGAGTATTTCTTCAAAGATCCTTAGTATCCAAAAATCCCAACAATTTTGTTGTCCATCTCGCACTCTCAAATGGCAAACCATTTCTTTTAGTGGCCTCAATATAAAATGAAAACCTGATTTTAGGTTGCATTAAGAGCCTTGTAAGAGTGATCATCTTGGTACCCAAAGGGAAGTGTTAAGAAAGCTAAATATAGGAGGGGAAAAAGCTAAACCTTCTAAATATATAATTTAAGAAAAGGCACTTTTAATATGGTGAAGACCTGGTTCAATTTTCATAATTTTCATAATTTTGGTGCTGACTCCAGTTGGAGTGTCTCAGCACAGTTCTCCTAACATTGGGAGATTGGTGCTGGAATGAAGGACAGACACAACACTTTTCACAAACCTTCTTCACATCCTCTTCCTGGTTTTGTCCCCTGGGCCAAAGCTCTGGGAAGGCAAAAGCCACCCTGGAGCCCGACAGGGAGAGTAGGGACCGACACAGAGATCTGGGAGTGGGTGATGTGGCATTTTGATACTGAACTTCAGAGCCTTAAATCCCACTGAAACCCCATTAATGGTGTTCAAATAATTTATAATAGCTGCTCCTACAGCCCAACTTTCATATTTAGTAGTTCTTTTGACAATTTTCTAAAAGTAAAATGAGCCTTTTTTGGGAAGGGAAAGATTTCAGATATACCAGGGAAGGACTCGCTTTTCAAATACCTTAAAGGCAGCTGTGCAGTCCAAGCAGAGGCTTTGGCAAAAGCCTGATGCAGTGGTAATACTTCCCAATCCAGACTTTTTTTCTTTAATGGAAAATGATGGAAAGTCCTGCTTTAACAGGATTCAGACACTGGCTCTTGGAAACAGGATTTGGTAACCAAAATAAAAAATATCTCAGAAACTTTAATGGTCTCCTTCACTAAAGCCTGGCCAAGTACTTGCATTTAATAATTGAAGCTATCAGTTTACTTTTACATAGTGGATCTAAACCATCATTCCAAAAGAGACACAAAATCCCCTTGGCTGCACTGCCTGTAGCCAGAATTTGGGGCAATATATTTGTAAAAATGAGATATACTGGGAGTAACACAAATAATTTTGTCATTATTTGTCATTATGGTTAGAAGATGAGATGACAGCTGACAATCCTCACATCCTGGTGCCTGTGTGGTGTTTATAAATGTTTATAGGTGTGAATTCAGCCCCCATGACCCCAGGTAGCTGCTGGAGTCCCCCAAAGAGGTGTGTGGAAAGATGCTACATGACTCCCCAGCTGTTCCCATGAAATCCCCGAGCTTCCTGAGAGATGAGCTAGAATTTTGCCTTAGAACAAACATGTCCTACCAGATAAACTCAGATTTTGGCCCAGGAAAGCTTGGATCTTGATCCGCGGTGTTTTAGAGAACATCTCTACTGCTGTGCTATAAAGTTGAAATTATTTGAATTTTCTAGCTGAAGGCAAATACGTAAATTTTCATTAGAACAGCTGTTTCCTATTAGTTCTGGAGAGAGAAACATTAAAACTCAGGCATGTTTTGCACTGACAGCACACTGGCTCCGTGGGTGAATAAAAGGCCCTGGTGAGAAGTAGAGATGATGGACTTCACCTCCAGGAAGTTCTTGGGTAGGTAAAGTGGAGAAGGATGCAAAAGAGAAAAGAACCATCCTGGAGGAGTAGGGCACTGCCCAGAGTGTCTTTTTTCCCACAAAAAGGCATTCTCTGCTCCTGGGACAAAGCACTCATTTTCTGCACAGCCTGGCAGGGTGATTTACCCACTGGGTCACCACAAAATCCAACATGCAGTTTTGTGCTAAGTGTGTGGTAAATCCATGATGGATGCTCTGGAAGCCACAATTGCTACTGCACTGTGCCTTGTGGTGTTGGTACAATATGAGATAATAGCAGGGGGCAGAGAGCTGCCTTGTGAGGAGGCTTGGCTGAAAATACACCTTCAGATTTCAGCCCAGGCCCTTATCACTCTATCAGCTCCAGATCAAGCCTTTTCAAGTCCTACAAAAGCAAAATAAGGCTATAAAATTTTGGAAATGGGAAAAATTAATCCTTGCTCAAAGAAACCATCCTGAGCCATGCAAAATTCTTACATCCCAACTTAAATTAAGGTTTTCCATGGCATATCTGAGAAGTGCAAAATTTAAGAGTGCAGCAAAGAGGGTATATTAGTTTTCTTCACAATAAGTACAGTTCCTGTTCTGTCATCAAAGAATTTGCACTAGATTAATCAGTAATGAGGAATCACAAAATGACAAAGGAAAACATGCATGGAAAAAGAAGAGAATCAGCAAAAGCAACAGGCATCAGATATTTGTCCATTGTACACCAACACTGACCTAAAGATTTGTGTGAAGTTCCATCACATCACCCTCACCAATCCACTGTGTTTAACCACTTTCCTTTGGGACTGGTTACATTTGTAGAAACCTGATGGATTAATCTGTTGTTCTGATAATTACTCTTAAAATATTTTTTTGTCCCTGTTAATAACTCAGCTTTTAATAAAGGAAATAATGGGGTTACCTTTGCTGAAGCACGGAAGTGGAAGCTATGCAATATTATGGTTCCACTTTAGGCCAGCACAGACTTGGAAATAAGTACACATCACTAAAGTTAACACCAGATTTTCAGAAGGAACTGTCTTGTAAAAAAGAGGGGAATTTCCACCCTGCAAAGGATTACATCATTTTGACAATCATTATTGGAGTTGAACAGCACAAGCTCTTTCCCCACTCCTTTCTCCATCCCACTTTTCTCTGCGTTTAATGTAAATTAAATTTTTCTCAAATATTTCAGCCACTAAGAAACTGCAATGTTTTTTCCACGAGTTCAATGTGGAACTGCATCTTTGTGAAGGGTTATGACCCCCCAGCTGCCCTCCCCTGTCAGGAGTTGTGCAGAGCCAGAAGGTTCACCCTGTGCCTCCTTTTCTCCAGGCTGAGCTCCTTTCCCAGCTCCCTCAGCCTTGCAATGGCCATAGAATAGGGGGATGCCCACTGGAATATAAAGATTAAAGTGGCTTTTATTACATTTTGTTAGATTTACTGTCAGAAGACTGTTAAAAGGAATGATTAATAGGAACAAATTGGAATGAATAAGAAGTCTCCATTTCTTAAACAAGTGCCAAGGAATGGTTTGGATAGCATATTCCAGTGCTGTGGGGAAAAATGAAGAATATGGTACAAAGTAATTACTTTTCTTTGGAGGAATGGAGCTAATTGGGTGAGAGGGTAGGAAAAAAGTGATTCAGGGGATACAGTCAGCATGAAAACCATTTATACATGGAAGGGAAATGGAAGCAGAGGGCAGAAGGGAGGAGAAAACGGCAAGCCAGGTATTTCGTCATGGAAGATTATCAGGTTTGTCAAGCACGACATCCCCACGGTGAATTCACGCTGACTGCTCATGGCTTTCCTGTCCTTCCTGTGCCTGGAAATGGTTTCCAGGATGAATTACTCCACAACCTTCCAGGGTCCCTTCAAGGGACTGATGTGAGGTTGTTGTTCCCTGGGTGGTCCTTCTTGCCCTTAATGAAGACAAAGAAGTGACACTGGTGCTACTCCAGATCCTCCAGTCACCACAGTCTGTCAAAGATTACCAAAAGCAGTCTCATGATGACATCAGTGAGGTCTCCCTGTACTTAGGGGTACAGCCCATCAGGGCCCATGGACTTACACTTGTACAGCTTCCCTAAATGGTCCCTGACCTCTCATCTTCTACCAAAGGTAAATTTGCCATCCTACAAATCATCCCTCTGGTCTTTAGGGCCTGGGATTGATGAAGACCAATCTTGGTAGAAAAGACTGATGTGAAGAAGGAATTCAGCACCTCAACCTTTTCCATGTCCTGTGTCAGTGAGTTCACCAACTCACTCATGATTAGTGAGGCAGGGGAACCTTTCTAAGGAGATAAATCATAACTTGAAATCTAAACAGTTGTGTTATAGAGGAATAAATATGCACCTTTTATTGTTCTGAGTGCATGAGCTATAAAACCTTAAAAGACAGCAAATCACAAATATCTCATACCATTTTTAAAAGGAGGCAAATGCAAAACCCAAACTTTCATTCTGCAAGAGGCTTTTCATTCCAAACCAGAACAGATGGATAATTTTATATTTTTTTTGTGCCTGAAACTTTTTTGACAATTTAAACTCAGAAATCCCTTGCCGGATCATTTCTCTCATGGGAACTGTACTTTGGGTGAATTATATCCAGACTTTTCGCAGCCTGCAATCCAGGGTGCTGCTTGCTTCAACACAGATGTGTAATCTTGGCAGAGCTTCACTGTGAAAATTGTGCTAAGGTGTGAGAACACACGGGAACCAGAGCTGGGCAAGATAAGCAGAGTGAAAGCCTAGACAGAGGGCAGTTGCTGAAATCCTGATAGTCAGCAGCTTCCAGAGTCCAGAGGAGAAATGCTGGCATGAAAAGGTGTCAGAACTCTCAGGGAAAAAAAAAAGAGCAGAGGATGGAATAGATGGAATAGTCTCTACTATTTTGCCCACTTCTCCAGGGGCAATAGTAAAGCTTTTTATTCCTAGCCACCATCACACAGCATAGCACAGTGAGGTGATACAGATTCATGTCAAACTGAACCACTTCCTGTCCAAGCAGTCAATCCAAATCCAAATTCAGGTGTTTTTCAAATTTTCCACCAGTGAACAGAAAAAAACACTTAAAATTGAAATTTTTGCCATAAAAAGGCAATGCCAGAGATGCTACATGTTCACTGAGAAAAAAATTATGGAAAATATCAGAATTGCTTTATTTTCAGGGTGGGGAGGCCCTGGCACAGGGTGCCCAGAGAAGCTGTGGCTGCCCCTGGATCCCTGGCAGTGGCCAAGGCCAGGCTGGCTGGGGCTTGGAGCAACCTGGGATAGTGGAAGGTGTCCCTGCCCATGGCAGGGAGAGGGACTATGGAATCTTTAAGGTCCATTTCAATCCAGACCTTTCTGATTCTATGTCTCCATGACCCAATTAAATGGGTTCAGTTGCCTGCCTGACCCCAAGCTGGTCACTCATCCACACAGGAAGAAGCTGCAGCAGATCAGTTTCAGTCTCCACCAGCAACCCCAGCCTTTCTTGGCTCCCCTCATGAAAAAGGCCAGCCTGGCAAAATCCTGGTGCAGACAGAGCCACAGCCAGCCTTCCCCAGCACTGTGGCCTGCTGCCAGCAGGGAATTTTTGTCCTTGGTACTCCCTGACATAACTGGACAAGGCAATCCTGTGCAAAGTACAAAAAAAGATGTTTTGTGAGGCTGAAATGAATGGCCAAAGCAAGTGAAAAAAATAGCTCATTACTGAGACTGGTGTAAGGCAGTTTATGAGTCATTACCTCAGAAGGATTTTATTTGGGTTCTGGGAAATGAGGAACTGGGGGCTCATTTGTCAGGATTTCAGAGCAGCAGGTGAAATGCAGCCTTCAATGAGTGGATTCCTGAAAGTCCTAACTGGAGGAGGGTACACCAAAATATAACTTACTAAAGTGGTAGATTAGCCTGTATTTTGGTAAAACAGTGCCCCAGGGAGATCTGAATGTTCTTTCACTTTCTGTGAATGAATTACATCGTTCATGTTAATGTTAAAAATGTTAGTTAAACATTTTACTAAATGTAGCTTCCTGATCCTATGCTCATGAACAAAAGTCACTTGTTATAATAAATCTGAAGACAGATCAGTAGCCTTTTTCTTCTTGTGTTAAGCTGAGTAATTTTAGATGCCAAACATCTCCTCATTAATACCCTTTTGTAATCTTAAAGGATGGGGTTAAGAGGGCAGAAGATTAAAATCTCCTTGTTGCACAAAGTGTCCTGCAATCTCACGTTATTGACACTTACATTCCAGGCTTGGTGACTCAGTTCACAAAAGGACATCATGTTTTGGTCACAGCAGAAACTGGAGAAGGAAGAAAAACTCCCTTTCTCTGAGACAGTGCTGTATTGATAAAACAACGACTCTCTGGAGAATTCTTCGTCCATGTGCCATGACAGCTCTATTTTAATTGAATTTCTATTTTCAGAATTTCAAAGAGAAATTTCTTTCTACACCACTCAGCAAAGGGGGGTGGTGGTGGAAGCCCTCATTTCCCTGTCCATCACCCCTGACCTTCTTCCAGGAAAAGGGGGCAAAGCATCATCCTCTGCACTCCAGACCGTGGGACAGCTCTGTGGAGGCAGATTATGGTCAGTGATGAAGTAACTGAACAAAATTATCAGTAAATCTTTCTACAAGTTCAGCTACCTTACAGATGTAGGCAGTCAAAGGCTAAACTAAAGATAATTTCCTCAAGAATTGCAAAAGATGTTTCAGTGCATCAGGTCTTCTCCCTGTCAAATTTGAAGGTCCTCCTCCAAACACCAGAGGTATGAGAGGGATTCTTGCACTTTGGTGGAACAACCCCAGTTTCCCTGGCCTACAAAATGGTTAAACCTTTTCCTCCAAAACAGTTAGCCTAAGGCAGAGAACAATCATGGAAAGTTTCAGCCCAACCCATTAATGTTTGGCAAAGCTCTAACCAGCTTAAAACAGAGGTCTGTAATTAGAGCGGGTCGGAACATTCTCAGCTAAATGAAATTTCATTGAAATACACTGTTTCATCCAAGCCAAAACAACATTTTTCAGAGACATATCTGCTTCCACAAGGTTTTTGTTGGGAGAGCTGAAAGGGAAAGCATGCTCACACACTATAGACTGAAGATGAGGTCACTGGTTTGGGGATGTATGAGAGAGGCCCTGACTCACCGAGGGCTGCAGTAAAGAACAGTGCTCTTGCAGCAGGAGCACAAAATATCCAAATGCCAGAGTATCTCCCTGGCTGGCTTATCAACAAAAAATTATTCAGCATTAGAAACATGTCTTGATTATGATGCTCAAGAGATTTTATGTCTTCAAGCCCCACACACAAGGACATATTTTTGAACATTGTAAGTTGACCTAAAAGGATCTGACCTCTTCCAGAAGTCTGTGCTTCTAACAGGAAAGTTAGTAAATATTTCAACGTTAAAGGTCTCCTCAGTAAGTGCACTTCCTGGACAGATCAATAAACATTTAAAAAACTCAAAATTATGGTCCATGAAAAGGAAGAAGAAAACATTAATATTACCAGGTGGAAAATCCTCACTTTTTCATTCTTATGGTTTTCACATTTTATACATTGATATGAATAGCAGGAGAAAATATGTCTGCAATTAAAAAGTGTTTCATGCTGTGGCAGGTCCTCCCATCAATTACAGAGGTTTGAGGCCTACAAGTTTTGTCCTAAAAAGGGGAGAGCATAATTTTTCATTCCTGAAGGTTTAAGCAGAAATTTTTTGCACCGCTGAGTTGAGCTGATGCAAACTTTTGTTTTCATGCACTATTACCTGTCTTCAGCTCGTGCAATTATTTTCTTTCTCAAACATCAGGTTTGGTGCACACCTGCTTTTTTTTAAGATTATCCAAAGGTTTTTTTGGTATAAATGTTTGGCTTATAGAATTCACTGCTCTGTTATTGCTCAGGTCAGCAGAAAGGAGCCATGTGACACAGGAGACTGGGATCATACTTAGCTAATTCAATGTAAAGGATAATATGAGCACATACTTTTATAAAAACACATCTTCTCACTTAGAAGCACTGTTTTTTTCTATATCCTTATTTAATTCTTAGCATAAAGTTCTCAAAAAATGTAATTGTTTTTATTTGTACAATGTGTTTAAAAACAGAAAACAAAACTAAAGACATAACTTCAAAGAGACAAATAGATGAAGTATTCAAAACCTGGGACTCTCTTCTCAAACCACTGAGATTTGCAGCAATGTTTTCCTCCCTGAGTATAAAAATTCTGAATTCAAGTGATTTGGGCCACTGCAGCTGAGGATTGAGTCTTACGAACGAAAGTGCAACTTTTTCTTCAATAAAATTTATGCAAATAAAGTTAAATGATTATAAATTGTAAATTTCATCTTTCTCTTTCAGTCAAACTTTTAATGGAAGACTCGGGAAGTTACTGAGGTCACACCTTAAAATCCAGCAGCTGTGTGTCAATAGTCAGATTTTGCTAGCTAGGAGGAGTAGTATAGTAAATTCTTGTTCAATATTTAAGTTAACCTATCCAGAATAATTGTATTAATTTAAATGTTGGGCATTTCCAATTCTCCTCATGGGATGGAAATTAAAATGTTTGAGGTGAAAACCAGAGCAAGTCTCAGATTCTAGAACACAACTCATTCATTTAATGTTCAGGTTAAGAGCCTTTCATACTTCCTGATGACCTCAAAGCACATTTTATTTTCTCTCTCTCTTTTTTTTTTTTAAAAGTCCATGCACCTTTACAAAATTAAAACATGGTAAAGAGGAATTCAATATCCTAAAATCTTTGTGATACCACAAACATTCCAGAATGAAAAACGGTAGCTTGCAAATTTTAACAAGCTGAAGCAGATTGGTGTGGTTTTCTTTCCATTACTGGCTGGCACTTCTCACAAGAAATGAGGACAATGGATATAATCGAAATCCTGGTGTTCACCTAATGTCTTCCTTGGATTTTGTGGTAATTCCACTATCTGCAGCTGTACCTTTAAGCAGCCATCCAAACAGGCATCCCTGCTGCTGGTGATTTCCTGGCTTTCAAGTACTTCCCTTTGCAATGGTAATGATGAATTTTAACACTGGCTATTGTCATTTAGCAAATGTATTAATTTAATACATCACTAACATAAAAAATCTAAATGTGACTGCTTATATAGTGGCTAGAAGTATAAATTTTTATATAAATGCCAGATACCAAAATTCTGATTTCAGCGATCCAACGATCTCTCACATATTCCTGAAAAAAATCTGAATTTACTGACTTAAATTTTCTAACAGACATTTCTGACTTTGTATCAAAAAGGAGGTGAAAACTCCCTTCACATACTGAGCACATGCATAAAAGAACATGTGTTATTTATTAACAGCAGAAAGCATTTATTAAAATCTATCCTGGCTTTTGCAAATAAGATGACTTCATGCACAGGAAAGAGGTGTATATGATAAGTTGTTATTCCAGGGCTGTTTTGAAAACACTAAAAATGGGGACTAAAACTATTTTAGATGTCACCTTTCATTAATCTAATTTCCAGAAGGAATTTGAACAGTTAAAAAGCAAAGCATAATCTTTGGCAAAACCCTAAGCATCACTCATTTAAAATTCTTTATAGCATAGTAGTGTTTCTAATTCAATATTTTATGAACTGCAGAAGTGTCAAACGCTTTTTATGGTTTGTATTGAATGTTTTGAAGGTCTGTCTCAATTCTCATTGTAAAATGTCAATATTGTCTGGAGCAAAACCAGCAAAATATCTCTTACTACCTGATCTTAATCTTCCAGTCCATTCTGCCAAATGCTGAGAGGAGAATATAAGAGTAATTCACAGTAGTCACAAACACTCAAGTAACTTCATATTCCACTGAAGACTTACCTAAAATGAGATATTATATAATCTTTTCCTTACATTAATATCCTGCTCAGATCTCCATCAGACTATTTCTAACTTGGCTATTTAAAATTTTTCCATTTTATTTGTCTTCCTCACCTAAGTAGATGGCAATGGACATGATGGGTAGAGGAGGGATTTTCCTGAGTGTTATGAGGGAAAGCTGAACTCACTAGAACCTTCCATGCTCCAGAATATTTTGGAAAGCATAAATGGAAGTGCTTGAGCGCAGTCAATGGAGAAACCAGAAAGAAAATTAGAGGTGAGTAAGAATGGGATTAGAAACACCACATGGACCAGAACAACTCCCTGCACATATGGACCTGATTTGGACATGGGGAAGAACAGGGTCTGAGCAGTGACCTGCCAAGCAGCTGCAGTCACTCACCACAGAGTTCATATTCATGTCTCCAAGTGCTGGTGACAATCGATGGCTCCTTCTCTTCAGGATGGAGCTCACAGAGGTCTTGTGTCACAAAGGGTTCAATACAACCTCACCCAATAGCTTTGAAAATATCCAGAGCTATGGAATTGCCCTTCTTGCTCTCCAGGCCATGACTTTTCAATGAGCATATCTGACATTTTCCTCCACCTATTTCATGGTGGGCAGAAAACCTTCCAAAGAATGGAAAGGGTTTTCATAGATAGGCACAGGATCAGACTGGAGTCCATAGTTCTGATTAAAGTCATATATTGAGGAAAATATGACACAGGAGATGGTTGGTTTTAATGCAAATGCCCCAGACTTTTGACACTGCCTATAAAAAATCTATCATTAACTGCCATCAGTACTGTTAAAAGGTTTTATTCATCTGTGATGAGCCAGCATTTAACTATCCTTATTCTATCCTAACATAAAATAAATTAACAAAACCCTGATTCCAAGAAAAAGACAAATACTTATATCAGCTCTTACTTCTCATTGCAAAAGGACAGAGTCACTACATTTTAGTTTGCCTCTCAGTTTTCATTTGCACAGTTAATCACAGAAGTCATTCTGCCCTCATAATTGGCCATATTTTCTCAAAGCAACTCCTAGTACACAAAAGCCACTGCCTTGTAACATCAGCTGTGCACTGTAGAGAAATTAGGGATCATTTCTCCAGCAAACAAGGTTGGTGAGGGAATTTTTAGGCTAAAACTGCAACACTTGCTATTAATTTAGTGCAGAACTTCATAGGCAGTGCATGGAAATACTCTCAGATAGATAAAGACAATAGAAAAAATAATGTATCTTTGGGGGCGGGGGGGGGAAGCAAGGTATCCTTCAAAATCATGTTAAATCCAACTTTTTATTGGTTGAAATGAGGAGAAATTAAGTGACATGGCAATGGCCCATGGCAGAGGGTTGGAACAAGATAATCCTTAAAGCCCCTTTCAACCAAAACCATTCCATGATTCTGTGAATTCTTGTTGTTGGGACAATATGGATAGGAGATACTAGACCTTAAAAGTATCTTTCTGGAATTCTTTAGTTTTTCCTCTGATTAAATTCAAATGAATTTCAAATCAGCCTCTTAAAGGAGTTTCAAGTCTTGATTACTCAGTATTATGGTTCATTTCCAGTCAGAATATTGTTGAATCAGTAACATGTTATTAGAACACAATGATATTATTTCACAGTTCAGAGGTTCTTGTCCAAAGATACACATACTCTTGCATAAAATAAAAGAAATAGTACATTTGCAAATAATTAGATGTCAAATTATTAACCAATGAGTGCATCAGAGGAGTGCTGGAAGTGCAAGTTGTGCAAAGAAAAGGAATTTAAGAAAGAGAGTGCAGATGAAAACCAAGGGTATACTGGAAATATCCTTTAAGATATTACTCAGTGTCATGAGAAGATTTCTCTTCTGGCTCCTAACCTTGAACACTGCATTAAAAATATGTTTTTCTATCTCTAGTCTGCAGTATCAGGGAGTTTGGAGCCTTCAGGCTGAGCTTCCTGCTGGTGCAAGCAGCACAGCTGGATTTTCTTCACCAATATTTGCTTCCATGTATTATTTTGTGAAATTCTTCAGATTTTCTGAAAAGAACTGACAGATAACCAGCATTTTCATCACACAGGAAATTCCATTATAGAAACACTTTGTCCTGATATCAAATCAGGACAAAAACTCAAAGTATCCTTTTGGGCTTTTTCACACAGGAAAAACATTCTCAGCTCTGTTTATAAAAATGCCAACGCTTTGGAGTTGGTTTAGTGCAGAATGTTAATATTTTATGACAAAAGTCAGTGGGGGGTAGGGGAAATCAATTTTCATGTCCCACCTCTCCATTTTCTCTTTTGACCTCCCTGTACAAGTTTGGTTCCTAAAATGCAATAATTATCCCTCATTTTATTAATAATTAACACAACTGACTACGGAATTCATGGAAACACCCACAAGATAGTTAAATAGATGTCTTTCTAAATATATAAATAAATGGCTGTTTACATCTCAACCCAAAATATGCATTTGTAAGTGTCAGTACTGCTTCCATGATGATGAGATTTATTTTAATTTAGGCAAAATTTGACCAATGAATGTACAAAATACTTCATTAATTATGATTTACAAATATATTGTGCTTCTGAAATGGACTTTTCCTTTGTACCGCTCACCTGTTAATTTTATTTATAATTCTCCTGACCCTCAGTTTAACTTTTAATTCTGCATATATCTTGCATATGAAACTAAAAATGTAAATAACCCCTTTTTGAATACAGTGTTTTGAATAGTGTGCACTCACAGAGTTTCAATAATTTAAATTATAAGATGTGGCACAATTTACTTTGCTGTCACTACAGCTGTGGTAGGCATAGATTTGCAGTACTAGGTGTTTTTCCATTTAGTTGGGAAAAGTTTCACCTTGGAGAAGCATAACTATTCCATATATTAATTTAATTTCTTGCTTTCCTAACTTTGGTGAGTTTAACAATGTTCTAGATCATTATAGAAACTGCTATTTTTAACAGAATGTGTATTTTGGGAATAAAAATCATAGTATAAAAAGACCACAAAAATAATTTGATTTCCAATATTAAAAACCTTCCTACTTAAACCTAATCCCTGTAAAGAACTATCAGGATTTTTATAAAAATCCTGTTACCACAGAGGAGAATACCCCATTTGATTTTTATAGGATCAGATGTATGTTCATTGCAGTTGTCTGCTTTTCAAAATTAATTAAGGTCTTAAACACTCTTCATGAAAATATTGAAGGTGAAAGGCAAAGGAAAAGTGAGAAGTTATTCCTGTGCAATGTCATGTTTGCTGTGATGGGGTTTGGAGAGAGGTGATTTATTTTGTATGTTAGCTTGCTGGATTTCAGTTTATAAATGTGTTCATTTGGCCTCAAAAGTTTATCCTGGCTCATTTTGCAGTCAGTGCTGTTAATAAAAGGATCATAGAATAGTTTGGGTTGGAAAGGACCCCAAAGCCCATCCAGTGCCACCCCCTGCCATGAGCAGGGACACCTTCCACTATCCCAGGTTGCTCCAAGCTCCAACCAGCCTGGCCTTGGACACTTGCAGGGATCCAGGGGCAGCCACAGCTTCTGTGGGCAACTGTGCCAGGGCCTCCCCACCCTAACAGGGAGCAATTCCACCCTAATATCTAATTTATATACAGACTTTCTCAGTTTGAAGCCATTACCCCTTTTCCTGATGCCGAGCCCCTCTCCAGCTGCCCTGTACCCCTTCAGGCCCTGGAAGGTGCTGTAAGGTCTCCACATAACCTTCTCATCTCCAGGCTGAACAGCCCCAGTTTCCTCTGCCTGTTCCTATAAGGAAGGTGCTGCACTTCTCTTGTCACTTTTGATGCCCTACAGAGTCCTCACTAAGCTTCACTGTCCCACAGCCCAGGACGTCTTGAGCATGGAAGGAGCATTTCTGCCTTGGACAGAGCAGCTGGACATGAGATATTTCCTGAGATGTCACCTTTTGCCAGTGGTGCAAACCATGCAGTGGGTGAGTCAGGATGCATCTTCCTGTAAACAAAACCTAGGGTGAATAATCATTCCATCAGGTGCCTTGGAATCACAGATTTCTGTGGATAGGAACTGGTTATCACCTGATCTCCTCAAACAGCCCAACATGAGCATTCTAATCTTGCTTGGTGTCTTCCAAGTAAAGGCCTATTGCCAAAAATAGCTCAATATTAATCTTTCCTCGCAGGATTTTGAATGACTATGAGAATATAGAGTTTGGACTAACACAGCAAAAATACTTTCTTTTTTATCTTTTGGTTGTTCTTTGCTCTCATATGCTTAAATAATTCAAAACATAAGTGCCTCCCCTTGTTTCTGACTGCAAATGACATCTGTTCCTCATGATTCCAGTGAGTGTATGCATGATATTAGCTGTGCCTGGATCCTTTCCTTTGAAATATTCACTAACTAAAGATGAGCTTTTATACTGACACTAAACAAAAGCCTTGTTCACTGGGAGAGTGAACGGGTCTGCATTGGGCAAGATTTGAAGTCACAGTCTGGGTAAAATCTCTGGGGTTTTTAACTGAGGAGGTTTATCTGAACAAAACAAGAGGAGAATGAAGATGCTGTACTGACTCATCAGCGCCAGTTCATCCAAGAACAAGGTAAAGCTGCTTTCACTCCACATTTCCCACAGCATTCTTTATACATTACTCCAGTTATCAAATCTCCCAAGCCAAAGACTGAGAAAGAAAACCAAATATGTAGTCACAAAGCAGAGCTCTTTCCCCCTCCCCAAAACCCCCACTTGTTTAGAAGTCATACATGGCTTATCCAGAACACAGAGAGCCTCTAATCATGGGAAGAGTGACAAAACTGCAAGGGCCAGGGCAGGAACGATTTCCTAGTTCTCATTTCACATAGTCCAGGGTCATCTGTTGTTGTCAGACGAAGGTCCTGTATCCCTGGAATTCAAATTCCCCCTGTGGGCAGTGGCAGCAGTGCTGCCATGCAGGAAAAGGTGGGAAAACTGTCTCTTTTTCTCTCCCAGCATACCCAGAAGGAATCGAATGTCTTGTTTTGCATTCATGGGAGACCTGCACAGGAAAGCAGCTCATGGAACTGCCCAGAGATTCTCTCTCTTCCACAAACTGACAGTATGTGGAATGTTAGCTACAGCTGGCAGGCACGGACTTTGGAAGTCCAGGGTTTGTTTTTTTATTATTTTTATTTTTCCCCAGGGAAGAAAAGACAGAAGTGGATCTTACTAAAAATCTCTACTTCTTCAGAAACCATTTATCCCAATGGCTATTAAATAGATCTCACCAGGTTCCTCTCTTCTCATTCTCACTTCCTCCATAGCCTCCTTCAAATACAAACAATTTTATATAACTTAGAGTTTTTGTTACCACACTGCTCTGAGTTGATTCATACTGACACCACTCTTCATGAACCACCCATTAGTATCTCATCTGGGCACACTGGTTTGTTTTTGGAGTCCCACAGGCAAGAAATGCCTAAGAGTTATTAACTACTATTTCCAGAGAAGATGAAAAGTGTAATTTTGTCTGCAGCCACCTGCCAACTTAGAATTGTCAAAATTGCAACCAGCTTTTGATTTTTAAAAGCCCACATTTTAATGATAGTCTCTTGCAATCTCTCTGTTTTCCTTCACAATTATTCAAAAGCCAATTTTCCATCATTCATTCTTTACTTGGCATTCTCTCTTCCAATGCCTGGCACAGAGAATTGTAGTCCTGTCATATAATTTCATTCCATGGGGCACTCCCAGCTTTATGTTTCATAGATTTATCTCTTCATTTTGTTTGCTTTCAAGTTGTTGTAGGGAAGAAGCATTGTAGGAAAGAGGCAATATCCTAGAGCAATTTTGCAATCCACTCAAGATCTTTATGTTGCTGAAATAGTAGCACAAATTTCTCTGGGTCAAATTTCAGTGGAATTAACAGCAAATCTGAAAATAAAAGCAGGGCTTCAAGAAACAGCTGAGCCATAACAGCAGAGTTTCTCTGTCATTTTGTTATCCAAGCCTGCAACTTTTTTGACATGAGAAAACAATATAGCCTCATTTTGCCTTCTAAATCAGCCTGGTGGTGTCATGGAGTGCCCAGCCTTACTCATTTCAAACTCATTAGTTATATGATATCTAGTGACTAACTCCTAGTTCTTGACTGGTTTGTATTTTTTAATACTCATCCAGGATGCCCCAAATGCAACTATTTTATCTACTTTCTTCCCGGGTAATTCAAAATTTTGGAGAGGGTGTAACTCTATCTTGTCTCTGTTGGTGAGGAGGAAAACTTAATTTAGAAAATATAATTTACATGACACTTACATATAGAACCCAGTTTTTATTGATGCTATTAAGCATCTGGCATCTTGGATATACATGCCTTTTGTGAAGCTGGAAAATAGTTATTGGTTGCTCCTGTAATTGCAGTCATAACCACTGCATAACTCTTCTTTGAGTCTCTTTGCTCTGTTAGCATGATTATTCTTCCCAAAATAATTTCTCCTACAGAATTTTTGCTAGAATCACAGCACCCCTCTCCTGACAAAATCTTAAGCTGGTCACAGGCATGGAAATTTGGTTTATATCTTTTAAGAGAGGAGCTCCCTGCTTCATCACTACAACCAACCCAAAGGAGCTCAAGGGTGTGATCCCCCAGCAGTGCCTTTATAAAAGACTGGGCAGAATTAATATTTTATCTATATTGCCCTGCAAGGTGCAATTTGTGCATGCAGTAATAAGAAAACATATTTCTAGAAGTTCCTCTTGTAGCTGTACATGTTCTAAATGGTTTAGATGACTCTGGGGAAGAGATGAAAAGTAAGAACATAGAAACATTTTGCATGGGTGTCTTCATATCCCTCTGAAATTTCCAAACATTTTATCCAGATACCTTGAAACCGATAAGTACATACAAGGGAGACATATGAGGGGAACTTTGCTGTTAGTTTTTTGAAGATCTCACTGATGGTGGGCCACAGGGTTTTCCTGGCTCTGAACTTTAAATGGGAGTCTCAGCTCAGCTCATAAAGCATCAGGAGCAATATTGCAACAGCACTGCTGCTTCCTGATGTCTGGATGCAGAGTCCCTCAGACACTCCCCACCCACTCATCCTGCTGGTACCTGGCATTTGGCCCTCAAAACAGTAGAGGCTGCTCTTCTGAACAGATATTTCCATGTCTGGCAGGGGACTGAGACAGGTTCTTTTTTTGTCTTGTTTTTCATGGAGAAGCATGAGGAACAGAGTGTGATCCTGGAGCTGTCATTTAGCCTTAAAATGTGTCTCCAACAGAAGAAAACGTGGAAGCAGCAGCTTCCCATTCATCATTTGCTACCCAGACAGAATCCTTGCTGGCTGCCTCATGCTCCACAGAGATTCCTACGGAAATGGAAACCTCTGATGACATCAAAAGCTCATTGTGGGTGTGAGAGGCACCTGGGCCTTCACTGGAGTGCTTTGGAAACGCTTTTAACATGACAATGCTGGCAAAGCACCTTTGATACATCCCTGTTTCACTGACTCTGGGACCTTTTCAGAATTGCTTGCAAAGTGTTTAACTCACAGTACCATAGAGCAGCAGACATCTGGAAGGCTGCACTTCTCTTGCTCACAATTTCCACTGGTATAACCTAGCCCAGGGAAATCTGATTTGCAACGATGATAAATGTAAGGCTTTTTTCACTACTACATGACACCTAAACCCTTTCTTATTTTACCATGGTTTGTTTGCAGAGTGTTTGCAGGGAAGCAGATGTGTCTGCATTATAAAATATTAGCAGAAATGTTCTCTTGTTAAGGTATCATGCCAAACAAAGTCCACACAAAAAATTTGACCCACAGAGGTATCATCAGCACATGACATAACTCAGCTACAACTCTATAAACTGCCAAACAATTTTTTCAGATCAGCATTTTTTGCAGACACCTCTCCCACAAAATCCTGCTTGTTCAAAAGTGCAGCTTTTCTGTTAAGAGACCATTTAAACTTGCTCTTTTAATAAGCCAAAGTTGCCTTAATAGATCAAAGACCCAGAAACGATTGGCAAGGGACAACTTGTAACAGTCAGAGACAAAATGAGGCTGATTAGCTTTCACCAACCCATCAACAGCATGGTTTGAATGTCTAACCACAGTTCTCCCAAAGTGTTTGGAAGGAATACAGGTCTCCTGGGATAGAACATCAGAAGTGGTTCCACAAAGTACTCATTGCAACGGACAAAAGGCTCAATCTAAAAATTAATTCCCTGCTACCAGGAGGCTCTTTGCCTACATAGCTCCTGTTCTGTCCTCATATTTCAGTAAATTCTGCAGTAAAGTATTGTTGTGAGAATATTTTTTCATGCAGAGAGTTTGAGCAATGAACAAAGAATTATCATTGCCATGCAGGATTTCTGAAGAACATTTCTTAGAAAAACAATTCACTGTGGTTTTCACTCAAATGCTCTGTATTTTGACAAGAGTTGCCTAAAACACCTTGTTGAGATACACTTTGATATCTTTTAAAACTCAACTACTTTGTGTATATCTCAGTGCGCTTATGTTGCTTAGAAATGATAAAAACTATTATAGTACACAGAAAAAAAGACAATATTTCCATTATTCTGCAGTTCACCATCCGGAAGTCCTCAAATTAGAAAACTAGGGCTATGAAGCTATTATATTTATCTTTAAATAAAGTTAATAAAAATAATTTTCTGCAATTAGCAAATATTTTAGGCACAGTCAATGCAATCCTTAATTCGTCTCAAAAGCATAGTTGCTTTAAAGAAAATTATCAGATTTTGCTAATTAAGTTTTATAGACCCAAATCCCCATGACAGTCTTTTAAGATACCTGTCATGATGCAGTTCATAATGTCAGAAAACTAACCTTATGTTTGGAATTATTTTATCTTAGAGAAAGCTGTAGCCACAAGATAGGGAAAAAACCACATTCCTGGAAAAGAACAATAGAACTTTACATATGTACATTTCCTTTATTTTCTTTCTGGAATCAGTAGCAGCTGATAATTTTTTTTTTTTTAATTTCCAGAACTTTTGCAGGGATCTCCAGTTATTATTTTTTGCAATGACTTTCAGATTACACTGCTTTCATACTTTTCCTACCTGTCAAAGAGTGAGCCTCTTTGATTTGTAACCCTTTGTGTAGCTTATCTCTTGACATTGAACTCACAGTGTTGCCTGTTGCTAATTTCCTCTGCAGTATCTCCCTTTGATTGCACCTATAAATGCTTCCAGGAGAAGATGGGGTAAATCTGCCCTGCTTTAGCTGAAAATAATCTGTTTATGTAAGAAATAATACAGATGGAGGGATTATGTACAAAGGCCTGGAGTGACAGGGCCAGGGGGAATGGCTTCAAACTGCCCAAGTTGAGCCAGATGCCACAAAAAACCTCGGGTGACTGACCCACTGTTGTTGGGCATGAACACTTACACAGAATTGTGCTTGCATCTAATCCAGCCCTGACAAAATATTTAGCAATATTCTCTGGACACTTCTGCCCTGACAGCCTAGAAAATCCAAGCCAGAAATACAAAACACGTAGCTGAGCAAGGGAGTGTGGCTAAAGCTCAAAACCCCAGTATCAGCCAACAAAACAGGCCTAGAGATAGACTGCAGCCAGAGCTTCTAAGAGCACAAATATTCCCCTCTGTGGAAATTTTAAGAGGAATTCCAGGAAAGGGAAAAACTGGTCATAAAGAAAAGCTGGCCCAGCTGGGCAGATGCATGATACACACGGGCCTCAGGTCAGCTTAGTGGGCTTGAACTGTAGGAGGAAGCACTAGTTCAGTGCTAATTAAGGCTCTCCTGCACTCAATTGCCTCCCATACATGATTATGTGGAGGAAATACGCATTGTCATTGTCACTGACCCCTGAGAAAACATAAAATTCTCTCATTGGTACAAATGGGACTCAGACAAATAAATTCACAGGTGATAGAGTCTGCTCACAGTACAAGCCCCACACTGAAAAGTTATTCTAATCAATACCTCTGCTTTTAATGTGGGCATCTCCCACAGCATTAGGTAAGGAAATCTCCATCTTTCATTGCTGAAATGTGAGTAGCAGAGAGGAAGGTGTGGACAAGTTTTCCTTGGATTTACCTGTCCTTTATTAACCACCACAGGCCGTGCTCTGAGCCCATCCGGAAAATTCCTGGGCAGCTGATGGCCATGCTTGACATATCATACTACTATTGGCAATCAAACCAATTAATTTTTAAAAATGGCTCACATGTGTCTGTATGATAACAGAAATACTACCTCTTCCAACTTAGATTCTGCATTCTGCTAAAAAACCAAAAGTAATACTGCAGCTTCCATATGGTCTTGCATGGAAACATCTGGCAAAGTGCTGTTATTTCACAGATACTACCTCCCTTACCCTCATCTGTGTCCACTTAATGGACTGCTTTTTAAATTCCATTTACATTTCTAATAATTTCAATGTCAGTTCGACAGATATGATAGCTTGGTCATTAGCTATCAAATGCAACATTACTTGTCCTAAACCCTGCAGATTCCACTATTATCATGTGCAGAGCTGACAGTTTGGTTTGGTACACTGATCTCTAGTGTTGGTTGGAGTGAGACACCGAATATTTAACCAAAATGGTGATGGGAAATCACCTTTTTTTCATATAACAAGTAATTTTCCATCCTTTAATAGCTAGCATGCCTTTTGTGCATCTTTGCATTTCTAGTAACAGAAAGGAAGTCATAGGTTTTGAAAGAGACACAGAATGGTACCTGAGGTGGATTGCTGAAGATGAGCAAGACATTTCTACTGAGGTTGTATTAGGCAAAAGAACTCAAGGCACACTTCTGACTCAAAGAGAAACCTTGCCCTGTTTCTGTTAATTATTTTTATAAAGCCGTGGTCAGTGATCTGCTGCTCTGTGTTAGATACAAGTTTTGCCTCTCCAGAGCTCTGCATGTCTCCAGCACTGAGAAGAAATGGAATCCAGGTATAATCCTAAATATGAGTTTAGGGAAGTACAGAATCACAGAAGCACAGGACGGTTTCGATTGAAAAAGACTTTAAAGATTTAGTTCCAACTCCTCTGACATGGGCCACATTCCACCAGACCAGGTTGATCCAAGCCCCATCCAGCCCATCCTTGAGCACTTCCAGGGACGGGACAGCCACAGTATTAAAGCAGCTGCCCATGGCATCGCCTTCCAGCACCACATAACTGGTGTGAGCATGGCCACCCAGAGAGCATCATTCCTGTCCCAGCCCTGCTCAGAGCCCAGGACACAGAGAGCCCTGCCCTCCCCACTCCCAGGGCTTGAGGAGGATGCAGGGCAGATGTCCATTCTCTGTCAAACAGACAATTCAAACATGTCCCCTTTCTGGCCTGTCCAGCCACCAGGACAGCCAGGGGTGCAACAGCCCCATTCCCAGAGGAAATCTGCTCTGCCCCAGGATATGCAGGAAGAGCAGCCAGGCAGGACTGGCTTCCTGTCCAAATGCCTGTAGCCCAAAGCTGTGAGTGAGTGCTCAAGCTGGAACTAGTTCTTGCTGTGTGTAGTGTAAATCAGCAGGGGAAGGTCTACAACCATCTGTAGCACACAATTTATGCTTTCACGGGCTTTTATCTTTCTGGTTCCCTAAGGTAATGGAGTAATTGCAGATAATTATTGCAGAGATTATTATCTAATTCATACTGGGAATCTACCTGACAGATATAATTCATTTAGCCAAGAAGCACAGCTAGATTTAATTCCTACCTGGTCTCAGTTCAGTCTTTCAAAATAAGATAGTGATTCCACAATTCTTTGTGCCACTGGCAAGGTACCGAGCAAATTGATGTGGATAAAATGCCTGTGCTTAGCAAAATTATGAATATGCTTTTTTTAACTTGCTCTCAAAATTAACATTAAAACTTAATGAATATATTCACATGGAGGTTTTAAAATTAAGAAAACAAGGATGAAACTATATTTAATTTTTGATGCCTGAAGGCAGAAATAATATTATATTTATCTATGTCTTCTCTATTTCTCTCCCAGGCATTAAGATAATTTTGGACACTCTCCTCACAACCTGTCTTTTTACTTTTTTTATTTAAAAAATTTATTTTGTGAAAGACATTTTTATCTAGAAACAAAGCTTGTTTAAAAATTGTATAACAAAAGCCATTTTGACTCTGTTTCCTAGGTGATTGATTGGTTTGGCATGCAGAAGACTTTTGAACTGATGAATTTACTGTATGTAAGGAATAATTTAATCTTATTAACAGCTTTCTAATTATTTATGTGATAACTCTTGTTGATGACTCAGAAATGTTTACTTAAAACTCTTAAGACATGCTTGGCTTTTCTTTTTCTGATTACAATTGCTCCATTGCAAAGTAATTCCTTCCTTTCATGGGTATAAAAGCTACCCCAAGTTTCCCTTTGTATCTCAACTATGAAATAATGTCAAATTTAAAAGGGCTTTAAACACTTCCTTCCTTCCTTCCTTCCTTCCTTCCTTCCTTCCTTCCTTCCTTCCTTCCTTCCTTCCTTCCTTCCTTCCTTCCTTCCTTCCTTCCTTCCTTCCTTCCTTCCTTCCTTCCTTCCTTCCTTCCTTCCTTCCTTCCTTTTCATTTGAACTATATCCTGATTCAAATTATAATTCTGATTTTAAAGTGGGAGATTCCTGAAGCAGGTGGGAGTCAATTCCCAATGAGAATTTTTGCAGCTTTGACATGCATTTGGGAATACTATGGGAAGCACATTACTACTTACCCATTTCATTAATTAATAATTTAAATATTTAGTAAATAGGCACGTAGGATATAAACTGGAAAAGCCATCCCAGTCTCTGTGTTCTTTACAGCACAAGTAGCACAGCAGTGGACAGGACAACACTTGTCAGGCTTTGCTCACTGAGTAGAACATGGTGCTTCGCTGTCACAGTTTACAAAACACAAACAAAATCTCCGTTTGAATGGATGAAAAGTCAACACACTCTGCTCAGACGCAGTGGTTCACTAAACCCAACACTTCCCAGCTCCCCACTCCACTGAGCACGTCTTTCTGACGCACACAAACGCGTGTGAGCCCACTGGCTTTCCCAATCTCATCCCTTTACCAGTCAGCAAAATCCTACCCAAACTGTGGCTCCTCGGCACCTTGCCAGATCCTTGGGGAGTGTGTCTTGCTTGTGCAAGTTCCCTGTCATCCAGAAAACGTTGCTCCAGCCCCAGAGGCTGCAAGTGTCAGCAAGCCAGGGCTCAATTTCAGGCTCTGTAAGAGATATTTTACTGTACCTGTTCCTCTAAACAGCCAAACACTCTGCAGGAGCACAGGTCTTTTTCCCCCATTGGTTTTTTTTTCTCTTTTTTCATGCATTTTCATAGGGTAAGTGCCTACTCATCTCTGTATTTAAGGGAGTGGGGTTTCTCCTGATGTAATTTTTGCCCATTTCACATCTAAAGCTCAGTGACCAAAACCTGAAAACCACATTGGTTTTTAATTGCTTTAACAGAGAAGTTCTTCTCTTCCCCTCAAGCTTAAGGCTTTCCACACTCAGGGTTGTGTGCCTTTTTTACCTATGTCCATGCATTAAGGCATTGCCTTTAAAACTTACACAAACTGTATGTAATCTATATAATATATGTACTGTAAAAACATTCCATTATATATAACTTCCTCTACTATGAGGAGAGAGAATTTTGAAGTGGCTAAAGGATTCAGAAAATATCTTGTCTCCAAGATTTTTTTTATTGTCGGTGGATGAAGTGAGATTTTTCAGTCCTCTTGCATCACCTCTAATTTTCAAGTAGCTTCTCTCTCTCCACTTTACCCTCCCTTTCCCTCTTTACTACTGAGATATTGAAAGAAGTTTTTTCTTTCCATTTGAAAATAGAAATACACTGTGAATCCTCTAAATTCCTCACATCTGTTTTTTGGAGAAAGACATGTTCTAGTGACAGGTTATGAGCACAGGAGCTGATCCTAGAGGAACAAGGATGTCTCTTTCCTATAATACCCCTTTGCATTTCAAAATTGTGCATGTGTGGGTATGTCCATATGTACCTAATTTGATAGCTCTCTCTAATTATATATACACAAACACACAAACAGGGAAAAATGTACGGTGTATATATAAACAGAAATCTGTTAAATATTTTAGTTAAAAAAAAAAAAGCTTTTCTAGACCAGTTGACACCACTGATAAAGAACAGTCTAACACAGATTTTATTACACCATATAAGACAATGTTTTATAACTACTAGACTTGCTCTGGTTAAAATTTAGAGCCAGAAACAACCACTGGTTTTATTTTACACAGTTTGGCTTACGATTTTAGGGAGCTGTTTTGGATAGGAATGGTGTCATCTTCTAGGTTTGATTTCAGTATAAACATCCCTGAGCACAAGGCCAGATTTTAAACAAATGCAGGGCCTCAGCATTCCATGGACAACGTGACTTGGTAGCTGAGGCTTGCACACACTCAGGCAGTGGTGCAAAGACTGAACATTCCCTCTCCTCATAGAACCAGAAGCCTACTTTAAAAAGACCATGCTGGATAATAACCAGGTGATCAGCTCTTCTTTCTTCACATGCAAATGAAATCCAACATATTCTTTGCATATTCCAGAAGGAACAGGCAAAGGACGAGCACACAGTTGTTGATTTCCATGGCCTACCTAACAAATACTATTTCATTAACTACTGCACCTCGTCAGCTTGCAGCTTCCTGTCCACTGCCTACTGGTACTTAGCTTGGGAGCACAGGCTGTAATTCCAATTTAAATTATTGCTGATAATGTGCAAGCACTTTGTTTTTTTCACTTTTTTCTCTTTTCCAGCCAAGGAGAATCACTCTCCCCAGCTCAATTTGTCAAGGGTTTGCACATCAGGAAAATAAGATTGAAACAATGTAGAATACAGTGCAGCCATGAGGGGTTCCAGGTGTCTTCCTTCATCCACTCAAAGTGTTTTAAGTGTATTTTGTCAGACGCTGAGTACAGATAAACCAGCCTATTGAACTATGATAATAAATTGCTTATTTACCGGTACCAATTTATGCATAACAAAAACACACTTGTAAGATATTCATTCGTGCAGAAAGGTGCATGAGTAACTGCCCATGCAACAGCATCATATGGCACAAAATCTGGGAGAAAAGCACTTATTTGGGGGTGTTCATGTTCACAGCACACTCTCCCAAAATGAATTTTTCTTAGATTAAAGCTCTTGAATGTTGAACATTTCAAAAAGGACATGTAAGGAAAGTGCAAATGGTCAGAGTTTATCCCTTTTGTTGATGCTTTTTTCAGTGACTTGAAAACAGAAAGGTGCTGAAACCACCATGGATCTTTCACATGAGCTACTTTGGGATAAATCAAAGCAAATTTTCTTGCTTTCGATGTATAAATAGTTACACTTTTCTATTTGACTTATGGGCTATACAAAGCACTTTCCAGTTGAGACTTAAATTCCAGTTTTAATCACCCAGAGTTGAAAACATAATGGTTCATGCAAATATCTAGTGACAGTGACTGGAAAGAAATGAGGAGGAAATGAAAAAGCACATGAGACAGAGTTAACAGAAAACCTCCTGAATCATATTTCTTCTTAAATTTAATTTTGCTTTGCTCTGAAATAAACCAAGAGGCATTCTTGACCTGTTAGCAACTGTGATTCCAGTGCAGCAAAGCTGTCCTGAATTTGCTGGGTGTTTTCACCAGAGGGTCACGTTGACAGAGCAATTTTAAGCATTCTTACAGCCCTGTTGTGAAATTCCTGCCACACTTCACACAGGAGCATCATGTTTACCTTGTTCACTACAGCAGGAATGTGTGACCACCTTTTCCAGCAGACTACCCTCACGAGTCCCCAGTGAAAGGAAAACATTGCATTCAGTGGTTTGGGTTTTGTAGATTAAAGCAAATCGAAGTCTGCCCCTTCGGATGACACAAAAGTTCTAGATATAAGACACATTTATAGCTTTTTTGGGCTGTAGGTGAATTTGTTCTTGGGGGTATCAAATTCTTTTTCACTCTAAACTGCCACCAGCACACTGAAAAACAACAGATGATTACATTTTGGCAGCAAATCAGACAATAAGGACCAATATGTGCTTTGTAGCCTCTAAGGAGTGTTCACGGGATTGAAATCTGAAACTTCCCGCATTTCAGAATAATGTTGCAGCAAACAAAAAGTATTTCTTTAAAACTGTGACAAATAGAGACAAAAATGACTAACAAAATAGTAACTCAAAAAAAGTCAGAGTCAACATCAGCAATTTTATTAGCAGCAGTTTTAATTATTAGCTCTGTTTTTAGAAAAACTATAGGCCCCAAATCAGACTTCAGAGTTTTGCTGTTTTTTACACAGAGAAGGTTCAGTCTGGTGCAGTGACAAAGGATAGGAAAAAGCACCTGGTTCCCCCTCTTTTATAAATGGGAATTGGCCCACAAGGGTACCAAGATGTGCAGCTGTGGTCGCGTTGGACTGTGCACAAAACAAACTGCCCAGAGGACTGGTGGCTGCCCCATCCCTGGAAGTGTCCAAGGCCAGGCTAGAGCAACCTGGGACAGTGGAAGGTGTCCCTGCTGCTGGCAAGGGGTGGAACTGGATGATATTTACAGTGCCTTCCAAATCAAAATCACCATCCACTACTCTAGATAAATTAATATCAATTTATGTCTTGGTATTCACAAAGGACATATTTAGCAAAAACCATTTTCCTCTACTACATTTTCTTCCCTGTAGACAATCAAACTTTTACTGCCTGTTGGGCTTATCTAAAGCTATTTTAAAAATATTTTTCCTCCTACTTATGAAAAAAAGTTGTGCTATATTTGGCCCAAACCTTTGCTGGTAAGATAGCTGCTCACATCATCATAAAACATATGACTGGTAAATTATGCGCTAGTGGAAGAAGATATGGTGCTTAAGTATAAAATTTAACTGTTGAGTGTTGCAAGAAATAATCAGATAATGATAATATTTTAAATTAAAGGAGTTTAGGATCACTAATCAGTCTTTTACTGTTACATTGACATTAGGGTCACATTCCCTTTTAAATACTTTTTTAGCCTGAAGCTTTGTCAAGAGGAAATCACTGAAAAAAGTTATTATCAAGAAATGTTTGTTTATAAGACGTTGACAGCATTTCTATTGCTAATCATCATCGTTTCACTGACAAAGTGTATTCCTAAACAGAAACACTTTACTGTATATTAAAACACACACCAGGGAAAGCAGAATATGAACCAACAAAGAGAAAGGAAAAACTTCAAACACAGCCTTTTCTCTCCTTCTAGGACACTGTTACCCACTTTCAGAACCTCTGTACATCACCAGAAACACACAATTTTTTATGCTGACTTACACAGCCTGTCATTCCTTCAAGTGTGTTCATGCAAAGCTGCCAGAAATTTAACAAAACACGTATTCATTTGAACTCTGTGTTCCTCCAGCCTTTGTTGGACAAAAAAGCACAGCCAATATATTGCATGTTCCAGCTGCAGGGATTGTGATTCTCCAAGTATAAGGGAGGATGACTGAAGAGTTAGCTAGACACACAGCACAGACTGAGCAAAGGGGATTGCAGATTCTCCATGTATAATTAAACATAACAGCACTGATAATTTATAGTACCTCTGAATTGTAAGCACAGCACATTGAAAGGTGAGGCTGTTCAAAAGTACCAGCCACTTCCCACATCCTCTCCCCTCTTTACTCCCAACAGATTCAGGCTTTTCTGTGCATACTGGTTCCCTTCATGCCTTCATCTCACTGGGCCTCAGATCACAACAGCCCTTCAGCATGTGCTGAATATTAGTCAATACTATTAATCATTAGTTCAGAAAGCTTACCAGCTTATCTGCTTAAACATATGCTTAAGTCTCACTTACCAAATAAATAAAGGCAGACTTTGGAACATACATAGAGGCTTTCTGAACTAAAGGTTTGAAATTGTCACCTAAGGGAGCTGAAGAATTTCTCTCCTTCCATTCAAGTGAAATGAATGATGAGAGAAAGGAATTCAGAGAAAAAGGAATTTAAGATATGGCACAGGAGCTGCCAGGGTGTGAATTTAACTGCTCCCAGTCAAAAATGAGCCACCTTTTCCCTGTCTTACTTTCCTCTTGTCTTGTGATCTAGTAGACTTTACAGCTGAGCCATGACAGGCAGCAACAAGTCCTCCCAGTTATCCTCCAAGGACAATTGCTTACAATTTATCCTTCTCAGCCTGATCCAGACTATTCTGAAAGAAGAGCTTTCACCCCAAAGACACCAGGTTTCAATATGAGGACATATTTAGCAATATAGAGTAAAGAGAAAGAACAAGAGTTCTGCACAGCCTAAGGAAAAAAATCGTACTTGCACATTGCAAACGAGTGAAGCTCCAAAGATAGGAAAAGATTTTAATGCCCTTTGAACATCTGACTCCTTCCAGGATTATGGAAACAAAGTTGTCATTCTCTCTACAGTTCTATCACAGCCAAGTATATCCAGCGCTGGAAAAAAATGTGTAGAATGGTACAAAATGAAAGCAATTATATTTCCAGTTGTCACAATATTTTCTCAAAATATTCTCCCTGACAAGTGAAAGAGATTTCTTTCATAAAGCAACTGCTTCCAGAAAGGCAGTGAAGCCAATGCTATTAATTCAAATCATAGTAGAGGTAAATTGAATGTTAAAAGTAGTTCCAACACTCTAAAACTGGTCAGGTTTTTTTTGTTTGTTTCTTTGGTTTGGTTTGGTTTTGTTATTATAATGTGGTATAGATTATTATATCCCAAATAATGATTAGAACATCATTTCCTTGCACTAACAGCTGTGAGTTGCCTAACTCTGCACTGATCACAAGGCACTGACCTGAGCCTGATCACACAATTTTCAGTAACTCCAGCTTCTCAGCAATCCTGGTGAAACATTTCCTGGCTCAGATAATTCGGTTTTTTATCATAACGTGATACTTAAAAACTGAAACCCCTACAAGCCAAGAGCCCAGAGTGGGGGCAGGATCTACAATAAATGGATATTGCTTTAAAGAACAGAGGATAAATTGCTGTGAGTGTGGCTCTCTGAAGGAAACCCTACACCACCTCTGCTGGTGATGCAGCAGAGACCTGAGGCCATTTGTCACTGTCCCCATCAGCCTCTCCTGCTGATCCACTGCCTTCCACAGCCAGGAATCCAGATTGCTTCCCACAGGTGCCTTGTGCACCAGCACAGCTCTGCATGGATGCTCCAGTCACTCAGTCCTGATAGGAGAGCCGCAGTTCAAACTGCTCACAAGCCACGCAGAACCCACAGCATGCCCCTGATTTAAATAAATTATTCCAAACAACATTTAACACTTGCAGGAAATGTGATTCCTTCAGGGAATTGCTTGAAAGGATAGCAGTGGGTAATAAGAGCACAATGAGAACCACATATTTCACACTTCCTATATCCCTGTAAGTGGAAGATCTCTGAGCACACATTTTAAACCTATCACAACAGCACTAAATAAAGATAAGGACAATGGGAAATAGTGCATATTTTTATAAAAGTACCATTTCTTTCTGGTTGTTTTCATGTAGTGTTTCAAATATGCCCTGGCCAGGGGAGTATTTAATAAATGAGATAAAAATTGTGATACACAGTAACTCCACCACTTTCCTGGGCAGCCTGTAAGAATTTGGATGTCAACGCCAAACAAGAACTGAACAAATAGCAGAGAATGACAGCTCATTAGTCCAAGCAACAGGGTTAATTTATTATGCTCCCCTGAGCTGTTAACAGCTGAAGAAAGCTAAACAAGGATGAACAGGAATAACATGCTGTGCAATACAGCATTAACTACTTCAGCCTGTTCCAGTCAACCAGAATTTTAAACTATGTTTTATGCTTCCTTAAACTGCCAAATCTTTTTCATCCCTAAGTAAAATGGCATATTGGATTGCCGCTATACACCTGCAGGAGCTGAGAAACTCACAAGTCTATCCAAGATTTCATCTCCACCACAAAAATACATCAAACTTTATAAATAGATTGCAAAAAAAAAAAAAAGATAAAAACCAACCAACCAAATAAACAAACAAACAAACAAAAAAAAAAAACCCAGGGCACTCCCCTGATTTGCACTCTCAAATATATTTAGAGAACAGCCAGGAAAATTAGTATAACATCTTTGTTTTGCAAGTTTGTTTTCCATGTACTTTTGTGTCCTGATTTTTTCCCAGTTATTTGCTTTCTGCAAATAAATGAATCAATTAGTGCCAGTGGCCATAGTTTAACACAGAGAAAATGTAATCTTTTCATCTCTAGGATTTAATCCTAACGATGAACATAACATATTTGAGTGTCTGCATGTTTTTCAACACATGAAGCTTCCCTGGGATAACATGTAAAGCAAGAAGAAATATGTGCCATTGCATATACCAGGCACACATCAACAATAAATGCCGCTTTCAGTGAAGAAATATAGACATAAAAATACACCATACTTAGTCGTATTATATGATTTTTCAGTGAGGTAAATAAATGCCTGCATTAAAAAACCAGCAAAACAAACAGGCAAAGGATCAACCTGCGAAAGCAGAGGGCATAAATGCAAATAGTTCTCCCCTAACTTCAGATTAATTACATCCATGTAATTCTGTGCGGAAGTCACAAAATCTGCTGTTACAACTTTTCTGAATTTTTTTTATTTTGAAGAGAAACTGAGAAAGCAGCTCTCAAAATACTTAAGCATTTTTTAAAAAATTAAGTTTCATAGGTTTCTCCATGGAGAAAAGGGAAAGACAGGTTATAAGAGAGGCTGTTGGACATTCTCAAGGGTTTCTATCAGTAAAGCATTTTGTACTTTGGTTGGTGGAAAAGCCAGGGAGACCTGGTGGGTGTTGCCAGTGTCTCAGCTCAGTGGCTGATGTTATTACAGATCTTGCCCAGAAAGCTGTGGCACACCCCGTGAAATTCCAGCTTTGCTGGCATTTGCTGCTTGCTCTGGATGCTCCTGTTGATCTGCACTGACTCTTGCTTGGCCCCTCTGCATGTCCCCCTCTGGAGAGGTCCATCACACCTAGAGTTGCACTCCAGATGTCAGGCAGCCATCCAGGCTCCTTTCCAGCAGGAGAAAGGGAGCAGCATCTCCAGAGGTGATTCATCTCCCACAGCAGAAATTTATCTTTGATGGGATGGGCTGACCTGTCATTGGCACAGAATTCTCTCTCAGATGAGAAGGGCCTGGAGCATCTCGGTGCCCAGGAAGGGTGAGGGAGCTGGGGCTGCTCAGCCTCCAGAGGAGCCCAGCTGAGAGGAGCCTCAGCCCTGGCTGTCCCTGGCTGTCCCTGGCTGTCCCTGGCTGTCCCTGGGTGCAGGGAGGTCAGAGCAGGGCCAGGTTCTGCTCAGCAATGGCACCAGAGGAACGGCAGGGACTGAGCCCAGGGAGCTTCCCCTGCACAGGAGGCACAACGTCTTCCCTGGGCAGTGCCTGAGCCCTGAACAGAGACCAGAGAGGCTGTGGAGTCTCCTCACTGGGATATTCCAGAGCCACATGGACACAATGCTGTGCCCTGTGCTCTGGGGTGGCCCTGCTGGAGCAGGGAGGTGACACCAGTGACACACTGGTCCCTTCCAGACTGACCCATTCTGGGATGTTCTGTGATCAGTGAATTTCATTGTCTTCATTATGTTGATATTGATGTGTAATATTTTACAGTAATAATTTGGGGGATTTTTTTTTTTTGTACCTTTACAAAAAGCCCAGTGCAATCAAGACTGTGAAAAAGGTTACTTTCTGACTAAGACACATTTCAGAGGTGGTATTAACATGTGAGTTCCAAATTTCATTACAGAGAACTCCTTTGGCTTTCCATGTTTCTCTTCTAGATGTCTAGTCCAACGTACCTTTTAAATAGAAAATGGAAACTTTTGTTGTCCTTCCAGCTCTCAATACTTTCAAAAGTCAACCACCTGCTGGGACATTTGCTTTGATTTAGTAGTTTAAATGTACTCCACCTGAATATTTTTTTTTTAAACAAAGGAATAAAGCCCACAATTCATGCAAGTTGTCTAGAAACCCCCTAGGTAAGATATTTCTGAAACCCTTCCTTTCCTTCTCCCGCATTTTTCTTGATGCCCGTGAAGGGAATTATATAATTGTTTACATTACCAACATTGTGGTGAAGCCACTGTGATGGTCACCAGAAGCACAGATCTTTTGTGATATAAGTGATACAAACCAAAAATAAATATTTTTAAAAATCTAAAATTTATGGCACTGCATATAAAAATTCAAATTTTACCATTTCCAAAACTATTGCAGTACCACAAACCAGCCAAGCACCCCATGTTTTTTCATTCTGATGAAAAACGATTTTTTGATTTGTGGATTCTGCCAATTTTCTTCTGTCAAGGAGCAAAGTTGTTCTGTTCCTTCTTTCATCCTCCTGGTTGCTGTATAACCTCTGCCCTCACATATTTCAGCTTCTATTTCTCTCCACTGTCAAGACCAAAGAATTTAGAAGGTCTACTAGACATGAACTTTGCAAGTTGAAAGAATTTTTACTTCTAACACCATAGCGCAAAAAAAATCATTACTATTTTTGGATTAAAACATGCTAAAAAAAAGTAAATTAAATCTTTACAAAGGTATTTGCAGAACATAAAAATCAATAGGTAAATTTAGGTATGCTGAAAGAGCAAAATGAACAAATAATGAAGTTAGAGAATATTTTTCCTTATTCCAGGAGCTTCTAGCTATTATTTCAAACCTCTTTGCTTTTTTGAAGAAGTCATTTGCTATTACATTTATGCCCTTTTATGGCTGAATCCTTTTTATGACCTTTGCTATGATTTCAGACTTCATTTTGTTTGCCTTCCAATAAAAAGAGAGCATGTTTTCAAAGGAAGCATAATTACTAATAGAAAAAGGTTTCCGTGTTTTTCTGGGAAACAGTTGTCTTTCCTTCACAATATGATTTTATTTTTCTTTCTTTTTCTCAAAATCCTTGAAGACATAAAGTGCTTATGAGTCATTTTACAGCCAAAGCATTTTTTCTTGCTCTGTTAGTAAGCTAAATCTCATTAGGCCATGAACTATAGGTAAATTACATGAGAATTGAACTGTAAGAGATGTTTTTACAGTGTTAGAGGGATTCTGTGTCTGTTGCATGCATTTAAACCTGTGTAGGGCAGGATATTTCTTCTCTGAACCTCCAAACTCATCTTCTTTTGAGAGATATCACTCAGCAATGCAGCTACTGCACTGAATGAAAAATCCAGTCCCTCTCATTTCTGAAGAGTAACAGGTCTGTTTAGGCTAAAAATACCAATTAGCAAGAAAAGGCCCTGATGATGCATGAAGGACTGAGAGCAGAGCAGTCCTAGTGAGACACATGCAAAGCTGAGAGAATACATACAATTCCAACACCCCTAGAACACCTTGGAAAAGAAGCTCTGAGGATAAAAACACTGTGGAACCCATGAAAAACATGCTGAGGGGGAAGCAGAGCCTGATGCTGTTAGAGAGCTGGGGATTTTATCTCCCTTATCGCGAGATGCAAGGCTGCATTGTACAGTTCTAACACATGCAAGCAAAACCTTAGAAGAGTGAAAAAGCTCACACCTCCAGCCCTTAAGTTAGGCTGGATGCCACAGATCTATTAATAGAGCTCTCAAAGCCCAGGAAGGGTCTCTGCACTGTCTGAGGCACTGCTCTCAGAGTTGACAAGGTCAGCTAAAATTCCCATGTGAATTCAGTGACTGCAACCGCAAGGGCCAAATTCCTCCAGGCACATCTGAGGTACCCTGGCATGAGAAAGTGATAAAAGAGCCACAAAACCCATCTTATCTCCTTCAAACCTGAAAACAACCTTTGAAAGTTTCTTTTTTTCGTGTTGTTGTGTTCCCTTTCATTTGACCCTCAGCCAAATCGCTCCATAATCTCCACAGCTCCTATGAGGGGTAAGTGGATTTACGTCACTGCTTTCCCCAGAGGAAACCAGATCCCAGCAGGTTGCTCACACGGTTTCTAGAGCTGATGATCAGGTCACACACAACAAAAAAACTTTCAGATTTTATTCAAATTTCCCCCTTTCCTCCTTTAAAGTCTGTGCTGAGTTTACAGTGTTTTCTTTCAGTAATAATGAACATCTGTGACAGTGGAGGAGCCAAAATAAACCCAGTCAAGGAAATTCTATGTAGCTAATGCTAAACAAGTTTTATTCACAGGTTTAAGTTTCATATTAAAAGGGGTACAATGTCTTCCCACCGTGGCTTTATGTGTTATTATACAGATTACTGAAAGTAATGTATACAACACCAAAGGATTGTCATGTTCTTAAGATGATTTTTCAGTTGTATTCTCCTGGAATAAAAAGCAGTTGTGCAGCTTTCAAGTCATAACAAGGGGCTCAATGGTTATGGTGTGCAATGTTTTCCTTTATCACCGTGATGAAAACCAGCCCGTGCTGGGAGGGAACCCACTCTAAGCAATCCAGGTTTCAACCCTTATCTAGGGCAAGTGTTGACCTGGCCTCAGACAAAATCCTTATTGTTCCCTTTGTTGTTCCCCTCACTCTCCCTCCCTAGGTTTAGTTGGGATATGCAAAGTGCACATGAAAAGAAAAATCCCAGGTAATACAGTCCTTTTCCAGCTTCAACAGCTGGAGCTGGCAGCAAGTCCTCATGAAATGATGTTGAGCTTAAGCCTTTTTTATCCTGCTGCTTTTGCAATGTAAGGTGGATTTAAGAAGTGATCAGTGGTTTGTACAGCTCCATAATTTCTTCAGAAGTACCAATACACTTTCCTTTTTTAATGCTTTTAAATGCTTCAGTTATTTTTGCCCATGACAACCACTTTAGATTTTTAATAAAACTCAAAAACTTTTTTCTCAGGTACTCTGTTGCAACATCCAAGCAAAAGAGTCCCAAGCATCTCTGTGGACATTTTAAAAGACTCCATGCAGCATCTAAACAAACCATTTATCAGTATTCCTATTTATTGCCAATAAATTGACTTGAGCCCATCTTTTTGTAGCACAAAACCAGAAAAACAAACAAAAATACAAAGCATCAAAGGTGACTCCTGCAGCATCACCTTTCTAATTGCTTCTCAGAAATGCTTCACCATGAAACTCTTGAATGCTTGGAAATCTCACCCTGATAAATGTAACCTTTCCATGCACTGTCTCATCAGAACAGTGTTTTTCCTCTTGCTTTTCCCTCAGTCTTTGCCAATATTTTGCTCACCAAGGAAGTCTTTTAACAAATGAGATGAAAACAAGAGGTTTTGTGTGGTTTTCCTCCTTACTTTTAAAGAGCTTTTGTTTGTATCCTAGGATTCAATGTATCCATAGAAAGCTTTTGCTTCTGATATCAGGCCTGCAGGATTTGGTGCTGAGAGATCAACCAGGGTAAAGCAAAGAAATTAATTCATAAAAAAAAAAGGGGTTTTATCTAACCAATTCCAATCCACTAAAAGCAAGAACTGTTTTCTAAGGATCTCAGAGGAAGAGACAGTAAAGTCTTTTTTATTGTTAAATGCTATAAGAAGTGTTGCTTCAAATTGTTCTCACATACTATGGGAGCACTGGAACAAAATAATTATTTTAAAATATATATCCTAGTGAGTTCAGGTGCTAATCTACAGTAATGCTTAGAGATTGCTCAGAAAGATTTATGGAAAAATATAGGAAAAGGCAGCTTTTGCCCTCAAGAGCCTAAAATACATAGTGAAGAGACAGAAATTGGGAAACTAGAAGTTATGGATAATAATCTAGAATAAGCATTCCAAATTACTCTAATTCCAACAGTTATCCTTCCATGAATATTCTTGGGGTGCTTTGGTCTATACTCCCCAAGGTGTGTGGGGTTTTTTTGGTATTTGTTTGGTGTTTTCTTGTTGGTTTTTTTTGGGGGGGGAGGTTTAAATATTTCTTTCTTCGGTTAGAGAAGAAAAAGATTCCTCCTATTTAGGATGAACTGAGAAAACTCTCCTGGCACAAAGCCAGAACTGGCTGCTCACTGAAGTTAATAAAGATGTGGTTACACAAGACAGAGACAAAGCTGAGTCCCCTGACTCTGTTTCAGCACTGGGTGGTTTTCAAATGAACAAATTAAAAGGTATAATTCTACTCAGTGCTTGCAGGAAGACTCGTGTGGATTATGCAAACCATAAAATCCCCATGTTCCAGAATATCCACCAACGTGCCCTCAGTGGAGGGAGACAATGTGTCTCTTTGAAGAAATCAGAAAATGAGGATTTTCTGCACCTTTTAAGCCTCTTAAGATGAATGCTGAGATTAAGAAGAGAAACAAACCATCCTTCCCACCCACCGAGCTGGCTACTGATGGATGATGAGGTGCAAGGAAGAGCTGTGTCATTATCCATAACAAACAAAACCCCGCTTTTTAAAACTGTCTTTCCGATCACATCCACAAAAGTAAAGATCTTTATCATATGAGAGACAAAATGTTATGTCTGCTGCAATGCAATTTGACTCAATGAAATGTAGGGATCTGCAATTAAACAACATAAATAAATGTAACCCTCCCATCCTAAACTTTATCTTTGGTGTAGGCAGTGATTTTTAAACTAAAAGGGTTAATTTTTATGGTTAGCTCAGTTCATCATTAAAAGAAAACTTAATTAAAACTAGGCTGATTTCACATTTCATTTCCACCTGGGAATGATTTAACACTATGAAAGTAGTAAAGACATTGCTTATAAAGGCTTTTGTTCTCAACCCAAACCAAGTAAAAATAAAAATCAAGATTTTGATATTCATCCTAATTTTGCTTAGCTAGAGTCTCACAGCAAATGGAATAATCTCCTACAGGGATGTATAAAAGTTCCACATATTTGACATGTGGCTTCCTTGAATTTATGTTTTCTAGGCCTCCAGTATTGAAATAAACAGATGTAACCTTTAGTGCACTAGAGGTAACAACTCTATTACTCTGTGGGGACTCCAGCAAATCTCTGGGAAAAGGGACAAGTTTCCCAGCACATCCACGAGGTTCTCACAGTGTTCCAACAGGATGTAAATGCTAATATTTCATGGTGGAACAGAGGATGATGCAATTTCAGGGGACTGGAAATGAAATAGGTTTCATGAAATATGCCAAACACCATGTGGGGAACAACCCTGGGGTTCATGGAATTCTGTGGTTTTCCTTGAAGATTGCTTTTCAACAAGGTTAAATTAAAACCATGACTCCTCTAAGGAAATTTGGCATTACAAGACATATAATCAAAGTTATATCATGTTCTTTAAGCTCTTTACACAGGGTAGACTCTTAATTTTTGATAATAGGCTTGATGTTCATTAGCATGCACTGGGAATTTTTCTTGGGTAGCCCTTCTGAAATTGCCAGGTGCGTGGAGATTTTTATTAGAAAAGTAGAGGAGTGGTGGAATAATGATGCTTCAAATATGCTGAAGACATTGCATGGCCCCACACACTAGCCAAGAGCAGGATGACCCTGAAGTTACAATATTACTTTGGGGATCTTGGAATTGTTTCATGAACTTCTTGTGCAGTTATGAAGAAGCCATTGATGCTCTGGGCTCTCATTCCTACCAGGAGTAAGTCTTCCTTCTCCCACCTGTTCCATTTTGATTTTCCACCTGCTTCCAAACAGTTATAGCTTAAAAATGTTAGGATTCCTTTGTAGCCAGTGCTGATCAGACGTACAGAAATACCCCTATGCTGGACTGGTAAAGGCAAAGAAGAAGAATTTCCAGGGGGATTTTCAGGGGGAAGAACTAACACAGATAGGAACCAGTCTTCAGGTCACATCTTCAGTTTAGCACTACAAAGCTGGTAATAATAAAAAAAAAAAATTCATTGGATTAATAGTAACAGCATTTAAACAACAAGCAATTTACTACTGGGGGTTTAGGGTCACAGAAAGACAGAACAACAGACCTGAGCTAGGTTTAAAATACAGGATAAGTTCTGAAAGATTGTTTTTCATTTTCCTGTGCTGTTGAGTTCCCTGCTGCTGAATGGGAATAACAGTTGAAGTGATGAAATAATTTGGGAAAAGCCACTCTTCCAGTATGTCTGGCCTGAGAAGAACCCAAAAGGACCAAACGAGTCAACATTTCTGGTTTTTCCGGCTTTGTGACTCTGCAAATCCAACACAGGAGATGTGTGTAAGCATCAGGGTCCAAGTTCTGAGAAGTGCTAAGCTCACAGAAATCTCCCACAAGCTAACGGGTGTTACAGGTGTTCCCAGCAATGGCAGCACTGAGGTTATCAGCACAACAAAGGATTGTAGGCTCAGGACTTTGTCCAAGTTAGGCTGAATCTCTAAGTTCTGCACAACAATCTTGTTGCTATGTTAAACTCAAACTTTTCGTTTGTACCCTTTGTCAGGAACTTCTGCTCCCTAGCAACACAACTGGTGATTCAGGGAGCAAATTATCCCCTTTTCCACATTTCAGTGCTCTGGAAAGCACTGCAAGCTCAGCACTGAGCTTTGCCACAACACCTCCTAAAGCCTGTGGAAACACTGCCACTGACTTCACAGAGGGTCAGATGAAGTCATGTGGGTTGGCAGATTTTTATGGCTTAGATCCTGAGCTGATGAAAATTCACATGTCCAGTACATCCACAAGTCATCAGAATCTGCCAGCCAGGAGCACCATTTTCATTGTCTCCATAAACTACAGGTTAAGAACAACCTCTTGGCTGTTAATCATAAATGATTTTCAGAAAAAAGTACCTTTGTCTTGAACTTCTGTATCTCTGTGAGCAATAAAGAGCTCTGTTCTGCTTTCCCTCTTTCCAATCCTTTACCCTTGAGAGCTACACAGATGTAAGACTTCAATCACTGCAAGTGTTTTCCCCCCTAATTCAAAAGAAGGCTTTCTCAAGTATTGCTGGAGACTCTTCTGCTTCAGACAGAAAAAACCCAAAATGAAATTATTAGAGCCAGTGTGAATTTACCAGATTATTCCATGATGGTGAGATAGAACTGGGAGTTACCTTTGTTCACTGAGACAACCAGACAACAATTTGATGATGACTGGCAGACCTCTCCTATACAAGAGATAAAGTATTCCCTGCCCACAATATTTTTGCTTTTTCTTTGTGACAAGTGAACCTCAAAAAAATTCATCAATATAGATCAGATTGTGCAAGCATCCATAACCTGAAGGATGTGGTTTTGTGTGTTTTATTTAATTGTTTTTACTGCATGGCTGAACAGTCTTGGTGAAGGATTTGGCCTAGGAGGAGAATAATGTTTTTCATGATTTCCCAGTGTTTGCTCATTTCTAACATGTCAGCACAGGAAGGACAGTAATACTGCAAGAAATATAATCTTGGCTGCATTTTCAGCACATCCCAACACATTAGGATTTTCTCAAATACAGCAAGTACTTATACTGAATAAAAATTAATGGTGCATAATATTAAAATAATCTGGTCATGCTATGTTGACTTGAAGTTTGTATTCCGTTTTTACACCTCATTGTGATTCAGGCTTTTATCACAAAGGCCTGAGATTTCTCTGTGCTTTCTAAAACACTTGGTCCACTCATGAACAGGATACGCAGCTTTCATTATTTATAGGAGCATTGCTTTCAATTGTGACAGACTCAGAAGAGTATATATAAATAAAATATAAATATTTAAACACAAATTGGTGATGCAGAATGTGGGGAAGAGTCCAGGCCTTAAAGAAAAGCAATGAAAAGGAAGATCCACAAACTGAATTGCATGATCTTCAAAAAATACTCTGCAGAGCAGCTACTGGGGTTTTTTTTCATGTTTGTGAAGGAAACTTTTAATTCATATTGGCTAACTCTCCTTGGATATGAAGACAATTAAAACAAAGGTCATCCTAACTCTACCCAGTTCTTTTAATTAGCCAAAGTAAGCAAAAATGTAGATTATAAATTGCATTCTGTGTGCTTAGTGCTGTTAAGTTCAAGCATCCAAAAAAGCAAAACAAAACAAAACAAAACAAAACAAAACAAAAAAAAAAAAAGGAGAATTTATGTATCACTGAGTTTTAAGGATTTTAATAGAACTTAGGAACATAACTGAAAGAAAATTCTAATCTTGGGCAAGAATCCCATTCATCACAATGGGGTTTAAAACAGATCTGACCATCAAAACTGTACTAGTCATTTAAACGTCAAAAGTGATGTTGGTACATAAGCCAAGCTTAGAAGTCAAGATTAGAAACATTTTCATGTTAATGTGAGGACAGACTGGGTAACCAGGGCAGATTTAGAAAGCCCAGCTGGAACAAGAGGCTCTTAAACACAATAGTATTAAAATAAAACAAAACAAATAGAAACTATGGCAAGGTAAAGTTGCTGCTTTTGCTGAGAAAGGAAGTATGCATACATGAATGTTATATAAAAATTAAATAAGTTTTCTTTGATCTGTTAACAAGAAAACTAAACAAGCTGGTGGATATTCTCCAAATAACTTCTCATTATTAGATTTTTTTTTGATGACTGAATTCCTTCCCAAAAAGAACAAAGATGGGTCCTCTGGGAGAGGAGACCTGAAAGCCAGAAATAATCCCTGTCTATGCATCCTATTGTTTGATGGTGTCCAAGGTTAAGAGTTTTAAAGACAAAGACCATTGAGTTAATTTCCCTCAAACGACTTCACATGAATAGCAACAGGACTGTGGTTTAAGCAGGTAAATACTGTCCTCTTTGAGTTTGGGGATTTTAATTGACTTTTCTACACTTCTGGCCTACTGTCCTTCATTCTTCATTTAAAAATCCAGGTTTTATGATATCAGATTTAGTCTTGGTGTTGTACCCATCATCAGCCAGAAATGAGTGCAATTCACTGGTCTCAACATATTTTAGAGCTGAGAGCTCTAAGACAGGAGTCAAACACTAAACAGAAAATAAAGTTAATGACTCCAGATCACAGAATCATAACTGCAAATGGTGGGTTCTACCTTGCACATCACATATTTATTTCATGCTCCTCATCTCAGTCTCCCCCAAGAGGACAGGTGAGCTCCATAGACAGGAACTGCACGGACCTGAGAATGGCAAGGGAAAGTGGCCACCTTCTTCTGGAACTTCAGATTAACTGACCAGGTTTGAGAGTTCTGAGCTCACCTGAGGAAGTCTCAGTCTTGGTGAGCTGATCATTCAGTGCACGTGTCTGACCAAAGCCCCTGGCAGTGAAAAATCTTCCAAAACACTTTTAGTAGATGGCTGCTATCACTTTACAGTCTAGAGTGCCAAAAAATATATTTTAAAAGTCATTGTATGCAGCTAATTATCAGTCAGGAATGTGAGGTTAGGGAAAAAAGGTGTTGGAATGCAATAATGAGTACAGAAAAGGGAGCATTTAGTTTGATAGAGAAATGAACCCACCAAAGTTTCAATTCTGCAGGTGTGGTTCTAGGTGTCCTAAACTCACCACTAATTTTAAAAAATGCTGTATAAAATGCCATTTGAAAATTCTATTATTATAAACAGGAAAAAAAATCATTTTAAATAATAGCCATAGCTTTTCCTATTCAGAAAAACCACTGAGAACTGGAGTAAAAATAAAGAGGATTTATAGTTTTAACCTCATTTTATATAATCAAGTCAAAAGCATAAGTAATCCATCAAGAGAAGAAAATGTTACATTTGACTCAAAAAACATTTGCATTCTAAACACATTGTGATTAAGCTACTTAAAATATTTCCAAAACTTTTTATAAAACCCTTCATAATGCCACTACCATTTAAAAAAGTCTATAAAGCATTTCAAGTTGTATTAAAGATGATTAAAAGCTTTCTGTGAAGCCTTGAAAACTTCCAGCCTTTGATCAGTACAATATTTCACAGTCTTTTTTGGTGAACTTATAATACAACAACAGTGACAACAAAAATAACAACAAAAAGCCAAAATTCTTTAGGCCTTCAGTTTTCACTCTTAGGATGACCCTTGTTTTCATTGTCTTCTTATCTCAGCAGAGTTAACAAATTAAAATAAAAAATATTCTGCATAAACAATGGACAGTTGATTACTTGGCATTTTTTATCAAATATTTTTTACTCACACTCAAAGTGGTTAATTTTTCTAGAATGTGTCCCAAAAAAGGGCATAATCCATTTTCTTTAGGCCAAGACATGATCAAAAGTCTGGGTCATGCAGGGGAAGAAGCCAATCTTAACATAAATGAGCTTGAAATACCATCTCAGCCACAAAATCAACTTTATTAAATTCTGGGGAAGTAACAAGCAGGACAGCTAAAAATCACATTCAGTTTAATTAAACCAGTCTTGTTCAGGTCTCTCTTATGCTTCAAATTTGCAATTAGCTGGCGACATAAGGAATAGAGGATTTTCTGTTCTCCTTCAGTGACTTTCTCATGAACCTTAAATTGCCAGAATAACTGTGCTGAGCATAACAAAAAAGCAAGTTCTGTGGTCATCTCGAGCATTTTAACATGGCTAAATCTGTATCCCCTTGGTGTTTTTTCCTAAATTTAGCACATTGTTTTGCTGTTAAAAATAAGTGTCTTTGTTGCTCACGTACTCAGCGCAATGGCGACACACTGTCTGTTCTCGTGCACATGACGTGTCGTGTCTTCTAGCAACCAGCAGACTTGGGGAGAAAATAAACCTGAGGCAGCTATTTACAGTGATTGGCAGCAAGTACTCCATGGTTCTTGTTTAGTTCCACGTCGGGAAGAATATTCCCTGTGCTCCATGTACAAAGGGATTCCTCCGAAGCGATAAAGCGCCAGCACTAGAATAACATGCCACTAGCAATACAATCTACAATTGGAAAATGCTGCCAGAATCTCAGCTGCTGTCACTCTGCAGAGCCAGGGGAATGATGCCAATTTGCAATTTTTAGGGATATGGTCCCACTGTGTGAAATGCTACATGATAAAATGAGACTCAGTGTTGTTGAATTTTTTTTTTTAATCTATATGTAATAAACAGTAACTTGGCCAGAAGTTCTTATCCACTTTTCCCTAGAAATATGGAAATAGTGTATTGCTCACAGCAGTACAGTCAAAGCTGGCCTCTCATTTACTTAGAAAACATTTTCAGAGAGGCAGCAGAATCCCATGTTAGCACACCAAAAATTCAAATACCTAGAGCTGTGATCAGAACTGGTATCTTTACACAAAGTTTGATTTTCTGCTTTTGTAAAATAATGTCACAAATTCCCTGTGATCCTAAAACAAAAATTAAAAATAATATTCTCAGCAAGGAAAAATAATCTGCCTTCAACTTCTACCGCACAGGAATGGAAAATTATTACATTAGAAATAGCCTGGTAACTTCTGTTTTGGTAATAAAATCACACAGTAAACCAAAAACTTAATGCCATAAGAGGGAAGATGTCCTTTATTTTTCACAGTCTACACTACACACACTGCAGCACTCACTATAAAAAATAGATGACAGCAAGTCCAAGCCCACTAATCCAACATTTAATAACATTTGCTGGCAAATCAGGAACACTTTGCTATCACTGATGCTGAGGCAAAACATTTCCTGAACTTTCCACTGCAGACCATTCAGATTTGTTTCCATCCCAAGGTAACTTTGCCTGAAAGAGCAGCCATTTTGCTCTAGATTATGTAGACACTTTTAATTTAAACACACTGTCACCAGCAAAGATTAAACCAGTGAATCTGCCTCTACTTAGTGTGCGTAAAAGGAAAATTATGTGGAAAACATCCAGGAGCTGTACACTCAATTTTTTTTCCCTTTTATTACCAATCATCAATCTGAGAGATGTCACCCTACAAGTTGTTTACTTAGCTCTTGATCTTTATTGAAGTGCCATTATTTTATAGATGATTTTTAATTTCTCTTTGGGTAGTGTTGTTTATAGAGTTACTGAAGTAAATGCTTTTACAGCTTTTAGACCTAAGAAATCTTCTTTATCCTGCAAGCAAATATATTTGTGTAAAAACACCTGCAGGACTGGAGACTTGAGGATTTAGCCCACAATTTTCCCAAGAAAGCTAGTCCCAAAATTAATCAGTTTATGTCCAGAGAAATGTGTGCTTATTTCTCATCATGTTTGTGTGCCTCATGCTAGTACTTACATACCTGAGTTTACCCCTAAAGCAATGGAACAGAAACATTTTATATTAAATACAAGAAAACCTGCGTAAAATATAGCTATGCACAAAGAAATACACATAGATATGGAAACATATTTTTTAAAAGGGTTTGCTAGTACAGTCTAAGAAAAATTTAAGCTAATATTGCTGTAACAGTATGCAATATATAGGCTAAAAATGGAATATCATTGATGCAGTAGGAGATCTTCCTTAGAAAAGTAGCAGAGGTGGGAATAAATGTTGCAAATTTTGGGTTCAGCCTTTGGTGTTGTGTTGTGGCAGGGCCAGGCTCCCTCTGTGCCAGGGCCTACTTGGAAAGGAAAGATGGTGACAACCACAAAGCACTTGGATTTTCCAGTCTGAGCCAGGGCCTTCTGCCAGGGCACTGCAGAGGAAGGAAGGGGGAGGAAGCTGGAGGAGGGACGATGATATTTACACAGAATCACAGAATATCCTGAGCTGGAAGGGATCCACAATGATCATCAGATCCAGCTCCTGGCCCTGAACAGGATACCCCAGGAATCCCACCATGTGCCTCAGAGCACTGTCCAAACACTTCTTATACACGGCAAATGTTCTCTGGATGGAACCACTCTTGGAGCCCTGGGCTAGGGAACCCTGACATAGAGAGAGCTGCTCCAACATCAGGGGGAAAGACTGCCTACATTTAGTGGGAGAGGGAAATACCACACCTGGGCGACAGACACACAGCATTCCTGCAGGACAGAGGTGTCTCAGCAGCTCCCAAGTCCAGGAGCTGTAGCTGCCCAAAATCATCAGTTTCTCTATCTAATCCCAATTTAGTACCAATTTTTTAACATGAAGGTGAATCCATGCCACGGAATCTTTGCCTGTTTAGTGTGTGGGTGCACAGATATACAAACAGGAGTACATTCTCCACAGAGCCAGCTAACACTACATCACTGTCCTAAAGCATTTGCAACTTCATGAAAAGGAAGCAACACAGTATCTTTTCCTTTGCAGCAAGAAGCCAACTCGTGGCTGGACATTTTTCACAAGAAGAATCTCTGACAATTTTGCCACCACTGATTGCTCCTTTTTTCCATGGTCATGTTAGTGTAAGAGCAAAGGGGATGTGCACAGGGAAGGAGCATTGGCCACTGTTGGGATAAGGAAGGAATAAATAGTTTCTCTTCTCGGAATCTACAAACCTTACTTCTTTAACAAGTTTCCCAGAGTTTATTCAAAATGCACAAACTAACTAACAATGACTCCTCTCAGCAGATCTGGTTGTCCTTATTTGGTGGGAACTCTGACTGCCCCTCAGTTTAGCCCCAAACATGTCCCTCTGCCCTTGACGCAGGGAACAGCCTCTTCCATAACTTTAATGATACATTTCCTGCTTGTTGCTCCAGTCTGCCTGTCCTTGCTGTGGGTTTTTCTTGACAAAACACTTAAGAAATGTATAAATCTCCTTCATACACAAATACTGTGGGAGTTTTATGGCCTCACTAGGCCAGATTTATCTCAGGCAGAGTTCTTTGTGTTCACACAATAAAAGGTTAGTGATACTTGACCAATTTGCATGATGAGATGTGAATTGCTGGGTCAAAGGACACTTTGTCTACAAAGATGTACAAAGTAATTCTGAAATTCAGTAATGACTTGGGAGGATAGTGTTCCAATTAATTTAGGCCAGTCTGGGAGTTCTCTTTGACATAAATATTCCCCCAAACCTTTGAAAGGAACATGGTGTAAACTCTACTGACTCTAAACATCGTGTGGGACCACACTGAGGAGACACAGCAGACATAGCAACATGAACATGCTTTCCTCAACATCCAAAGGCAATTCAGAATTCCCAAAAGCTGTTGTAACAGGCCTGAAGGAGGAAAGGAGGGTGAAAAACTTGCAGAAATCATCCTTCCCTTATTCCCCCTCACTGACTGGGTATGATTATTAATATATAGTACATCACAAAACATGCCAGGAAAAAAGAAAACCCAGGCCTAGCTTCTGCAGCTATTTCTACTACAACAGAATGCAGAAATTAAGAAAGATTTACAACCTAGTTAATGGAAAAGTTCTAAAACAGCAAAACTAAATTTTTTGCCATCTTCTGAACTGAAGGATTTTACTAGGAACTACTAACTAGGAATTAATACCACTACTACTAGGAATTAATAACAAGGAATTACTAACATGTGGTGTTATAGTGAGGCCTATGCAGCACTCTATGAGCTACAAAAGTCAGATAATCACGGAATATTTAAGTTGAAAGGCATATTTTAAAGGTCATCTTGTTCAATATCTTTGCTATGAGCAAGAACATATTCAACTAGAGCAGGTTGCTCAAACCTGTCCAACCCGGCCTTGGACACCTCAGGGATGGGGAGCCACCACTTCTCTGGGCAGCCTGTGCCAGGGCCTCCCCACCCTCACTGGGAACAATTTTATCTACATCTGTAACCTACATTTCCCCTTTTTCTGTTTGAAGCCATTCTCCCTTGTCCTGTGACTACAGTTCCTGATGAAGAGCTTCTCCAGCTTCCTTGTAGGTTCCCTTTAAACACTGGAAGGTGTTATAAGGTCTCCCCACAACCTTCTGTTCCTCAGGTTGAACAGCCCCAACATTCTCACTTTGCTACCATTCAGTGATGCAAAGATGCAAATAATGCTTTGCATAACTGTGTTTGTTTTCTCCAAGAGAACCACATCACCATATCTGTGCCCAAATTTCCTATCTCCCCTTTCTCCAGATGGCAAATGTTCACATCACATTCTTTCTGCTGCCTTTTCATTGAGCACAAGCTTCATGTCAGCCTCTGCCTCCCAATTCCCACCAGTGCCTCCTTCCCACTCACAGCTATTATTCTTCTGCAACAAGCACTTTAAAACCCAGTTGGAATGCCCACAGGAAAATAAACAAATGAGGCTTGTCTATTAAGGTACTGCCCTTTTCTGCCATGTCCCTGGTGCCACAAACTCTTGTCTGTATAAAGATCTCATTGGAGTTTAGTGAGATTTCTTACTGACCTGGGGATATGCCTGATTAGGGTGGTTTTTTTATGATCAGAGCTCTTATGTCAGTTTACACTTGGTCCTGAGTGTGTAGGAGTCCACCTTTCATAATCCAGATCATTAAATGATATGTTAGCCTATGCAATAATCCAAAGTGCTCTTTTCAGCAGGAAATACTTTATAAGGTCCACATCCTGCCATCAGCCTAGGCACTGATCTCCCACTTGAAAACAGTGGAGAAGTCTGTGTAAAATATCACTGTCAGGATATGGATAATCACTGATCTTTTTCTGTCTAGCAGTAGGAGTAGAAATACGCTGTTTTTCTCATATTTAGCAGTTATTTGTTCTGAACTCAATATTTACCTGTATGTTATTAAGGGTATTTGAAAAGGCTTGTTTTCTTCAAATCCCTACAGGGGAAGAGATCCTTGCCAAGTCTACCCACACATAATTATATATTTCTACAGCAGAACTGTTTGAAAAAAGTTCCTTGTTTCAATCCAGGGATGGAGAAAAATCTGTCTCCTTGCCAATTCCAGGAATCTGAAAAAAAATTTTTCTAACTTGAGTTGTAAAAAAAAAAAATGGCTATCAAAATTCTGTATTCATTTACCAACTTCTTACAAGAGGTAAGTATAAAGTATTGCTTCCTTAGACCTGAGCCTACAGTAGTAAATAAATTGCAATGGAAACATTGACAAGATAGCGTATAAGGTTATCAAGCTTTTTATGGAGACATATTTCTCTAAAAGCACTCTTAGTTTATCCCTGTTTATTTTTTTGTGTGTGAAATCACTTTGTGAAAGTGCTTGCAGAGACCCAAAGACAAGAGATCAGTATCTAATCTCAGTGTGTGATCTACATTTTTCAAAAATATTTAAATACCGTGCACAGTCAGAAAGGGTAAAAGAGCAGAGAGAGAAAAAAATTTCCCAAACCTTAATTTCAAGCCTACAGCAGCAAATTATGGTGTGATTTTAAGCTGTGCTTACTATCACTGGTTATTATGAGCTTAACAGCATGAAAGGGAATGTGTGGAGCTGGAGAAGTGGAGAAACTTCTCATGTTCTCTTTCTGAAGGCCTATGCTTACTTGAGAATATCACCTTTCATTTTTAAGAAGTTACCAAACCTCAGAAGTACAGAAAACCCTTGAAAGTATGTCTTAAGTATGAAGAAAGAAAATTAAAGGCATCCACATATTTAAAAACTGGGTTTTTACAGGCAGAAAGTAGAGGAGGGAGTAGCTGACAGACATTTACAGGGCTGAGGTTAACAGTGCAGAATCTACAGTCAACTCTCTGCATCTGCAAAATTATCCTTCTGAAAGACGACTACATAAAGAAGAAGAAGGGGGAGAAGGTGATAATTGAAAGAAACCTTACTCTTATATTTAAGAATAGACTCACAGAATAATTTAAATGGGAAAAGACTTACAAGATCACCAGGTCAAACCATCGAATAGAAACAGTGGTATCTTCTGCTCTGTCTTTCCCTTACAGGACACCCTGCCCTAAAGCTGGCACCAAATCATTTGGTGAACCAGGGTGACAAAAGCACTGCAGCTCATGCCAAAAAACCCCCCAAAACAAAAAAAAAACCAACCAACCCAAAACCTACAACCAATTTTTTTTTTTTAAAGCTTTATTTATCCAGATTCACCAGGCTCACAAAATACCTATCTGTGCATCCAAAATAGTTGTAAAGGCATAAGCCAGCCAAGAGAATCAGCTTCCTGCTGCATATGGACTTCTACTCAAGCAAGCATAACTCAGACACAAAATGCTGGTGTGTGTTTTAGCATACAGTCACCTTACTGAAAAACATGGAACAAAACCTGTGGGAAATAGGGAAGGAGAGACAGAAGTGCTTACATCACATCATCATCTCTTGCCTCATAACAGAGTCCAAACACTGAATGAATTTTTCTTCCTACAGACCTTCTTCTGTCTTTTCAGCTGATTCAGGAAACAGAACTGGCTCATTAGAGGTAGGAAGAGGTTGGGCTGCACAGCTGGAAAGAGGGGATGTGAAACAGGTCCATCTTTCAGAGGCAATGATGTACTGGATGTCTTCATCCAGTCTGATTGAAATGCCTTATTGAATTCTTCCCTCCCAGTGCAAAATCAATTGGAGTGTTAGGAACAATTTTCCTAAACCACTCAGGGTGAGTGAGAGTCCATCTGCACCTTTCCTATGTAATCTTGATTAGACCCAATTTAAGCCATTAAATGAACTTCTGAGGTAAGAAAATCTGGCAGGTGTGAACTTCTCTCACCTTGCAACACTGCTAGAAGAGACACTTCCTTAATCAGACAGAGGACAAACACTTGAACTGTGGTGGCCTTTTGAACTAACTTGCAGGTTTATTGTATTGAGGCTGCAAGTCATGTTTGCCCAGAAAACAAATAATATTGTTCTTTCCCATTTACTGTAGAAGATATTTCAAGTCCCACAGATTTGAGATAAGGGCCGTGTTCTCTTTATTAATTTTCCAAGCTCCCTTCCCAATACTCTTACAGTTTGCAAGAAAGAACTCTGACCTCAATCACCTCTGGCTCAATTCTGAGCCTTGCAGTCCTACCACTCCCCCCAAATAATCTGCAAAACTATGACCACCTTCCTTTCTCCATTTATTTGAGAGATAATAAATCCAGCCCACCATGTGAACTCCCAGGTTTTGCTCTAGTGTTTTGAATTAACTGATTTTTCAAATCCAAGTCATTAAAAATCAACTTCTCAGTTGATTAAATTTTACAATGCTTAAACCCAACCAACCAAAAAAAACCTCAAAACCAAACAAACAACCAAAAGCCCACAAACACTGAAGTCATTGTTGGCACAGAAGTATCACCATGACATATCTGACGTATAGGTTATATAGAAAAAGGGACCAACAGGGTTATTTGGAGTAAACAAACCAGTCAAATAATGTAAGAACTTCCATGGATTGTCCAAATGAACCTAAAAGACCACTTAGGTCTGCAAGTTGTTCTGAAACACCAGGCTTAACAAAGCTCACTTGCTTTCTGGTTTTCACTTTATCATGGATTGGATTCAATGCAGGGAATTTTCTGACCCATCCCTGCTTCCCTGAACACTTTCCACACAAATGAACATTTAATTTTTTTTGTGTTTGTGTGGACTTGTCAGTGCCTGAGAGAAGAATTTGATCTATTTAAACCAACATCAGGAGTGGAAAACGCAGTCCCAGCCTTCTCTTATGTTGGTACAAACATCCATGTCAGAACACAGTGAAGATGGTTTGGATTAAAATGAACCCTTTTTCCTCATTGTTTTGTGGGTTATAGGTTTTTGAAGAGAAGAAAGAGTGACCCCAACACTAGCGTGTGCATGTAAGATAAATAAACCTCGAGTTAATCAGATTTAAACAAAACCTGATTTAAATAGATGGCAATCACTATGAAATACATCAATTTTCTTGTTTCCTTGCAGAAGAATTCAGAGCATGTGAAAATAGCAGGCATGGGAGATTAAAGATAAACCTGCACAGTCACACACATTAGGCTGAAGGCCATTTTCCAGTCTTAAGAAAAATATATTTAATCATTAAAATAAACTTGCCAGGGCATTACATGCAAATAATTACATTTAGCACAAGATTTAAAATGCCATAGTTGGATTTGTGTGGATGCAAAGTACAGGGCAATAGAGGGGACATTTGTCCTCTCCAGCAGGTCACCAGCATGCTTTTTATGATGAGAATTTAAATGGCTTGGTTTCTGTGCTGAATACAGTAGATACCTATTAAAAAGTCTCATGCACCATGGCTGTCACCTTTCACAATCAATAACTTCATAATAAAAATCAATAACACATAAAAAGGTAGAAATAATAATAATGATAATAATGATGACGATGATGATGATGATGATAATTTTGTTGTCGTAACATACAATTTCTTTGCGTGACCTGAACCATTATCCTGCTTTTTTAAATTTTGCTTTGTCTAGCAAAATTCAGAATTGACAACATGAAATGATCCTGTGTGCATATTCATTAATAATCAGAAAGAAACACTTTCCAGTAGATGGCTGGAAATTATGGAACTTTTTTCCTCCTGGCAGGCAATAGATAGGAAAAACTTTACTGAGCCAAAACAAAAATGTCAAAGTGTTGTTATCAGAATAATAAAAATGTTATGGAAAGATGGTTTTTATTGATTTATGATGAGGAATGGGATTTTTTTCTTGCTTTTTTGTTGTGGCTTTGGAAATTGCAGTGTTGGGAAAGGATCTTCACATGAATCCATGAATCTCCCCTTCTTCTTTTTCTTCTTCTTCTTCTTCTTCTTCTTCTTCTTCTTCTTCTTCTTCTACTTTTTAATTTTATGCAACTTAAAGAAAATCCTCCAACACAACTTGGAAAATTCATTGCCAGAATCTCTCTGAATTCATGGCTGTCAGTAAATGCTCTGGGAAGACTTGACTTTGGCTTTAATCTGCATGCCAATCAGTTTCCTTGGCCTCAGCACAGAATTTAATTGGATTCACTCTCAGGACAGAATGACCTTTCCACTCACAACCCTGAAAATTCCTCCATCCTTCATACACAGTTTTGCATTCATATATTTTTGTGCCTTTGTTGAAACTAGTTACTCACACATGTGGAAAACAAACTTCAAAACTGTCATGGACACTTCATATTTTAGAATCTAAAAGGAATAGCACAAAGGTACACAGGTATAGTAACTGTTGGGATTGTGGTTCCACAGCAGAAAACTTCAGATCAGATCATTCTTCCCCCCTCACAGTTTGGATCAAGCTTCCCACAAGGAAAGTTCATTAATATGTTAGAAACCTGCAGTCACCCCCATGTCTCTGCACAACCCATTCCTACATCCACAGGGTGGGTTCTGCTGAAGGGTGAACGTATTTGCACAGAAGAGGTCAATTTAGCCCATAGTCCCACTCCCCAGCAGTCATATGATTATTTTAGTCCAGTATGAAGCCTAAATTTTGAAAAATCCTTGTGAGAGAGGTTATTAATTAATGCTAAATGTCACTCCAGCATATTTGGACGTTTTGGGATTTTTTTGCCAGCATTGCCCATAAGAACTAAGCTTGTCTCTGTCTCAGGACCACCCAGTGCAACACTGTTGCATTGCATAAACATTACAATTTTGGCAAAATTGCAAATGCTGTGAAATCTTAACACCTCAGTGAGTTTTTTTAGCATTGTGTTTGATTGAGCTCAAGTTATATCAGAATTAGCACTACTCCTTGTCAATCTTATTGATGAACTTTCACAGGAGTATTTTATGCCTGTAATCACTTTTCCCAGACCATAATACACCTTTTCAGGATTCTTTAAGACCTCTAATTTGAAACAGGTATTACTTATTCTTCCAGCAAATTTAATTCTCTGGTGTATACAAAGCTTCCTACAACCATTCAAGTTTCCATACTGATGTGAAAAATTATGGATTTCTCTCTCCAAATTTGAGATTAATTCTGGAGAGCTCTATTTAGTCAATCCCAGCACGAAGCTGGAAGGAAAAAAAAGGGAAGGTTGTGGCCAAGGCTTTGTTTTGTAACTTCGAAGCACTAGCTCTTGAAAGGTTTTGCTATACCAAATACTGAGCAATATTGCATGTTTTACAAATTCTTTTTTCAGAAAACCAAAAGTAAATGAGCTCCCACTTCCTCTGGTCTTTATTTCAGTGCATTAAATATGTAATTCTTTCAAGATCTGTAGCTTGAAGTACAAGGTTTGCTTTCCAAATTGTCTGGAATTCTCTTTTTTTGAAGGATGGACCTCTAGGTAAAGCTACTGCAATTACTATGGGAAAGTTTTACCTTGTGTACAGTGCCCATGCTAATTTTGGGCATTTAGGATGACCATAAAAATAGCAATTTGCCTAATTATTCAGTTCTATGCTTAAAATGTCACCACTTCAGGCTGTTTGGCAATATTAAGTGCAATTAAGTACCCAACATCATAGCAGAGTAGCGTTAAGCGTGCAGCACCTTGAAAGAAGTGATGATTTTGTGAGGATTCATTGAAAAAATGCATTAGGTTTATACTGAAATGTGATAAGTTTATCATATTTCTTTGATCTTCAGTTAGTCAGAAAATAGCTGTATTTACGTATGGCTGAATTTATCCAGTGTGTTGGGAATGGTTCAATGTACTTGGCAAGAAGGGAAGCTTTTGGCAAAGGAAAATTGCATCTGCATTTGTAGATCTTATGGGGAAAAGTTGTGTCATCAGGGCAGTGTAATATGACACATTTCAATGTTTCATTAGCACTGATACAAACACATGCAGGGCAAAGCTGCATTTTTCACTTTAGCTTTTACACCTCTCTTTCTTTAATTTCTTTTTGTTTTCAAAGATGTATTGATTCAAACTCGTTTGTCATGTGTCTCAAAGCCCTTTGCACAGTGACTTGGTTCCCAAGAGAGAAATGTTAATAATCACACAGTCACACACAGGGGCTGCTAATCAAGACCTGACTGCTCATACACACCCCAAAACAGATGAATCTGAATATAATTGTTTCTTGTAGATCTTGCAAAAATTAAACACTGCATCCCTGGAAATGTCCAAGGCCAGGCTAGGCAGGGCTTGGAGCACCCTGGGATAGTGGAAGGTGTCCCTGACCAAGTGTTCCCTGCAGGGGGGTTGGAACAAGGAGATCTTTAAAGTCCCTTCCAACCCAAACCATTCTATGATTCCAATTTTTTCTTTCCAGAGCAATACATTATCGCACACAGACAACATTAAAATTTAAGGAGTAGGTTAAAATTCAAATTAGGGAACATAGGATATAAAAAAGCTTTTTAATGTAGAAGTCTCCAATTCTTTTAACAAGGTTCTTTGCCAAGATGTCCCATGTGTGAACCACATGAGCAAGGAAAACCACATGGGAGATGAGGCTGTGTCACATTCATTTGACTTGTTTTTTCTGGTCCCTGGTGATATTAAAAATAAAGCTTTAGCATAGTTAATTTAGAGTAATTGTGAAGGTATCTACTGCAAAAACTTAATATAAGAAAGGTAAAGGAATTTAGGAAATAGGTGACATGATACAGTCATTTGAGAAGGAAAAAGAATGGGAAATAATCATAATTAGTTACAAGATCATTATACAACAATCTATAAATATTCTCTGATGTTCTTATTAAAAAAACCTTTCAGTTCCTTTTTCCCTTCATCCTTATCCTTCCCATAAAGCTTTACACAGAGATCTGTCTCTGGTGTCAGATGGATCTGCAGGGAGAGTCATCATTTGTGCTCAATGTCAACAAATGAACCTTTTCATCTCTCATTCATTTATGATGGAAAGAAAAAATCCTCCCCCAAACAGTCACTGATTATCTCCATGCCCTTCCCAGGAGGTGAGTGGGTTGATGACTTCCCCTCTGCTTCCATGTCTCCTTGCTGTGCTTTGCCTTGCAGGACCCTCAGCTGCTTTTCCCATCTTTCAAATGGCCACCGAGAGATCTTCTTTGTGAATTCTCCTCACACTGCCAGAAAACTGGGATTCTGTCCTGTCCTACTTCCCTTAGGGCTCATGAGATCCAAAAGAGGAAGGCTGATGGAGACATCTGGCAAGGATCTGCCCACCTTGCTGCTGCTAAAAACAGCACTGACCCAAGGCACTTGATGTTGCTTTATTCAATACTCCAAAATGACTGCAATGCAGATAGTGGAACTTGTGGATTATGGTACACTACAGAGAACATGAATCCAGACAAGAAGAACTGCAGGTCACCCTGCCCTGATTAAGAGATCATAAACATCCCCAGCTTGGATAGACTAAGGATACATAAACTCTCCTTGGATGAGAGGATTTTTGATGTAAATGACCACAGTGAATCTGTTCTAGAGCAACTGAGGTAATTGCAGCAAAAACATTCTCAAGGGGTACCCTCCTGTTCAGACAGTTCCTGTGGAGGAAAGCTCACCCTGTTTTCCCTTATCAAAGTTTACTATTATCTCTAAGATGGGTTTTAAAGTTGAAGCAAGATCATTGAAGAGCAGACACAGTTCCTGACATTTCCAGTGAAGGATGCTTCAGAACACAGAAGAGACCATTACATCTCTTTTTCTGGTACATGACGAAAAAAATAAAAAAGAGAGAGAGAAAAAAAAGACTGTCTTGGTTATGCAAGACTTTGATTCTTGGCCAACTTTGGATCATAATCCCTATTATTTCAAAATATTTTGCTGGAAATTCTGCTGAAATCTTACTAAACAAATAGCTGCACTGTTGGACTGCAACTTCCCTGCTTCTGAGTGCAACCTTCTCCATCATACTGGGGACTCGATATCATCAGAGTATTCACTAGTACTTTTATGAAAACCCTGAAAGGAAAAAGGGTACAACTGTGAACAGAACAAAACCCAAAACCAAATCAAACAAAACAGGTTTAAGTTTGAGGATTCTGTATTTTGTAGACAGTTCAATGAAATTTTTCATAAAGTCATTTTAAATCCTTAATGGCCTTTCTAAATTCTGTTGAGAAGCTCAACATGCAGTATCTCAGCAGTGAAACAAAAACAGACTCAGGGATCTGTTCTGCAAAATTCTCTCCCCTGTGAGATCATCAGACACAATTGTAGCAGAGAGCTGCATGTTAATCTGGAATGACAGGAAATTTCAAGTGTTTGCCGTATAAAATCCAGAAAAGCACCTTTAATGGGATAATTCATGGTAGTGGGACCATTTCAAAATATAATCATGGGGAATATAGCCCTCATCTAATTTTGTACACAAATGCATACAGGACACAGCATTGCTATAATAGCACTGTCCACAGGCTTTAGTCAGAAAAATGTTTGAACTGCAGTCAAGATTTCTAGAGGCCCCTTTGGCATAGCATAAATCTGTCTAAAGTGGATGAAAAATGTAAAATATATGTTGTACTAAGACCTTTTAAAAAGTGACTCTTTAAACTAATACTGAAAAAATTACATTTTTATTCTGTATTTTCAAAATCAAGAAATTTTCATTTACCATCTGCTAAGCAAAAGCTTTTTGGCTATTGAAAAGGTCAGTATCATCAAAAGCAGTGTTTTCTTGTGAGGAACCTTTGTCTTCCTTTTCAAATTGCACATTTTTACCTGATTGCTTCCTCATGAACAACCTCAGTCAAGCTAGTCGTAAACAGCACAAATATCCCAGAAGTGAATCATAATTCAGAGAAAAAAGCAAACAAACACATAACTGAAAATAAACTTGTTTCTCTCCCTGATTTTTCAGTCTCAGAAGATGGAAGTATTGTGACACAAACACATATCGTTGGCTTCTTCAGGTGCTCAAAGCCTGATAGTAATTTAATTTAAGCCATATTTACTGCACAAAGGGTCTAAACTGAGTGCAACATTGTGGATAAGAATTATTATGCCCACTCTCAGACCAAAATTTACCTCCTCAAATCACTGTTGTCTGAGGACACTCTCCCACAGCTTCAATGCATAAGTTCACTTTAAGGTGATTCCTGCAGCCCAAAAAGCACTGGCACAGGGTGCCCAGAGAAGCTGTGGCTGCCCCTGGATCCCTGGCAGTGTCCAAGGCCAGGCTGGATGGGGCTCTGAGCAACCTGGGACAGTGGAAGGTGTCCCTGCCCATGGCAGGGGTGGCACTGGGTGAGCTTTAAGGTCCCTTCCAACCCAGGCCATTCTATGATCCAATGAGCACATGGATATGGAATCACCTAAAAAATGTTCATGTATAACTGACCACCACAACCATGTTCACTGTGGATACAGCAAACCTTGCATTTTCCTTCAGGAAATATCCATGCATGAGCAGTACACATTCAGAATTCCACACAGCTGCTCCAGACAGTGCTTCTGTAACACAGAAGATGATCTTGGCTGTGCAGGAGGATTTTTCTTCTGTGCATGAGTACTGTATGTGCCTGAGTATAATTATGCACGTAATACTCCTGATAAAGTCAGCATGCTGGGCTCCCTTCCAAATGAGTTGTTTAAAACACACGGTATTGATGGATTGAGGATGCATGAACTGAGAACTATTTGGACTCCAATACATCTAATGATTTTTGCTTGTAACAACATGCCTAAAGCAGAGCTCTTTTGACATCACTGAATGTACATTCTAGAATGCGGCTGTGCAACAAAATCTGATAACAAAAGATGAAGACAAACCTGAAAAAAAAGAAAAAAAGGTTCCTGCTGTTTCTGCTCTGAAATTGAAAAAATGTGTTCCAGAGAAAGGCATTTTGGCTGATGAGCCAGTGCGCACTTCAAATCCAAGAACAGTACTGAAACTGGAGCTAAACCACAATAAAGATTTTATAAGAAAGCAAATTCTCATGATTGTTGATGTGGACTCTGCAAAACATTAGAAAAAACAAACCTTCCATGAAACCTTGTGCTGCATATTAAATTTCTTGCAAGCAAGAATTGCAGGAGATCTGATGATTGACATCTTTTCAGACACCCTCTTTATGTTTTAGCCCTTTCCCTAAGTGCTTAAAAAATAATACCTGCACTACAAGTTGCAACAGAGAATCCAAATATCCAGCTATATTTGCATTTCTTTGTGAGCCAAAAGTACAAATATTTGAAATAAAGAACCCTCCTGGTGATGCCTACATAAAGCGCTCCAAACCCTCTGAGTTCATAATCTGATCCTGGCTTCAGAGGTATCAATTAATTGTGCCTGTGGAATATTTTTATAGTTGATAATGTGAAGAACCTCAGGTGAACTTTTCAGTCACAGGAGGAAGACACAAGGCTGTTCTTGTAAATAAAATTGTTCTTGTAAAATAGCCAAACTGGACACAACAATGGGTTACAGGGTCTGAGGGAACATTAGAAGGCAAAAAAAAAAAATTCCACAGTGTCTACTTTTTGTTGTTAGTGGGAAAAAAAGTTATCTTTTCCAAGCAGAAATACCTTATCTAAAAGTCACTTATCTAATAATGTACCTTTTCTGACATTATCTTTCACCCTGTTTTTAAGTCCTTTTCACCGAGGTCCTCTTACTCCCTTCATTCCTCAGTCTGTATAGATATTTTGCTCTATTTTCATAGATTCACAGAATATTCTGAATTGGAAGGGACCCATCAGGATCATCCAGTCCAACTCCTGGCCCAGCACAGGACACCCCAAGAGTCCTACCCTGTGTCTTAGGCATTCCCCAGACACTTTTAAGCTCTGTCAGGCTGGTGCTGTGACCCTTGCCTGGGCAGCCTGTTCAGTGCCCGACCGTTCTGGGTGAAGAACCTTTTCCTGATATCCAACCTAAACCTCCCCTGACACAACTTCAGGCCAATCCCACAAATCCTGTCGCTGTCAAAGGGAGCAGAGATCAGTGCCTGCCGCTCCAGTGTCCCTTGTGAGGATGTTGAAGACCACAATGAAACCCCTCAGTCTCCTGCAGGCTGAACAGACCAGGCGAGATCAGCTGCTCCTCACAAGTCTTCCCCTACAGACCCTTCACATATTTTGCTTTCCCTGTTCTAGAATATCGATCTGTCATGGCAGTCATGCTTTATTTTGAAGGACTCCCTGTTCCCTCACTCATCTTGCTGCACCAGTCTGACAGCCTTGCAGCCATAAGTAGTTGCAGCAATCCTCAATATATGGCAGAGAAACATGGAATGGTTTGGGTTGGAAGGGACCTTAAAGATCATCCATTTCCAACCCCCAGCCATGGGCAGAGAGAGACACCTTCCACTATCCCAGGTTGCTCCAAGCCCTCTCCAGCCTGGCCTTGGACACTTCCAGGGATCCAAGGGCAGCCACAGCTTCTCTGGGCACCCTGTGCCAGGACTTCACCACCCTCACAGTAAAGAATTTCTTCCTAATATCTAATCCAAACCTGTCCTATTTCAGTGTGAACCCATTTCCTATTGCCCTTGTAAATAGTCTCTCCCCATTTTTCTTGAAGGGTCCCTCCAGGTGCTGAAAAGCCCAGTTAGGTCACCCTTAATATTCTCTTTTCCAGGGTGAACAATCCCAATTTTCTTAGCCCTCCCTCATAGGAGACATGCTCCAGCAGCTCCATGTCCTTCCTGTGCTGAAAAACCAGAGATGGGTACAGCCCTGCAGGTGGGGTCTCAGCCCAGAGTGGAGCAGAGGGGCAAAATCACCTCCCTGAACCTGCTGTCCACACTTCTGCCAAACTTGAAATCTTCCCTGAGTGATTGTACTGAAAAGCCAAAATTGGCTAAACTGTTTCTCCTGCCTCCCTGCTTCAGCTCCTATAAAATTGACTTTGTTTTCAACGCATTTGGCTCCAGCAAGACCTCATCCCATTAGTGGTCATGACCTGGTCCAGAGCTGACAGGGTACATGGAGGCTTGAAGGAGGTGCTAATCCAGCTCTCCATCCCCTGTGTGGTGTGCTCTCTCCCAGTTTGTACAGTATGTACACAAAGCACAATTGGCCTCAGGTAGGGCTTGTGCTCCACAGCTGCATTTTCCCTGGCTTAGTGTTTTTCCAGAACGTGTTCAGCAACGAGTTTATTCCAACTGCCCTCTTCTGGTGAGTCAGCAGCAGGCATTACAGCCGTGTATGGAGAGAAACACCCCTAGGAGGGCAAGGTGAAGAGGGGAAAAAAATAGGAAAAAGAAATTGAAACACCCACAATGAACCAGATATCAGCTAGTACTGAAATTTTAATTCAGAACAGCCTTCTAGCCGGGAAAAGAGTTGAACAAATAGGTTAAAATAAAATGCAAATATCAGGATTTAAGTACCTCATCCTTCTCAAACAAGAAAGCAAAAGTCAAAAGTTTGGAAGCTGGGTGAAATCACTATAAGTCATTTTTTGTTAAACATTTGCAGTGCCAAAATCAGGGTGTTGGCACAAGAGCTAGTAGGAATAGGATTGTGTGGTTGTCTTTACTGAAATTGCAATCTCAATGGATTTTTTGAAAAAGTAACTAGATAATAGGGCATCTAGCAGTGCAAATAAAATAGTCAGGGGTCAGTAGCATTCAATATCATTGCATCATTTCAATACAAAAGTCACATTGAAGTCACACATGAAGCCTTATTTTCTAGAAAACATGTTGGGGAAGGGAGAAGAGGAATACTCCAGCCTCATTTAATTTTGTTTGTTAATATCTCATAAAAAAATCTATTATGACATGGGTTTGTAGAATAAAAATAATGCTTTTCTTAATTAAAGAAAAATAGGGTTCTTGCTGGAGAACAGTGGAACCACACTCTAGATTTTCTGAATGCCAACCAAAAATTTTGTCAAAACCTGAAAATGGGAAGCGGGAGGAGAAGGAAGAATGTAATTTGTGTTCCCCTCAGATTTAGCTCACAGTATAAGGAATTCCTCATACTTTAAAGACCACTTAGGTTTTTTAATCAACAGTCAAGACTCTCTGTTTTAAAAAATACCCAAAAAGGCATACCCCTCAAAGTAAATAAAATAACAAGATAAGGTGCTGACAGTTGACAAATTAACAATGGTACATCCCAGCTTAATTCTGCAGTGTGTTACAGCTATCCCTGATGATATCACTCTATCAGAGAAGGAAAGCATTCAGAGCCACCCTGTTACCTGTGACGATCAAGAACACTTCAGATGGACTTTTCTGACCTAAGTGTCAGCATAGGAATAGAGGAATTGTTGACAGAAATACGAGCTCTGAACTGTTGCAGGAAGAACGGACTGAACGTGTCAGGATCCAGCTGTGGATCCAGAGTGTTTCAGAAATTCCCTGCCCATGCTCAGGCTCTGATCTCATCCCTGTTCCCTGTCACAGTGAGAAAGAGTTGCTCACCATGTCCACGTCCTATGAGTAGGAAACCTGAGCAAGCAGCCTGGGAGGAAGCTGTAGGACACAGTGGCCAGACCTCTGGAGCTCTAGCCCAAGGGAACAAGTCAGAATGGGAAATGAGTCATGCTATGGATTTCTTGAAAGGAAAAGAAGAACCATGGGGGAAGGCAGAGAAAACATTCAGACAGCTTTTCTCCCTTCACCAAAAAAAAAATCCCAGATGGAAACTAGTGTTTATAGGGAAACAAAAAAGTCACAGGATTTTGGTAAGCCTTCAAAATCTTGGAGAAATTTTCTTACCGTTGGAAAGTCCACTGATAGCAGTTCTCCTACTGAGGCCCCAAGACAGCTCATCTTCAATTTGTCTAGTTGGCAAAACTGGCTTTTATTACTGTTAGCAAACACCCAATACTTCACATCACTAAGGATTTATTGCACTGCTTTGTTAGCTAGATATTACTATCAGAATACTTGAAAGGGCTAATATATTTATAAAATGTTTCCCATTATGCCTTTGTGCTGGTTTTTGCTGGGATACAGTCAATTTTCTTCACAAGAGCTGGTATGGGGCTGTGTTTGGATTGGTGCTGAAGTGGTGAATGGATTTGTTGCTTTGCTTACTTTGAGTACTCAGCTTTTGCTTTGCCTGTTAAACTCTTCCCTCCCTGAACTATCCTTGCATATGGGTAACAGAATCAGGGATTGGTTCAAAGGGACCTCTGTAGGTCATCTTTTCTGACTGTCCTACCCAAGCAGAGTCACCTGGAGCAGGCTGCCTGTGACCACATCCACACAGCTTTTTAATATTTCCAAGGATGGAGACTCCACAATGTCCTTCTGCAGCCTGTGCCACTGCTGGGTCAACCTCACAATAAAAATGTATTTTCTGATATTCTCCCTGCATAGAACCCAAGAGACAATTGCTGTGTGTTTGGACTATATTAGAAATACATGAGCCATGTTAGACACATCTCTATTTCAAGGCCTGTGGTAGAGGATTAATCAATCATAACCACATGACAGATTCAGCTCTGATTTGAATGAAAAGTGTGGGGGTTTTTAATTGAATTCTTCAGTAATCATAGCTGTCTCTGAAACAAAACACACAGTATTCATTTAGAGAGAAATGCTTTCCTGTGAGGGCGGTGATGCACTGACACAGGTTGCCCAGAGAAACTGTGGATCCCTGGAAGTGTCCAAGGCAAGGTTGGACAGGGCTTGGAGCACCCTGAGAGAGTGTATCCCTGCCCATGGCAAGGGGATGGAATCAAGTAATTTCTAAGGTCCCTGCCAACCCGACCCAATCTTGGATTCTCATCTATAATTCCTACAACAGGAAGGACGTGAAGCCTAAAAAACTACATAGACTTCAGCACAGCTTTTCTCAAATGAAGAATGGGAGAAGGGGTTATCAGAAGGCTAAGTCCTAGAAGGTATCAAAGCAGCCCTGAAACATCAGTCTGACATATATAAATTGAGTTTCTACTGAAAATAAACGACGTTGCTTCAATTAATTTCCAAATGGAAAGTTGGAAGTTGAGGAGTTTCAACAAATGTCAAAATATTCCATGGTAAGTGAAAAAGGAAAACTAAAATAAAGCCAGACCAAACAATGTATGACCAATTTGATCACTTGACGCCATCAGAGATTAAAACATTCCAAAAAGTGGGATCTGTACAAGACATACATGCAGTTTTGCTTTACAAACCTACTGCAATGACTGTAAATAAAACTGATCAAATCTGACTTGATGCTAAACCTGGTGACAAACAGAATACCAATTTTCCAGTCAGACTACAGGTTTAATTCCCTAATAATTTATACCAGAGTTGGTTACAGAAACATCATTCCAGTCACAGGATGAGAGTCTGATTTTAATAACATGAAGTAACTCTCTCTGTACTAGTCACAGTGTATGACCGAGCTCTAGAACACATTTGACATTTAGGACTGATTTTACAGCCTTGTTCTTACAAAAAGAACCTGCATTCATGCAGGTTTTCCTATTCAATGTGTGTTTAGACTGTTGCTTACAGCTGAAGTCTATGTTTACCTGTGTGTGCTACCACAAAAGAAAATGAAACCTTGAAAAAAACCCTACTGAAATCGATTCATTACACACGCAAAATAAAAGCTCCCAAGATTGTGTAGAATCAGTTAATCTTATATTTTAACCTAAAGGAATTATGACCCCCTTCATATTTTTCAACTGAATATTCCGAGTAACCACAATTCCCATGGAAATCAGACTCATAAGCCTGATTGCTGTCTCTGTTTCCACATGCTTCTAACATCACCATCCGAGGCAGACCTCCTTGTGCTCCAGCAAGTTCAATTTCTGTTCTTTTTAGAACAGGAATGGTTCATCTCTCAGCCTTTTGTCAGAGTATATCCCCTCCAGAACACTGCAATAAAATCTGATAGATACATACAGCAACTCCTCCACTATGCCCTCTTTCAAAGCAAATGCTCCCATGAAAATTCAGCCTCCATCCATCTCAAGGCCTTGATCTTCCACTGATTTCCTACCCTCTTGGCATCTCTCAGCTCCTTTTGAACTCTCCCTTTTGCTAGCTTAGCCAGAGGTGAAGTTTCCCAGTGCCTGGGACTGGGATCAGGATCCAAAACAATCACTTAGCACCAGTCTTGAGCTAGAGGATCACCTCAGATTGAGTTGCCTACCCCCAGGCTATCAACCAGCTCGTTGTTCCATTCTCAACTGTGCTAACATCAGTCCCTTTTGCTTGAGTTCTCCTTTTCCACCACTGCTTCCCTTCAAAATTTCAGAACCAATGGTAGAGGGTCTCATGACTGCCCGAACCCCACCACTTGGGGATCAGGCAAACCAGACCCACTGCAGAACTCATGTTCTCTTTCAGGGTCAACTCACTTAAGGAAGTCACTTTTTTGGATCAAGAACTCAGTGATGTGGATCTTCATCCACTAATACCTGAACTGAGACAACCAAATGTGCCTCGTTCAACTGTGATAAAATAACACAAAAAAAAAAAAAAAAGAAGCGGCACATCATGGGCCTAATGCTGAAGGTTAATAATGTAAATATAAAACATGAGCAATGCTGTTCTCAGCTGTTAGCTCACATGAGCAGTAAAGAAGAAAGTACAATGAACCTTCTGTTCCAGGCAACCCCTTCATAAACATAATATTTTAATTATATGACTATTTAGGCTATCTGAACTTTCAATACTTACTGCATTCTGCTCTTCAGATCTTTAGAGTGCTGTTATTGTCCCTATTTTCCACTAGTGAGGTGTTTAGGAAGTGCAATGCTGCCATCTAGTATCCAGGATAAATGAGAAAAATCTCCTTCTACCCAAAGCCTCAGATCAGCTTTACAGGATTTTTGGTGATCACAGGCTATCATGAAGATTCCAGTGACCTGGAAGTGGCCTGCTTTCCCTGGAAGCAGCAGGAGAAATACATGTGCACACATAAAGGCAGAAAAAAATAAATTAAAAAAAATATATATGCAGATTGTGTATGTACTATAATCTATATGTACAGTGCTGTGCAGACAAGACATCTGGATTTATGGTTTCATTAAATTTTGCCTCAGTTCAGGTTCATAATATGCCACTTATGGCTGAACCACCTGTCTAGACTCCTTGTAGGAGAAAAATAAGCATCCTTTCAGGTGTCTACATTAGGGTGAGATGAATCATTACCAAGAGGTGTTTATTCATTTCCCAAGTTATAAAGGGATCCTCAACAACCACCTTCATTGTGGATTTCTGCTGTGTTGATGTCTAGATGGGAATAAATGAATCCTGGGGTTTAGATTTTCACATTCAGGGAGGCTGTGAGCTCTGTTAGCCCAACTCTTTTTTAACACAACTCAGAAACATTCCTCAAGCAGTACCTGATTTAGCTTGATATCTTCATTTTGCATGACAGTTTTTTTCCAGAATGGCATCTGGCCTGAATTCAAAGACTTCAATCAATGGACAACTCAATTTTTCTGAACAATTTGTTCCAGTGGTTTATAACCATCCCCGAAATGATGCAACATGGTAAATAAACGTTATCAGTTCCACTTTTGCTTTAGATTTGATATTTGATTCCAGAAAATACATGGGATAGTGAAAAATCATATAAAAATGGACAGATTGCATAGTGGTTAATTAGCATTTCATTAAGTACTTCCCTACAGAGTTATTTTATGGATCTTCTAAGATACCTATCACTCACCAGCAGGCTCAGGCAGCAGCAGCCCAATTACATTTAGCTTTTGGTAGTGAAAGGATGGAAACTGATTTCCAAAATGCAATATTCATGAATTATTCACTTGCTGGGAAAAATATTTTCACAGGGTTTTTGGTGGGATTTTCTTTGGGCATTTTTTCCTTGGTTACAGAGTTAATTACAAGCAAAGCTGTACTAGGAAACCTAAAAATCTGTTCTATAAACATATAAATAGAGTTACAAAATTGAATTTTTTTAATCTCCTTGTGACTTAAAGTTATTTGATTTACATAAGACTTGAAAACTGATAAAACCCAATTTTTTTTTGGTGGATGTTGAAAACCAAGGAGCTTCATTTCTCATTAGGACACATATTCTAAACCATCTCTATTACCATTCACAAGCTTCTTCCAGAGATTGATGGCTGACATGATCTAAACTTATTAAACACTCCACATTTTAGGAAGAAACCTTTTGTTTTCCTCAGTTACACCTAATTTTGTGTGACCTCAGGTCTTTCTTATACACTTTTATCTTTGTGGTTGATTTTAAAGTATTTCTTGAGATGAAGTAACATGAGAAATAAATGTCAAATTCTTTCAAAAGTTTAAAAGCCAATGTTCACCAACCTCATCTTCCTCCATCACTGAGAAGTGTCTATTCAAGGCACACGGTGACATTTACCATTACACTCAAAATAGTCTTTCAAGTGATGAATTTAATTCACAAGTTCACGTTGGCAGACAATAGCAAACTTCAAAGCTATCACTCAGTTAGAGTCCCCGCAGGGGAGCAGGAAGAAATATTCCATTTAGTATTTTTATCAAAGGAAAGAAAATACAAAGAAATCATCCTTTTCTCCTCTTGTCCCCAAACACTAATATTTCTATAATTTTGATGGAAGAGTGGAAAAGCAATTCATCCTAGGTATAAATCCATAAAGACTGGATATGGTTTAGGATGAGTTATAGCACTGAGTATGAATTATTTTGGCACCTGTACCAATTTACCATGATTAGCACACATACAGACCTGCTCTGATGCATGAAGTGAGGCTGAACTGTCACAGAAGTCACCTCAGGCCCCTAAACGTAGCACTCACATATTGCTTCCCTTGTGGGAGAAGCCAACAGATTAAACAGAAGGGGTATAAGTGTGAGGGAGAAGAAAGAAAAACATTTAATTAACACCGAAAAACGCGATATTGAGACAAATAGCACCAGTTATTTGGCTCCTAATTTCTTCATTGTCTCTGCAGCCTTCCTGTGTTTCTGGATGCTTTCCAGAAAGTCTAGTGGAGATTCCTTGCTTTTCTTTTTGGCAGTGACCTTTTGATACGGAGGGGTGGGCTGGCTCCCTGATTTATGTGAGGAAGACAGAAACATGAACAAGATTTCATCCATAAGGTACTCCAGAAGTCCCCCTTGCTTTCTGGGACCGGGCAACCACACACCCCTGTTGTAGTTGATTAATCTGTCAATATGGAAGATTAATTTGTTTCTTAAACACTGTTAAAAATAAACCCCAACTTAAGTAATAAGGAAGAAAGCAGAGAGAGAAGAGAGATTGCTGTTTGCTTGCTGTTAATACAAGCTCATATTAACAGGCCATATAAGGTGGAATAATGAGCAGCCTCAGGTTGTATAAGCTATTTGGGAAAGTCACAGAACTTTTTAAAATCTAGTTCTAGTTTCACCTTCCCATAAACCATGATGCATGCAGGGGTGGCTTAAAAGTACTCTTAAAATACTCTAGTTAATTTTCCCCAGCACAATGCAGAGTAGATTTAGGCCCTCTGAAATTCATCCTTTCTTTCTAGCAAAACCTGACCATGTTCAGAGGGCCACAAAGCAACATAGAAAATCTTCAGATAAACAGAAATGGCCAAATGCCACACAGGTTTTCATTTAAAATGTTTCCCTTTAAACACTGGTAGCAAAATGTGGAGAAATTTCAAGCAACATTTCCAGCTTGATCTGTTATAGAGTAAAAAAAGCACAGTATTTTAACAGGAGTTAGAGGTCAGGAAAAAAGTTGAAGAAACTAGATAAAGAGCTAATTATATCTGTAGATTGTTTGTAACTACCTACATTTTATTTGCTCATGTGACATTTTTATTTCCTTAAAAAAGGACACATACTTAGTGTTTCATTAATGGAAGTCTTAATATTGACTTCTCTCCATCCTAAACCTATCTAAGTGATCAAATGAGCCCTGCTTTTCTCAGAAAGTTTCTCTCTGTTGAGGTACTCGCATTACTGAAGTGCATCTCAAGTTCTTATCTGTAGTGTAATGTAGTTTTATATAATCTCATGTGTATGACTTCCATACGTTAGCACTGGACATTGCTTGAAAATAAGAATTCTATATATGGATTCCAAAAGTTCCATCAGAAATAAAAGAATTATATACATACCACATCTATCTATGCTATACTATCAATCAGAATGTGTGGGGTTTATGCAGGAATATTTTCACATGCATTCGATTTTGGACACCTACCAAAAGATGTATATCCATAAAAAAAATTTTTTTTAAATTATTGATTAATAAATAAGGTCAAAAGGTAGGACTTAGACAGCGAATTTTGAAGATCTTTATACACATTTTGTATACATTAAAGCTACAGCTTGAACTTTGCCTGCAGGCCATTTGCTGCTAATGAAATAAGAATGTTCTGCCTCACTTGTTTCAGTCAATGCAGAATTTGAACAACCACAAGAGAGCAATAGCAAGTGAGAAGAAGGCATTGCACGTAGCTCTCAAATACGCCAAAGAGTTTGGAGTCCTGCCTGTAGATTGCTTACTGTTATTGATAGGGATATGGCTAATTTAATGTAAAGTGTTCCAAAGTAAAATTCCATTACAGAAAATTTGCTGGCTCTTAAAGACTTTGAATGACTGCCAACAATCTGCAGAAATTGTCGTGAGGTGCAGTAGCTTCCAATGAAAACCTAATCTTTCTTTTACTTAAAGGCTATTCTCATATTTCTGACTCCCCCTATGCTTTATATCTGCCTTGATTAATTAATGCAGTTCAGCTCTGAGGTTATTTGATTCCCAAACTGAGACACACATTCAAATACCTTGCTGAACTGAAGCCCAGGTTTCAACATGTGTGCTCATAAAGGAATGCTAAATTAGTATGAATTGTTAACAGAACAGGAAATGTTCATGTATCAAATGTTCTATATATAGCACAGTAAACAGGAAACTGTAATAAAAAAAACCAGCTGTGGTGGCAAATGAGCTTCCACGTAGCTTGAGATCCCCCAGGGCATGGAAATATGGAGTGGTTAAACTATATACTGCAAATAACACACACTCATAGCAGCCATTCCACAGATAGCTTCGACTTGCCTTACTTCTCATAAACATGACTTACTCCCAACTTCTGATACAGAAGTTAATTAATAAGTTAATACAGAGACACAAATGAAACACAGCAATAGGCAAAGAAATGAGTGAAGCAACAGGAAAAATTTGAAACTTTTTTTCAGTTCAAAGACCAAGCTACAAAAAAAATATCTCATTTTGATGCTAACTAGAATGAAAGGTACTTTGAAACTTCTCATGACTTATATTTCAGCCATACAACACTCTTGGAACCAAATCTAAAAGTACTGACTGATCTGAATCTGCTCCTGAGTCAAATCCCTTGAAGGACAAGTGTGTTTATTCTTAAAATTAGATTCTTTTTTCCATATTTTAAGACTTAATTTAGTGGCTTTATTTAAGAAACACAAAGATATGGGAAGGCCCATATGAATCAAAATATCAGCTGGGTCAGCACATGAAAAATTGTTGCTTACCTTAAAAGCTACTTGAGGCCCCAAGTTTGAAAATGTGGGATATTATAATAATAAAATACAGATTTTGCCACTTTGGCTGGAAATACTTTGATTTGTTTAAGTAAACATATTTATAATGGAGTAGTTACCCCCCGCCCAAAAAAAAATCCCACCAAAACCCATAAATCAGAAACTGCTCTCTTGCACAAAGGCAAGCCACACATATATTAAGTATGGCTTTTGCTACCAATGTCAAAGAATTTTCATTGGCATAGGTTAGAAAATGCAAACCACAATTTTTTGCTTGTACAGAAGTCCAGTACATGCCATGAGTTTTACAACTGGTTCATAAAAATGGAGATAACCTTCTTCATTAGAGAAAAAACAGGAGGAAGTGACCCAAAGAAGCAGAGATAAAGTAACAGGCAATTGTGGGGTTTATTATTCAAACTCAGTAATTCTGTCTCTATTGCTCTGTTTCTATCACAATGTATATGGTCTCATTAAACAAAGGAAACAGAACAAAATATTTACCATGTTATCTTATTAATTGTGCAAATACACTTTTATTAATGATCTTCAACTCTTGCTCTCTTAGGTATGAATAATTCTGAGACGAATGTGAAACCAGCTTGCCCTGAAAATGACTCATAAAGATTAAATTACCAATATAAATTTAGACTTTTTTTCCCCCTAAGAATGCACAGTGTGGAACCATTCCCACATGTCCTCTCACAGGGTGCCCAGGTGAGGAGCTCAACACCTCTCTCTCCACTTTCCTCTTCAAGAAGCTGTAGAGAGCAATGAAGTTGCCCCTCAGTCTCCTTTCCTTCAAACCAGACAAGCTCAGAGGCTTGAAAAAAGAAAAGAAAAAAAGAAAAAAAAGAAAAGAAAAGAAAAGAAAAGAAAAGAAAAGAAAAGAAAAGAAAAGAAAAGAAAAGAAAAGAAAAGAAAAGAGAAATCCAGTCAGAATTCACTGTGGACAAACTGCATTCAGGGAGCGTGTTCCTCCTAGAGACGAGCAAGCATAATTTCCTTTTCTTTTTACCCAGCCACAGAGCTCAGCTCATGCCACTCCTGCTAGCCTAAATAGATATTTCCAAAGGTAGAATGGTATAAGATACTCTTAGAAAACAATTTCTGGTGAAAAATGTCCCACCTGTGATCATCATGTTATCCGAATCTTTGGTATATTGTCAATATTTGTAATACTTTAGATTACATACTAATCATCCACATTGTCCCTCCTCCAGGAAAACAAAATTATCTCCCAAGGTAAACCACACAGATAGGTTTAAGTCTGAAATTCAACTAAATTTCTTCTCTTGCCGTAGAAACTCCAAACAACTTTTCTGTGTGATGTCTAAAGGATGTTGCTCTGTTAGGACATGCAGACAGGAGAGCTGCATAGCGACAAGACAATGACAACCCCTGTCCTGAAGAGTCTGTCATTAGGCAAGATCTGAAAACACTTAAAAAACCTCATTAACTCCCCTTTTTCATGTGGCTCCTTTCAACTATGTACATATGGTTGAAATTTTCCTGAATAGCAATTTTTAAAAACTTTCCTGATGTGGGCACCTTGTGAATAATGCACTGTTCAACCAGTTCTCTTTTTCCTTGTCTGTTGCCATATGACCTTTCAAACCTTTTTGAGAAGGGTTGTAGCTCCATGTTCTTGATCTAAGAGATAAATATGAGCTGCTGAATAGAAGGGAGTTTCATTCTTGCATGCCTTTTGAATATCATTATTTGTTTTGCAGATACCTGTGTTGTACCTTTCTGGATGCTCAGGATTCAGAGGCTCTGTCTCAGTGGGGTTCTGTTACCCTTTTATTTTCCATAAAAATAATGAACAAATAGTTTTTCTGTATAATATGCCTTCTTTCACAAAGATTCACAACAATCACTTCTGAAATCTTTTCCAAAAAGGTTGGATAAAGTACCCACATTTGTGTTCTTAGTCATGATATCCGATCTGAAGTCAATTAAGCTTAAGAGTGAATTATTTAGTACTCTATTCAACAAGAAGAAACATGCTTTAAATGGAATACCTCAGGAGATTAAACTATTCTCCTTTGTTTTACAAAGCGTAACTGGAAAACTGACAAAGAATTTTTTTCCCACAAAATATTTAAAAAATGATGGAAATCAGAACTTTGCATCAAAGTACTTCCTCAGCCTCAACCTGAAGCCTAATCAGCTGGTATAAAGTAAGTTTGTGTTGGCTGAGTTTATTGTGTATTGAGGAGGCAGAAATGTGCATACAAAAGTAGGAAGAGGTGGAAATACCAAAGAGTACCAGTGCCTTTGTGGGAAAGTGAGAAGCTGTGAAGTGATATATAAGTTCAAAGACTAATTATGTAATCACTCACTGAAAGGTCAAAGTCAGCAAAGTACAGAGATAAGCTCTGAAATACTTTCTAATAAAAAAAAGGGGCACAAATTTCAGGAAGAAAAAAGCATTCAGATAGTTTCTGCCCTTTAAATGTGGGAGTTTTCCGAGAATACATATCAGGGTTACGTAGGCTTGGATCCAAAGAGCAAAGTGGAGAGATCTCCTCTTACCTGCCTGCAGGACTTCCTTCTCCACGTGGTGAAGTCACAGAACCACAGAATTCCAGAATGGGTCGGGCTGGAAGGGACCACAGTGGGGCATCTGGTGCAACCTCTCTGCTCAGGCAGGGCCATCCCAGAGCACAGGGCACAGCATTGCATCCAGACAGTTCTGAAGTATCTCCAGAGAAGGAGACTCGCAGTCACTCTGGTCTCTGTTCCACCTCAGGCACTGCCCAGGGAATAACTTCTGCCTCATGTCCAGGTGGAACTCGCTGGGCTCAGTCCCTGGGGCTGAGGGACAGCCAGGGCTGAGGCTCCTCTCAGCTGGGCTCCTCTGGAGGCTGAGCAGCCCCAGCTCCCTCAGCCTTTCCTGGGCACCGAGATGCTCCAGGCCCTTCCTCACCTCCGCAGCCCCTGCTGGATCTGCTGCAGGAGCTCCGTGTCCCTGCTGGGCTGAGGATCCAGAGCTGCACACAGCAGCATCTCCTGATGTGCCTCCCAGCACTGAGCAGAGGCGAGGATCACCCCCTGACCTGCTGGGAATGCTCTTCCCGATGTCCCCCGGGATCCAATCGGCTTCCTTGGCCCTCAGGGCACTTCGGGCTCAGGGACAGCTCATTGTCCCATCTCTCCAGCCTGTCGAGGTCCCTCTGAAAGGCTGCCCAGCTCTCAGGAGAATCTGCCACATCTCCCAGATTTCTGCCCTCAGTGAATTCCTGAGGTGATGTCTGCCCCTTCATCCAGAGGGGCCCAGTGCTGAGCCCTGGGGCCTCCCCAGGGACAGGCCTCCAGCTAGGCCTGCTCCTTTGTGTTTGCAGCTGGTTTTGTTACAGTTCAGGTATGGCTGGGTTTAAGTGTAATGTTTGATCCATGTGGACGCTACCTCTTGACCTTGCTGCAGATTTCAGGCCCTGGGGACTCACTCACCACCTCAGTTTATGCAGAGCAAACATCGGCCTGTTTCTATCCCACAGAATGGGTCCTGCAGCTGGAAATGCTGTGAAGGAAGAGAAATCCATGGACATTGCAGATTCTGAAATGATTTTTTTTTTTTTTTTTTTTTTTTTTTAATGTGATGGTGAGAAAATCCTGTCTCTTCTGACACATGACACTTTTGGAAACGGAAAATGTTTGATCTTCATGAGGAATGGTAGCCTCTTCTTCCCTTGTTTTCCTGACTGATGTATGGCAATGGAACAGAGAAGGTAAGTATTTTCTGTCTTTAATACCGGCACTAACAGTGTTATATGGGTGGAAATGACTGCCTTACTTGATCTTCATTCAGTGCAAGGACTGGTGAAATTTTAGTGCCTGGGCAATGCGAGATATGAAGATGGCACAGACACAGGCCAGATATCCTCATTGATGGAAACCCATTGCTGACAGCTCTTGACTGCACTGGCTGAGTTTCCTCCTAGGGCTGGTACCAGAGTTCAGAATTTAAATTTTGCTTATATTACTATATTATGACTTGCTTTCCAGACCATTGCACATGCTGGCCGACTTAAAATTGAAATACAGCCCCTGCCTTGGCAAGGGCAGTGTTATCTGTGAAAGTCACTCTGATACTTACTTCACTTATGTGCCTTCCTGGGGCTTGTGGGTGTTAGATTTGGGTTTCAGTTGCTTAATTCCCTGTTGGGTTTGCATGGCTGAATCTGCAGAAAAGGTTACAGCTTACACAGTGCCCTGTGTGTATTTGCCAGTTCCACAAAGCAGGAGGTAACTTGATTAAGGCAGGCACTTTTGACTTCCTGATGGTTTTTCAGTCTGACACACCAGAATTTTTACAAATGTTTTACAGAGGAAATATGGGATCTTTTTGTCTGTTGTGGATATCATTATAACAAATGGAAATACAAGAGAAAAGGTTTTCTTTTTGTTATATGCTTAATACCACTGAAAGTAAAACAAAGACATTTTTAAAACAGCAAAACTAAGGATTGAACTTTTATTTTCTGTGAAATTTTTCCATTTTATTAGACATTTGTTCTATAATTTTAATTACAAATACCAGTGTCTGTCACTTAATCTTACAATAATTTCACCTCACAAAAGGCAATGCTCAACAAGCATGGGTTTGTTTCCAGGATTGTGCTCTGCATTGCTCTGCATTGTGCTCTTGTTCTATGTATTAACTGATTACTACTAAATAATATTCAATCATGATATCTATAGAAATTCTATTGAACAGGGAGCCTAATACTCAGTAGAATGAACAAACTTCCATATGTGGGAAAGAGAACATTAAACTAAGCACGGCTGAACAGAGCCACTACAATGATGCTGTGCATTTACCTTAATATCTCCAGTAGTTTTTCTTGGGAGAAATTCCAATGTGTTATACAATGCAGAAGGATCAACACAGCAACTGCCCTTAAATATCTGGCTCCCAGGTAAATATCTGTCCCAGATACTCAAGTTTCTTGTAGCAGCCAAATTATTTGAGGCAATCACACAACTCAGCCACCTACATTCTGCAACATCACAGACACAGCTTTGTAGTGCTGTAAACTCCTAGTGTGCAAAATCTGCTCATCGAAGAAACATTCCGCTGATCTAAGGATTTGTACATACATTCCATTTGTACCACAATTTCTCCTCTGAAAACCAACACCCCTCTAGTCTTAGTCTTCCCACCTTTGAGGGCTGGAAGAGACCTTTGCTGAAAAATTAAACAAACACATGCATATATGGAAATATTTACTAAAAAATGAGCATGAAAATCTTCTTAGATGACTGTGGCACATGATGTGTGAAAATTTTCTCACTATCAGGAGAGGAAGTTTCTTCTTTGCCAGAAACCAGTGATATTACCTGTGCACTTATAGGAAACTTCTCCAGAAAGCACGATTTCTGTGATTAAAAGTGTATCACAACCCATGGTTTAGATTTAAGAGAGCTGAACTATCTAAAGGTTTTTTAAGCACAGCAAGACCAAACCTTGATCTATTTATGTCAGTTCTACCTTGCAAGTTTTTACTCCCTGTAATAACTCTATCTAAATTCCTCAAGGAGCCATTTTGTGGCTGCTGTCAACATAAACATGTATAGATTACTCTGCTTTCACCACATTCCAGCAATTCTCAGCTTTTCCCATGACCCCATTTCCACTTGCACTTCCAAGATCATGACCTCCACTTTGGAAACAGCATTTGCTCCAAGATATATTCTGCCAACCAATGCACTACCCAGGAAAATCAGCTCAGTGCTGAGCATGAGCAGGAAGAAGGGTTCTGAAATAACAGTCATAGCTCCAAAACTTTCCCCTAAGGGGAAATGACCTGTGAATAATCCAAACTCCATTCTGTCAGCTTTCTCAGCAGCCTATACATTATGCCATGAAGTTATGGGCTGATAACCCTTATGGGACACCCCCAAATCTGAGCCTGCTACATTACCATGATGAAGTCAAGACCAACTGTCTCCACCAGCAGGTATGACAAAAACTGGTGGTGAAAGTTAGCCAGTGTCCATCTCATTTCCTCAAGTAAGATATACAACAGGATTGCTGGTTTTAATTAAATTTAGCCTGTGAGGTAATGTTATTTCCCCAAAAAGTGTGATTTATCATGTCCATCATTACACTGAGCACTTCAAGTGAAGCTGTTATACCATAAAGGTTTTTATTTTTCACTGCAGTAAATCTCCCCTATATTAGCAAAGTCTAGAAACAAACCCTTTTTTTGTGGTTGCAAAAATGACAAGTTTTCAAAACACTTAGCCATTCAAACCCAGAAGGTAATAGGGAGCTGTCTGACAGATCTTTGTTTTCCAGTATGACTCTCACAAATTTGCTCTGAGGAGGCCCAAGTACTCCCCTGCTCCAGTTATGCTCATTAAAACTGGAGTGGTTCCATTCATGCCAGCTCAACAGAAATCAAAACCTGGCCTGAAGCCTTGGATCTTCATATTTCAGCTGCTCACAGCAGAAGAGGCCCTTGGAAATTAGTTCTCTCGGCATGTGGTCTGGATGGAGTAATTCCACCTCCAAAGTAATAGAAGACAAGAAAATGAAATGGCTGCTTTGAGCTGAATTCAGTGAGTTTTGGGTTGAGCTAGCATTGTAACCAAAGCCATGGACAAGGACACTTTGAGCAATCCCAGGTTGCTCCAAGCCCTGTCCAGCCTGGCCTGGGACACTTCCAGGGATCCAGGGACAGCCGCAGCTTCTCTGGGCAACCTGTGCCAGGAGCTCAACCTCACAGCAAAAAATTTCCTCCTAGTAACTCATCTAAAACTTCATTGCACATCAATAAGTGATGACCCCAGTGCTAAAAAAACCCTTGATCTAGAGCAGGAATGGAGGGGAGAATGAGCATTTTGATCCAACCCAGCAAAACCAGCTGCTATGGCAGGCAGCCTTCATTTTCTCAAAGGATCTATGCTTTTTCTAGTTTTGAGATGGACAAAATGCCATTGAAATAGAAATTACTGGCCTACTCTACTCTACAGACACAGTGGGTACATCTACAGAGAATTCAGGCAAAAAGTCATAAAGCCCACAGCTGTTTACAACTGTCCCACTCCAAACTCAAAGGGAATCAGGAGCACTGGATGCCTTCTGACTTGTTGCAGAAAGGATGCACAGTCTGTCTGAGCTGGCATCCCAGTTTTTACAAGCAGTCTTGTAAATCATTGCCTTCAGCAATTATTTTGTGCTGTGAGTAGCACCAAAATTATCTGCAACTAAAATAGCTCAGTCTTCTGAAATGGGAATGGAGGGAACTATCTGTGAACTTTGAGAAAAATTTCTGGGAAGTCATGAGCTATCAGCACCAGTGGGGAATTAAGATGTTCAGAAGGCCAGACTTGGCCTAGTTTTCCTTCTCCAATGGGTTGTTGCTATTAGTGAGGGCAGAGGAAAGCCTCAAGTCAATTCAGTCAATATTTCCCTTTAATTTTACCCCAGAAGTTTTTTTCAGGTAGACAATTGCTGGTATTAAAACCCTGACCTTGGTTTAAAAGGACCTGAGAGTGCCAAGAATTAGCATCTTTTGCCCAATCAGAAAAGAAATTGTCTCCATATACACAGCAAAGATCTCTTGGGAAAGATTTCCAGCTCTCCAGGTGAATTTCTGGACTCCTAAATAGGAGCTGCTGAGTCCAGATAGTCGAGGGTCACAGGTGGAGACAGACAGAATGCAGGTAGGTGTTTGAGTTGGTGGTCAAGTGCTCACCTGAGCACACTGGAGCCTTGCCTTCTTCCCCCCTGATTTTCTGAGGAGCCCTGGAGAAAAGGGGAATCCACAAAGTGGCACAGAATCACCTCAGTTTTGCACAGGAAAGGAACACAAGTCAGGAGCCCACCACAGCAGGGAGGGCACTGAGGGCACTCAGCTTTCTCTCCCTGTCCTGATCCCCATTTAAGAGTTTCAATTTTAGAATTTCTAATGTTTTTCATCTGATTTTCCTGTTTCATTGCCAGTTTTATGCCAAGACCATTTCTGGTTCTGCTGGTATAAAAATAAGAAGAATCAAATCTCCTTCCATACCTCATTTCTAGTGGTGCATAGACTTCACAGAGACCCAAACCTGTTTTAGCTTTTTGATTGTTTATAGTAACTGTAGACTCAACTTTAAATTTCCTGCCTTTCCAGTATTTTGTACCAGACAAAACTTCAGCAAAATTACCTTATGGTATATATATATATAAAAACATGTATAAAATAAAAATATTAAGATTCCTGTAAACTCCTTGCAAGTGTTAAAAGGAAAAATTAGAAAAAAGCACATACTCTTTTATTAGCAACAACTAATGGTTCTAAGGTTCTTCTCAGCCAGATGAATTAGCATGGGAAAAACTTAGATAATGTCAATATATTGCATCTCCTTTCAAAAGTTATTTCCCCAAACTTCCTAAGAAGTCAGTGAAATATACTCTGAAGTGAAGGGGAATATTTTTTTGATACATTTCTTAGCAGTATGCCTACTTCTATCAACAACAAAATTATTCACCAGATAGAAGGCACAGAAATATCAGATATTAGCAAATTAAATATACATGTATTTATTGAGATCAGAAGCCTATAAATAAAGCACTGGAATAGAGGGGCTACCTTCATGAGGTACAATTTTACAAATATTTTTCTATGACCATCAGTGATTTTCAACAGAAATGCTGCTCTGGGTGCTCAGGCAGACCTAGACTTAAAATCTTTCTGGTTTTAAGGTGTTGAATCTGGGCAAATAAAAATGGAGGTCTTTACAGGCACATCCTCTAGTTTGCAAAATCTCTGTCACCAGCTGTGAACTCTGGGCACAGGGTTCTGTACCCACCAACATCACCCAGGGATGTTGCGTAAAGCGAGAGAGCTAAGGATGACATAAGTTAGGAATATAGCTTAAAGTAGTTCTGCAGGAGAGTAGCTCAGGTTTTCCTATTTCCTTGGCAATAGCTGGAAACTGTAATGTTAACTGCTTGGACATCTGCATCCTCAGAACAATTTATTCCTTTAGTAACCAGCATAAACAGTTGTGTGCTGCTAGGAACCAGAATATATCACTACTCAACAAAGGCAATTGAATGCAAGGAAAGAACTCAGTCTACTCTTAAATTTAATAATCTTGATTTTAATGCCTGGGAGAGAATGACTTTTTTTTCTTACTTTCTTTACATGAAATGGAGAAGGACATTTTTAAGGTCAGGAATTTCCTGAGCTTTGCCCATGGTGGGTGTTTTGAGGTCTATTACATGCACGCTTCCCCAGTGCTCCCATTTTTTATTGTTCTTAACCTCAAGCACGGCACCTGATAAAGGTTAAACCTTGTAGGTTGTAGCACAGTGCCAGCAGTGACACAGAGCACACACCCCAGATGTCATATCCCCCTCAGAGGACACGGAGGAAGGAAGGAAAGAAGGAAGGAAAGGAAGGTGCCAAACAGCCTACATGATTCTGTTTCAATTAGCAAGACTACTTGCCAGCCGTGTGGAACTGGAATAGCAAAGCATGAGGAATATGCTTTGCCTGTAACTCTGAGCCACTCCCTGACTGCTGTGACAAGTGAATAAGGCTGAATGACCAAATGAACAATCTTTTTTCCCGGTAAAAATGAGAGAAGAGGACAGTAATTTAAATATCTAAACATCTAGAAATCCTCCTGCTTCACCCTACAAAAGTAACTATGTATATCAGAAATGAATTTGTGATGCTGTGTGTGTCTTGTGCTCTGGTAATAAGTAGTATTCACATAAGAAATGTGGGGATGGGCTAGAGAAATTCTTCTATGAGTTACCTTCTCTTTATTCCTGGCCACTCATCTTCTGGAAGGCACTTCTGATTCATAAGGGAAATGTTGGGATGCTAGAAAAAAAATCCACTTAGATCTGATACTACATTTTCTTGTTTGTACCAGCAGCAATGTCCCACAGATGCCAAAGGAGTGAAGGATTCTGGGTTGGAAAGATAAAACAGGCTTGTTTTGCCAGGGAAATGTGTGGGCAGTTTTTCAGGAATTGATACACTAAGGACTCTTGTAAACCTTTTGCCATTTTTTCACTTACATGAAGGCAGGCTCATCTTGGCTGGGCAACTGTGCCTTGCTCTGAGAGGATCAGCTAGGGAAGTGAAACTCAAATGTTCCACAGCAGTACCAAAAAATGGAAAAACTGTTAATGGCTTTCTCATTTATTGTATTCGTGTGCTTATTTCTATTTTATTCACCTGTGCCCTCTGAAGTACATTTTGTGCTACACAGCCTGGAGAATATAATATCAGGGGAGCTGTGCCATCAGCTGAGGCATGCTGGGGACACATCACTTCTCTGACCTTAACAAGACAGTGCCATGTTGGTAAATTGCCACTAAAAATAAAACAATGATGAAATCTGAAGACATTATTCACCTTATTCAGATTGAAGCAAACCCATTTTTGCTGGAGCAGAGGTTGAATAAACCTCAGTGATCAGTTCTTTACTGTTCATATGCTACTCACACAAAATAATGGGAAGAACAAGCCCAGAGGAGATCTGTGGAGGAGCCAAGAAGTAAATAATTTGTTGTGAGTGCTTCATGACTGCAGACCCCATCCTGGCTCTGTTTGTTCCACTCTGAAGCCACAGTAACTCCTTTGTGATTTATGGGGTAACAGCAGCACTCAAGTGTTCCCATCGCTGGTCCAAGTGCCAAGATTGTACATAAAGACTCTTTAATGGCTCAGGTCTCACTTGCTAAGCTTCACTACACTGAATTATGGAATAAAAGAAACCTAAAACCAAACAGTAACAGGGGAAGATTTAGCCATGAACTTCTCAAAGCAATTTTAAGGAAAACACATTTAAAAGCACCACTAGTTCACAGATCAGCCTTTTATTCCCAATCTGTGAAAGTGGATATTTTCCTTGTAAGCAGGATTAATTTTCCATAATGATTTTTTTATAGTGCCACCTGTTCTGGAAAAGCATCTGACATTTTTAAACTTACTGAAAACAAGGCTGCCAATACACATTGGAGTTTACTACAAATTTGTTCCTGACAGCCTTTTCAGATGCCTCAGGCCAAAGTGACACTGTGTTTTCTGCAGTGTTATTTAAGATTAGGAAACACTATCTGAAATGTGCAACCTTTATTTCACAGTATTTAATCACATATGTACCTGAGCTCTTCTGTAAACTTCAGGTGAAGCCGAGAAGTAGAAGATAGACATAATCATAATTCATTTCCAGTTTAAGAATCTTTTACCCCACTAAAATAGCTTAGTAAGGGCTCATTTTAGAATTAGGCCCAGTATTTTTGAACTTTTATAATGCACTCAGTGTATTTAAGTGTGAAAAAAATATATGTGCCCTAAATTAATTTGATTTACTATCTGTTCTCAAAATTATTTACAGTTCCATCCTTTTCTCACTATACTTGTCCACTCTGTTTTTTGATTGACTTCTGTGAGGTGCACAGGAAAGTCTGATTTCACTCATATCTCTAAGGGAAGGCCAATGAATATTTTCAAAACTATATGTCTATTTTACATCTTTAGATATTTATTACTATTATTATTACTATTATTAATAAAAATAAGATTTTGCTACTGTGCTTTATCTGATTGTAATGCTCAGAAGCAAACACTGTTGCACTGAAAAATACTTTCCCATAAGAATGTGAAGCAATGTGAATATAGCAAGAGAGTAAAATCTGTGGTGAGTTAGACCAGAAGGAAACAGGCAAAATTCCCTTGTTCTCTCTGAAGATGCACCCACTAACAATAAAAGTTTAATTGGTATTCACATATTTTAGGGAAATTATGCATAGTGCTGGCTGATTGAGCTCTCAAGTTCTTCTCAGAATAATAGACATGAGATGTTCTACCTCACAGCACAGCAATAATCTGCTGAGAGTTTTTAAAAGGACTTGCAAACCACGGGAAACCAAGGCATGGTAGTAACACAAAACATGAGCTGCCAATGCAAGTTTCTGTGGGGTCTTCTGTGGTGCCAAGGAACTGTCATCAGTGCACCAGGCCTGACTGGGGACATGTTACAGCTAATACCTCTGAGGTTCATGCTGTATGTGGGCCAGAAATTATTTTTCCAGAGCTATCAGTGAAAAATAAAGATGAGTTGAAGTGGGGAAAAAGCTCCTGCCTATCCACATTCCCCCTCCACATTGTTCCTGTTTGCTTTGTACAGTCATGAGGCTGCCAGGGACAAGAAGAAGCTGAGAACCCTTTGAGAGACCTTCCTCCACAGATCTTCCTCATCTCTCCTGCCATCTTCAGGCACATCCTTGTGTCCATCTCCATCATATCCTTGCGAGCACTACACTGTCTCCTCTCTGCTCAGAAAGCAGAAATAACTGACTGCAGCAGTTGATGGGCTTGGGGGACAAGAACAGACAGGGACACCCAGGGACACCCAGGGACACCCAAATCCACTGCTGTCATCTCATTTTTGAAACCTTTGTTCTCACATTGGTCTGTCTTTGCCACAGCCCAATGGACCAAACTGAGAAAGCTGGAAAGTAAATGCTAGGTGGCCCATAGCTGAAGACAAGATTTCCTCCCATATGTCTGTTTAAAAACTCTCCTATTGCTATTTGAACCTATGCAAAGAGGTTTTAAAAAGGGGGGAAATTAAGAATCCATTTATATACAGCATTATTGTAATGGAATTGATCAAAAGAGGACTTGATCATAGGTGCAACTTCCATTAGGAGGTTGTATTTGAAAAAAGAACTTGAACTGGCTATGGGCACATGAGCAACAGGAAAAAAACCTCATAAACAAATTATTTAAAGATGTAAGATTTGCAGGGTCGTGTAGACATCCCACATACTTCTTTTTTCTTTTGTTTGTTTAGTTTTGCCAGAGATTTCTCTTCTGTAAATTGACTTGCAATGACATCACTTAAAAATCCTGTACATTCTCACATGCAATGTCATTTAACACTGTCATGTGGCTTCCTTAATCACGCAGGTTAAACCTCATAGTCTGGAATTCAACCATATAAATTCAGACCATATAAATTCACATAAATTTTCAACCATATAAATTCAGAAACATTTTTTTCCAATTCTGAAATATGTAGAACAAGAAAAAAACAATTATACTTTTTTTTTCCATTTTTGAAAAATAATTTCCAGAATGAGAACAAAATGCACCTGGCAAATGTGCTCTAAGTACCCCTGAAATAAAGATTGTTTTGTGCACTGCGTAAGCTGGAAACCACTGGCTCAGGGACACTACTATTTAAGTAGTGTTTTTGAAGAGCTGGATTGAAATGCTTGGAAATCAATAATAAAAAGTAATGTAAGCTATGCAAACTATGGTAAAATGGGAGTCTAAACCCTCAGGTTTATATTTTACCTACTAGGGAGGCCAGGAAGCAATTTTTCTCCTAATGACCCTGTATAATTGAATAAGTAGACAGTGGGTCTGATCTTAATTCTGCTGCTGCTAATGAAGCACTTTGCCTTTATTTTCCTGAGCTCTGGCTCAAGCCTGAGCTCTCATTGTCAGAGAGCTGCTCATCTTCCTTTTGGATCCGTGTAGATTTTTCATTGCTGGAAGCAACAAGGCAGACAACAGCACAGTTTGATCAGCAATCAAGTCAGAAAAGAAAAATGCAAACTATTCTTGCAAACTCAACCCTTGTGAAGTTCCCAGCCACTGCAGATGTTCAAAGTATGAGCACACATTTGTGATTCCTGGGCTTCCTGGCTGCTGAACGTAGTGTAGACAGTGCTGAGTTACTCAGGGATCCTTTCCTCTCCCTAAAGCTTGTCTTCTGAGCCTGGCTCCACCTGAAAAAGAGAGCCCAGATTTTCTTTAAGCTCTTGCTAAGCATCTTTAATTGCAAGGAAGGGCTGGAGGGAAAGGGTGAATTCTCTCAGCAGAGGTGCCAAAACTATTGTTCATCAGGCAGACTTTCTCACATCAGTTTTCCTTCCCATCTGCAAACTGTGGGAGGTCATGGATTCTTCTGGCAGCTGCAAAGGAGAAAAAAGAAGAAACCAAAGCTTCAATATCTTTGCTGGCTGGTGTGACACATTCACCTGCAGCTGCTCCCACTTTCAATGCTTATGGCTGCCACTGTCCTGAAATATGGATATCAGCTGGAGAGATAAATACATTTCATTCTCAAAATTTAAGGTCATAAATGTGGTTTGCGAGTTGGTTTTGTTTTGGTTTTTTTTTTTTTCTTTGTCTCTGCACAAAGTGCCCAATAGCTAATAAATGGTTCCTATCATCTGGGAACCTCTGAGTGGGAACAATTACCATAAAATATGCACTGCAATATCTTCCATTCCCTTTCTGGACTGTTCCAGTGAAAATACAGGAAGTGCAGAAAAGGGATATTCCTTATTTCAATGTTATTTCAAAATTGCTGAATGCCTTTCTCAGACTAAAAATTCCTTTCATTTTACATTTTCAAATATAAACCACACCTAGATGATGAATTAATTAATAATGCCTGCAAGATTGAGTTGTCCTTCAGCTTTTTAATTACACTTTGTCATGTGCCTTCCCAGGATCTTCCAAGGGAAGCAAACAGCTCAGTTGTGCTCTTATTTATACCTAGGAAATGCAGAGTGAATTGGAAGTGGGTAATATCCAAAGCAAAAGTCCTAAAGTTTAATTAATATTAAATATTTCAGCATAGCAGCTGAGGTTTCACACTGGTCATTGTTGCTCTTTGGGGCAAGAAAATGTCACTCTCTCACCAGTCCTTCAATTATTTTGGTACATGACTTAGGTGCCAGATGCTCCTTTTAATGTTTCTGTTAATGCATGTTCTGCGTCACAGAGGATTTTCTACGTCTAGTGTATTTGGTTCTCAGAAATAATTTAAGAAGCTGCCCATTTCAGGGAAAACAGTAAGACAGATTTCTGTGGGTGAGAACAACTGTTAATAATGCCCTTTATGTCAATATTTACAGAAATATCTCATTAATGTAAAAAAAAGGGGGGGGTCAAAACCCCTCTGATGGAAGAAGTAGTTTCTACCCCTAATGTTCGCTACAAAGTTTTCCAGCCAATTGCAGAGGAGTCTGCAAATGACCTGGCATGGTTTTAGTTGTTAATACATAGATGTAAGCAGCTAGAAATAAGCAATCTCTCATAGGCAATGCAATTGATTTTATTTAACTGCGCATCTTGCAGGGCTCTAATGTTTTCCCTAAAATCTTTGCTCCTGTCTGAGGAGGAGCAGAGAAGCACCAGGGTTTACAATTGCACATGACAGAGCTGCAACATGATCAGCCCCAGCACTGGTGAGCACTGTGAGGCCATGACTCCACTGCTGCTCATCTGCTTCATGTGATGCCTGCAAGTTCCAGAGAACAAATTAACCAATTTTAAAAAACCAAATTCAGTCTGCGGCCACAGAACAAGCCAAAGCCTGCAAGATGGATGCTCAGGAGCAAATGGTCAACAGTTTCCTGCTAGACAGGGACAGACACAGATACCTTCAGCTGAGGCTTCACCCAGCCTCACCCAAAAATACACAACCCTGTTGTCTTCTGCCAGACTCCCAAGTTGTTTTTCTCCATTGTTTTTTGAATTTGACAGCATTAGCAAGTCCTCAATTAGCTCTCGGGCTGTTTTTCATTATTAAAGCAAAAACCTGCCATGAAAGGGACTTGTTATTTATATCAGGGTAGGATCCTTCTCTGAAGATAGCAGAGAAAATCTGGCTTCAGTTGCACCAGCGTGTGCTCACACACGGGTGCAGGTAGGAAACACTTGAGTCAGTCTGTGGGAATCTGCAGGGATTGGGGAACATAAGTTTACAGGACTTGCAACAAAGCTGTCCCTAAGTAGAAGGTGTCACCCTGGAGAGATTCCCACAGCCCAGTGGGATGGGTGAGTGTGAGTGAGGCCTAGCAACTCAGCCACAATTTTCATTTCATCTCAACCTGACTGTCGTGCATGGCTGAAAAAGAAGTTGAGAGATCTGGAAGATAAAGGGAACAGAAGTGGTGAGAGAAACAAAAAGAGCCAATAAGCAAGAATTTTCCAACTCATATTTTACCTTCTCTGTTCATACAACAAAGCAGCACCATTGTAGAGAAAAGGGTTAAAAGTGACAATAATCCTGCCTTCATGCCAGACTGTAAACATCCACTTCCTCTGGAGATAACCTAGGAAAACAAGATAGAAAACTCTAAGCAACTGTCTATACAATGACCTGTTCATTGGCTAAAAGGGCCTGCCATTTAAGAAACAGTCTGATGAAACTTCGTCAGAGTGATGATTACATACTAATGCTTCATTTAAAGTACATTATCCATTTATTTGGGTTCATTTTGTTTTGTTTGTTTTGCTTAGTTTTGTTTTTCCATCTGTGTACAGATTTTATTTCTTGGCTCTGTCCTTGTGTACACAGACTTGTCAGAGGAACACAGCTCTAAGGAAGGAAAGAGCAAATTAACAGCTATTTGATATGTAAACTTAAGGTAATTACAATTCACAGCTTAGCTTAACATATATGTGGCAGTTCAAGTGGAAAGATCACTGTAAGTTTATTAGAACTTCAAAAACCTATGGTTTTCCCTCAAGTCCTTCTCTGGTATCAGCAATACTGCAGCTAGTAGTGGGTACTAAAATATTATGCTCTCAGTCAGTAACAACTGCTTCATAGCTATCCCAAGTTAGTGTTTCCTCCCTTGGAAAGAGTTAAAGGACTGAGAAAACTGTGTGACTTCAGTCCCTGACATGAGACTGACTCAACTCAGGTCTCGCAAGAACTACAAGTCATGGCTTTGAAACCAGGGCAGTCAAGCAAAGACAAAAAACCCAGAGGTTTACTCTTTCAACACACTAAACCTTGCCCTGAAAAACACTAAAATGATGTCTCCAATGAAATTAAATACTTTACAATTTCGCCTAAGGGCTTTATTTGCTCCTTACAGGAAGTCAAGGGACCACAGAGTTAGTCAGAAAAAAATTAATGACCGTTTCTTATTAAACACAGGGAACTTTATAGGTGGAAAAAACCAAGTTTACTGCTGTTCCTCTAAAAAAGACATATACTTAAAAGGAGACAATAGGAGTCCAATGGTATGCAATAAAGCAATTTAAAGAGAACAACAAATACCAAGTTACTACGTGGTCAGTGCTGTTTCCATTCCCTTGCCTATCTTCTGCTGTGTTCCAGTCAATAATAAACTGAGGTGACACAAATCAATGTAGGAGTGCATGCCAGGGATGTCCATAATGCTCTGTTGAAAACAGAGTTAGGTACATGTTTAAACCAATATCCATGCAAAGATATTGCAGCACACATTGGTGTACTAAGATTTTCTTCCCTGAGGTCAAATTTGTTTTAACTTATGAGTTGCTACCATTTAGCCAGAGTTAGTGGGCATGGCAGTTATGCAAAATGACAGTGATTTCTTACTCTTTCCCTGGTCCTGTATGGCTCAGCATTCTGATCACCCCCTGCAGGTACCCTGAACTCTGCTTCAGTGTCACAACCTCACTCATTACAGGGGACTTGAGTCTCTCAACTGTGCATGTAACTTTTCAAAAGCCACTCTTATTCCATTGGTGACCCAGGTGAGGCTCAAAGGCTTGGCAAGCTCATATTGAAGCAACAGTATTTGGCTATCACCAGCAGCATCTCCAGATTTCTTGCTTCCAGATGAGATCAGTAAATTCAGCAAATAACTTTTAAAAATTTCAGTCAGTCTTATGCCCTGCCCCACTCGGCAGGTTTTAGGGCAAGGTGGTTTGATTCACTCTGGTTTCATACAGTCAATGGAGTATAGGCCACTACACATCTCATCCTGTAGTAAACATCTAGAGTAGCTCAGGGAAATCCTAAAATATCTTCATTCTCTCCTTTGACAGTAAAATGAGCCTGGGATTCCTGGTTAGGATGTTGACGTCTGCTTGATAAACAGCCAAAGTCCAATGAGATGAATCTTGACCCTTCTGATATCAGGAAAAAATAATTTCCTGACTTCTGAGCACAGATTTCAATTTTTCTCATTTCTAAAGTCACATTTAGATGTTACTACTTCTACCACTCACAGCTTATAGTCACAGAAAATCTTCCTTTCTGTTCTTTATCTTTCTCATGGTGTGGACTATTACAGCTTAACAATTTACTATACCAGCTATAACAACCTTCTTAATTGCAAAACATTAATTCATTTTTTCTTATGAGAGGTGAACAACTCACACAATAGCTCACCACATCACATCACACAACCTGGCAGGGACCACTCCTCCCATTCCCAAAAATATGAGGTGGTATAAAATAACCTCCAGGTCATGGCCATGCCCCCTCCTGACTACTGAAAAAATCAGCCCTGTCCGGGTCAGAACCAGGACAGAAACACATCGGGGTCATTTTGGCAATCTTTGTTTCTCTAAAACTAAACTTGTTGGCATTCCCAGTTAAAATTCAGCTGTGCAAAATTCATGCTGCCCACCATTTTTTCTTTTTTTAAGCTAATTTTCATAAATTAAACATAAGGAAAAGAAGAAAGGAAAACACCTGGATCAACAACCCAATGAGCAAGAAACCAAAAGGAGAAAATTTAACTGCATTTTCCAGGAAGCCTGCTGAGCCAGGAAGAATATTGACACGTTAATTTCTATTATACCAGAGCACTAGATGTGAAAATAGTGACTCAGAGGCATTTGAACATGGGGATTATCACTCAGCTTTCCGATGGGAACAAGCTATTCTGCTGCCTAACTTCCACTCTTGTTGAACAGGAGTCGAAGCTTCTTATATTTCCTTTAAGATCCTAGTCCACAATCACAGAATTATCAGTAAATTCTGACTTATGGATGTATTTCCCCAGTTATTTTTAAGCAGAACTTCACAGAATATTAAATAAAGGATTTTTTTTTTTTTAAGTAAGTGTTATGGCCCTCCTGAGTTGGTTTATACCTCCCTTGAAAACTGATTTGGAGATAGTTCCCAAAATTTACTATATTTCAACATTTTTAGTGTAATAATCTTTTATGTTAGAAGAAAGGCTAAACAACGGATGTTGCCCTAGGTTAGATGTGCAGAAAATGACAGCAATGCTTTGATCCTAAGCTGTGATGAAATTCCAGCTGTCACGTGTGCTCACAGCAGGTATTGGAGCATGGAAGTTATCCATCATCCACTTTTCATCACTAAAAATCACATGTATGCCTAGAAAATGAAAATATTGCATAAACAGGTACCAGGCACTTGGATAACAACAGGACGGCACAAGCAGGTTGCATCAGTGTTCCTAAAAATGAGATTTGTTCCTTATACTTAATAAAAAAATATAGCTCTTGCCTTTCAGTGGCATCATGGAAATAATAGATAAGATTTGGTGGGTTTTTCCACTGGTGGGTTTTTCCACTGGGAAAGAAAGAGTTAGATATATTGGTGTAAACTGTATTTGTTTAATTAATTAATGATTTCTTTTTCTATCTATTAAAGAACTGTTAAGAAGCCTCCATGTGAGCAGCAGGTTGAATTCTCCATGCACAGGAGCAGCTCTTTTCCCAATTCCCTCTCAAACCAGTGTATGGGTAGAGGTTTTTTCCAGCTGAACACCCTTAGAACCAGGTGTATTTTCTCTCTGAGCTCTGGAGTCCAATGGAATCATGTTTCGGAGTCAAAAGAGTGGGATTTCCTCTGCTCAGAAGTGAAGCCTGCAAACTATTACAGCTTTGTCACTGTCAATGTTTGGACTGAGTCAGAGGCACATGCTTGGGCAAACCCAAGCAAATTAGTGTTAGCACTCTTACAACGTTTGTTGTGCTCCTGCTAGACCAGAAAAACACATGTTTTTACCATATGTATGTACAGATCCCATTACAGAAAGGACAAAATGCTGGCATCACACCAGTATAGCCTCAGTGTGCACTGGCAGAGAGAAATTTGGTTACAGCCACACCAAGAACGAGCCTCAATATGTTTCAAAGGTGGTGTTCCTCTTGCTTCTAGCTAAGAGAATGGATTTAAAGGGGAAGAGCAACACAGGAACAAACTCATTTGAGATTTCTTTCTCTTCAGTGATCATTAACCCTCAACCAGCCATAAGGAAGAATTTTCTCTGAGGCTTCTTCTCTCATCCCAATTTGCTGGGCACTGGTGAGGTCACACCTCCAGCCCTGGGTCCAGTTTTGGGCTCCTCATTTCAAGAGGGACATGAAGAGGCTGGAGTAAGTCCAGGGAAGGGAATGGATCTGGGGAAGGGTCTGGAGTACCAGGAGAGGCTGAGGGAGCTGGGAAAGGAGCTCAGCCTGGAGCAAAGGAGCTCAGGGGGACCTTGTGGCTCTGCAGAGCTGCTGACAGGAGGGGACAGCCAGGGGGTCAGGCTGTGCTCCAGGGAACAGGGACAGGAGAAGAGGGAACAGCCTCAAGCTGTGCCTGAATTTTACTACTTTGCCATTTTCATTTCTCTGTAATCTTATTAGCTTCTAAGGTTGTTTCTGTTTCAGGCATGTATCCACTGTTTAAAAATCCAAAGCTCTGACACGTGTACTCGATTCACTGGCAGCTCTCAGCAAACAGAATGAAAATACTTTGCAGTTGGACCAACATCAGAGTTTTCACATTTTCTAAGGAAAGGACTCTTTTAGTATTTTTGCATTGAAAAAAAAAATTATTTTCATCCTGGCAATTTTAATATTGGCTTTTTGTTTAAATCAACCTTAAAGATATTTTGTAAGAAATGATTGCTTCAAAACAAAAATAAAGAGACTTCAAGAAGTCTCTGATCTGCCACATCCTTTGCCCTGGCAGCCAACATCTGGATACTTGCCCTTTCACAGCTTCTACATTTATTTTCCAGAGTCCATAACACTATTTTGCCTCCCTTCCATCACCCAAATATACACAGGAACACACAGGAGCTCTGCTTGAGAGCATATCACAGCCATACAAAAACATGCATGAACATGGGATTCAGATCTTTCCCAGCAGTAGATTTAGCCTCTGATGAGGATGACAAAAAATTGGCAGGAGGACCTGTTTTTGTCATCCTGGAGCTGGAAAAATAATACCACATTCTCCACCCACCTCCTCAGAGGAGTGAACTAGGGAGAAACTAGTGAGACCTTCACTGTAACCTGCAGCTCAATGAACTAATAAAAGTCATAGCAAAACTCACAGATTTGCCTCACAGATAACAAAGGTCAGCTTGAAAGGCCAAAGTGTAGGGTAGAAATCCCTAAATACCTCCATTTTGTGCTCTCACTGATGCTCTTTTGGGCCACATGCACAAATTCCTATTAAGAGGCACTTGTTGGGGAGCTGGCCCTAAAATCATATGTTCAGAAACCCCTTCCAGACACTGACTCAGACCCTTCCCCTCCATCATGGAGGCACTCATCCAGCAGGGGGCTGAAGTAGCTTCCACACAAATGAGAGGGATGTTTTGCAGCCCAGAAAACACCTCTGAGTGTATTGATCCATCTATATCTTATCTATATTTATATCTATATCTATATCAATCTATATCTATATCTATACCTATACCTATATCTACATCTATATCTGTATATCTATATCTATATCTGTGTCTATATCTATCTATATCTATATCTATATCTATATCTATATCTACATCTACCTATATCTATCTATATCTATTTCTATATCTATATCTATCTATATCTATATCTATATCTATTTCTATATCTATATCTATATCATCTATATCTGTATCTATATCTATATCATCTATCTATATCTATCTATATCATCTATATCTATCTATATCTAATCCATATCTATGTCTATCTATATCTAATCTATATCTAATCCATATCTATGTCTATCTATATCTAATCTATATCTATGTCTATCTATATAATCTATATCTATATCTAATCTATGTTTCTATATCTGTCTATATCTATCTATCTATCTATCTATCTATCATCTATCTATCATCTATCTATATTTATATCCACTTGCCCATAAATATAGGAACATATGTAGATGGCTGGATTTAGTAGAATTCAGGATAAGAAATTATAGGATTAGTCAAGCCATGGAAGTCAAGCCATTTGTTTTGCATCTGAAGTTCTATTTTCAAAGCTATCCAGCACCCAACAAACTTTTGGACCTGCTAAAGTTGACTCAAAAGCTTTTAAAATATGCCCAAGAAAATCCATGTACTGCATTTGTCCTGCATTCATCTTGTTTTTTCTGCAGTTTCTGAGAACCCCAAGTGTATCCCATTCCCCTGTTGATCTTCACTGCCTTTTAAATACAGTTTTATTCCTTCTTTAACACTGCCATCCTACCATTTTCTTCTATTTCCATGTGTAAAATACCATGTGGTCTCCTTGCACATTTTTTGCAATGAGGAATGTTCTTTGTTCAAAGCCTTTCAGACTTCTGAGTCAGCATGTTTTAAAGGAAATGCTGAATCTGCTGAGGGATCACGACTTTACTCAGCAAATAAGCACTTCCAAGCACAGTCAGCAAAATTCTTAAACATTTAGGGAAAACTTCAGGCAAATGACCAGTTCCCTACAAAATTCTGCACTTTATATAGATCAAGAACTCCCTCAAAACTCTGAAAATTTACTCTGTGGACTTGCTTTTTCATGAGCTTCTCCTTCTCTATTACAGAGCACAATAAATTTGGATTGAATGTCACCATTCCTGGAACTATAAGTCATTGCTTTTTACTACACTGAATTTTGCCTTAGCACAACTGTACATGGTTTTGTGGCACCACCTACTGAAATATTAGATATTAAAAATATTAAAATTATGCAAACCAGTTAAGAATTAGTTTAAAATAGTCTTGGCATTTTACATGTACAATTTCAAAGTGTAGATTGTGACAAATTTTATTATCAAAGGTTCAAATTTCATTTTAAGCTTCAACAGTTTGTTCTGTCTAGTGATTATAAAAGCTTCATTGGGCTTCACTCTTCAGATGACTGAAAAAATATCCAGCTTTGAGATTTTATATGCTAGCCTTCGTATGCAACACTTTTCTGCCAAAGGCAGAATCACCTTGGAACCACTGACAAATGCATCCCAAATTTACGGCAATTATTTTTAAGCAGTATCTATTTTTTTTTAAAGCAAGACATAATGAACATAAAATATTGGTTTTTAACTTCAGTTGTGTTGGTAAGAATCTGTTGTTTTCTAGCCAATTAACAATTCTGAGGGAAACCCTCAAATATCTGTGATGTGTACATTCAGAATATTTAAAGAAAATACTAGTATGAATAAAAAGCCAAAAAAATTACCTTAAAGAAAAAAAAAAATCTAAAGGTGGTTTCTTTCACTTCCCCCTGTTTTACTTACAAGCAGCAACACAATGATGAGTTTTGCTGATGATCAATGATCACTAAATTTAATCCCAGAGCACCATTGTGCATTCTGACACTGCAATTTGCCATATTTTATTTTTAATGAAGGTTTAAATCAAGGCTTAATTTTGCCTTCTCCCACTCTTTTTGCTTTACTCAGGCAGCACAACTTCCTATAGGAATACCTGTATGTTAAAATGTACAGGTATAAATATAAAATGTATGTTAAAATGTACAGGTATAAATATAAAATATAATTTTGTTTTTTCTTTTTCTTTTTTTTTTTAATAAGCCTTGCAGACTCCATTCAGTATTTTAGAATTGATAACCTACAATTATATTTTGATTTTTACATTACCCCAAATAGATTTTATTAGTCTAGGTGATCCCTTGAGACACCCTTCTAATGTTTCCCATTATAGGTGAATAATTTAGGATTTCAGAAAATTATAATGCTGCTAAGAGTGAGGAAATGCTTCTCTACCATAGTTGTGCAGGTGTTTAAATAAATTTCAGTGAAGGGGGATCTGAGGACAGAAGCAAAGCTCAGGCAGACACAGATGATGACATTCTGCTTGTTTCCCTCATCTGTGCATGCACACAGAGAAACCTTTTCCATGCTAAGAAAATACAGGTATGAACCACATCACACATTCATTATATTTAGAAAATTTAACCCCAGTATTTGCATAAAACGTGTTAGAAAAGCTAATTTCTTTGATGTGTGAACTTACACATGGATGAGTGCCATTTACAAATGTAATGGCCAAATTCTGTCCTCAAAAACCCACATGAAATTCCAAAGGAAGTGTTTGGTCACCTCACTGGTGCAGAGCCGAGTGAAAAATAATCCTGTAACACAAACTAATGTAATGACACTTCTTAAAGAAAAGTCTGTGTGTACAGCAGAGGGAAAAGCTAATGAGAAGCAGATGCACATGGAGAGGATTTTGAGTGAAATGCTATGTGTGGTTTCATTTTGGGCACGTGTTTCTTTAGCACGTGGGGAGAGGGAGTATATATAGCTATGCAAAGGAAAATATGAGCTGTTGAAAAATGTGTATGCTATCAGGAAAATGAGGCTTTAAAAGGGAAAAGTATTCAGATGGAAAAGAAAATTCTGGAAGTCTCAGGGGAGCTCAGAATGCTTAAACTACAATTAATTAATTTTCTTTCTGCATTTTGCGAGGCCAAAACAAAGGAAAACAATTCCTTTCTGCCCCCACAAGACCGAGCTGCAGCTGTGCCAGCTGTGAGCACCTCTGCTGCTTGGTGCAGGACCCAACTGGCAGCAGCAAACCCAAACCCCAACATCCTTTACCCTGGCACTCCAGAACATGCTGCCCCAGTTCCCCCTCACTCATCCCTGGCATCAGCACAAAGCTCCATAGGCCCAGGCTGTGCATTTTTTGCAAACCCAACCGCAGCACCAACATCTGCTGAGTGCTCAGGAATCTTGGCTGGGAAACCAGGTAACTGCTCCTTCCTCCCTGCAGCAAGGGAAGGATTTTGCTTTTGTGAACAAAATCTGTGTGTTTAAATGCTGTGGTAAGGCAGGAATCATTTTTATGAGATACTAGTGGAGCGAATAGACCAGTGAAATAAAATTAACATGGCCATCTCAAGGGAAAACTATTTTTTCAAGGGGACTTTAGGCTATAAATAAATACTCAGAATTCTGTAGAATTGTACAATATAGAAGGAAGATGCAACAATTGCAAGGCCAAGGTAGGTTCAGGGTTTTTTTCCAATGCCCCTCAGAAATGCTCTGATTCCACTCAAAATTAATTCTGGGAAAGTTTCTTTTCCTTCAGTACATTATCTCAGCCTGTGGACAGTTGGTGTCCATCATTCAAGCCTTTAACAGTCTTCCTCCACCATGAGGATTCACATTACCAAGAGATTAAAAGTAAGATTTACCATAGGCTTCTTCATCCACATTTGCTATAAAACAGTTCTGTTCCTCTGAAAAGAACTTGACCAACATTTAGGCCAAGACCAAACAGAAAAAAGTCAGGAAAAGGTGAAACTAAGAGATTTTTTTTTTCATGGTCTTTCCTGGAGAGGAAGTGCTTCCATTGACTCTGGATGAGGATCTCAGAGCACAATAAAGAGGTCAACTTTTTTTGAAATGGTGTCATTAAAGCCAACAAATGGGCTGGGCTTCTCTGGGAAATTAATTCTGAATATCAGTCTGAGAAATCATTGTTTCAGAGCCGCAAATGTCAGTGGGATCACAGCAAGAAGTCAATGAATCATTTAACATGTGTGTATCAGCATCACTGCCTGTGTTCTGCAGTAGCCAAACAGATTTAATTCAATCCTGTTCTACTGCCTGAAGAGGTCCTTCTTTTTTTAATACCTTGCTACCCCTGGATGCTGAAATTGGGCAGGCAGGGCTGACAGATCTCTCCTGGAGCTGCAGGATCAGGATCATTTCTGTGCAGGGAAAGAGGGGCAGCCTGGCACTGCCCATCTGGCTGAGGAGAAGGGTTTGCCTGTCTGCAAAGTGACAGAAAACTGGAAACCCTCCTGAAAACTATCAGCCCCAAGAACCACAGTTCTAATCTCATTTTTGCAGTAGCTATGTGTGTTCCACATCAAGGTCCTCAAAACAAACTGGGACAGCACCCCTGACCTCTTCCCTTAGCATCTGAATTGTATTTTGGAGCAGATAAAAGAGGAAAAGTTTGCCCTCACAAACTTGGGCAAAAGCATCAGGAATAGATACCTATTTTTATAAGACTTAATCCAAAAATGAGATGCTACACAATAGAGAATAGGATAGAGATTAAAAGAAAAAAAATATGAAAAAGAGAAAAGGAAGCAAAAAAACTGGGGAAAATATTCTCTTCTGAGAAGTATGTTCAGTAGTCTCAACTTGTGTCTCCTTATGTCGTAACGCTGAGACATCTTGGTCATTTTTCCCACTATTTTATGAAAAGTAAAGTCTCTGAAAGTAATTCAATTGTTTTAAAAGCTTTAGAACCAGGCCCTTGGAAAACAGAAAAATACAAAGGAGGTCCATTGTCTAAAGTAATTAAACAAATCAATCCAGAGTATCTGATTCCTCTCTTATTCTTTGCCTAACTGTTCTTGTAAAACATATTTTATCTTAACTTGCATATTGAAGGCAGGATTTCACCAGTCTAAACTTTTTCTTTTCTATCTCTCATCCAGTGGCAATTCAGCACATAAACACTGCTGCTGCAAGTGCTGCTGCAAGCGCTGGCACAAAATCCTCAGTTTTCAGCTGGGGAAGCTGAACACTGTTCCTACACATCCTGTGACTGGGAACGTGGTGCTTTTGGAAAGGACTGACCAGGAGTCGGCAGGGAAATGCAATGATTTCCAATGGCCTACTCCAAAAAACCTGAGCTTAATGCTTGTGTTCAAATTCAGAAGAACTGGGGCTAAAACCCTGAGCTGTTGAATATTCTCAGTGACTTTGTTTAAAGCCTTTTGCTACTTTTTGCCTTTCACTGCAGAGTTTATATAGAGAAAGGAGAATGAGTATTTGTAAGGATCAATGTTAATATTTTAAAATCATGCTGGTTATTCCATTCACCGCTGTGGGTATTGCTAGCTCCTCCCAAAAGCAGTCTGTTTATGCCTTCAGGCAAATGTGAAGCCCTCAGCAGATAGAAGTGCAGTCTCATAGATTTTTCACAGGCAGGCACATGAGAAGCTGTGGTTGGGTGTCTTTGCTTCCCAGTGACCTAATTTTCCTGTTTGAACCAGAAAGTGGTAGGGGTGCCTGAATGTCAGAATGAGGGTTCAGAATGTCCCATTCTTACCAGGTAACACAACGCAGGCTGAATGGCACATCTGGATGATAATTAAAGTATGTGGCATGCTCTGAGCTCCTTGGCCAGCCAGGCCAGAGGTGGATGTGCTGTGTGCTCCTGACTGGGCTGGATTTCCTTCCCCCCCTCCCTTTCATTAGGATGTGCTATTCCCGTAAAACACAAACATTTCTGTTCTCACATGTACGTCAATGGCCAAAAACCTGCCCCGTTTCCTCAATGACTCAGCTGCTCAGAACTTCACTATTTGTGTGAGGAGAGTAATCCCCGGAGTAAAGACACCCCCTACATGTAGTGTCTACCAAATTTATGTCATTAAAGGTCGCTTACTTCCTTATATACTCCTTTATATCGTCCCCTGGGTGTCCTACATCCCTTTTTAAAGTATAGTTTGTGGCACGTGACACTGCAGACAAGACAGCAGTGGAAAGGGATATATTTGAACACAGCTTTGAAAAGATAATGTTACAGAAGTTCAAACAGCAATAACCATGCACTTGACACTACTCAGTTTAAGAGAAATAGCTTATTTATATAGTATTATTTTGATGTACATCTTCCCTTTATGTTTTAAAAAGGCAATCTCTCTACTTCATGTTGTTTTATTTTATTAATTTGTTCTCTTTTTAAATGGATTTTCAGTTTTACCTCAGCTCTCCATATCTCAGCAATTTACCATTTACAATTTATACATCAACTGATTGTCCTGAATAATTGGTCAAGAAATATCCCCATTTCACCCAAACACCTCTTTCACTGGAATTTCCCAACCAGTCCCAGCCTAAGGATGCTTGTGCATTAATGTAAACCCCAATAATTTTGTTATTGACTCACAATATGACTTTTCAAACTTCTCCCATTTTTCCTGTCTGAAATTGCAGGGGCTATTAATGCTGATTGTGGTGGGGAAACAAAAGGGAATCATAAACATAAATACAGTTTTATTTTCCCCTGAATACTATGTTAGTAAGGAAAAGAAAGTCCTGCCCTTCAGATATCTCCTGGAGATAGTTGATGACAGTTTAACAAGAAGCACAGAGGGAAAGAAAAGAAGAAAGGTATGTGCTAAGCAAGTCCTTAAGTAAATGAGACCCAAGAGTCCTAATAAATCTCAGCATTGCCAAAAGATAGTTCAGTCCAAAAAAATCTGAAACAGCAACACCAATCCTTCTTTGGTCACGTCAGTTGCATTTGAAGGATAAACAAGAGTCCTGAGTTTACAGAGAGCAATTCCTTTGTATGCTGTCATTTCTGTAAGGTATAATGGGCTTTAGAATTTACACACACAAAGGGTTTCCAGCAATTCCTCATTTATTGAAAGCTTTATTGTACTTTTTGTTAACTTGGTTATCAAAATATCTCCTGCCTCTTAGGACTTAGGAGGTGCTTTTGTGGAGCTGCAAGATGTTCTTATCTGGTACCAACTTTGCTGCTCAGAAGGAAGAGTTAAAATTGTCTGGGGGCTGGCATGGTTGCAAGACTGAGAGGCTGTGCAGTGGTTTGGAAATAAATCAAAATTCCCAGAGGGAAGAGGCCAGGCCACTGGCAATTGACTCCAACTACACCATGCAGAAACATGATAAATATAACCCCCAATTCTCCCTGCTATTCTTTGGGCTCTTGACTAAACATTGACCTCCTAATCTAACATTTTAAAAATCCAGCTTTCAATGGTAATATGGCAATAAATTGTGGCCTTTCTTCATTCCCAAGTTCATAAAAAAAGACAAATATAAATGTCCTCCCAGTCTTAGTGAATGCAGCCAGTTTCTCTGACTGAGTTATTTTCAACAGAGCAAACCAAAAATCAAATAATTTAGGTTCTTTCTTTGGAGATGATTTGCTGGTTTTATACTGTAGGGTATGACCAATGATGTTCTTTGGCTTTTACCTTGATTACAAACACTTCTTAGACAGAGAGATAATGTGATTTTCATGGTGAAGGCAAAAGGAGACTTGGATTCATTTTAAGAGCAGCTGCAAAATACATCATTTTTCTCTGTGGCAATAAATATTTTCACAAACATCACAGTACTCATTGGCACTTCTAATCAATATGTTGAAATAATCCTTAATAATTTCTGTGCTGATAAGGGACCTTGCATGTCCTGTTGAAACACTTGAAGAAAAGCCTTTTTTTCTGAAAATCACAGGCCTTCAGTGTTTGTCAAGCAGGATATGCAAAATCAAAGTATTGCAACCAGATATTCTGATTGTTTGCATGTGGCTACATATTCTTATCAACTGGACTGTGCTCTGGTCCATATGGTCAAGGCAATAACCAGCTAGAAGGCTGAGCATCCTGTAGAAAGTGATAAATTATTGACTTCCATGCCCACATTTGGATGTTGGTATCTTAGGGATACTTGCCTTAAAAATGTTGAGCCTGAAGGCAGGCCCTAACCCAGACAAAGCTTATGGCTTTTTATAACACCCAGGTAGTAGAAAGGTGTAGGCTAACATTAAACTGTGGGAGGTGCTTCATATAATAAAAAAGAAAAAAAAAGTTTTATCCAGGCCTGGAGCGCAATGGTGAGGGGGTGTTTCCCAGAAATCAGGGGTGAAGTTCTTCCAGTACAAATAATTTTTTCCAATATCCCTTTGAATCTAGAAAACATTAAAGTGTAATTTCACAAATTGTAACTAAAGCCAAAGTTGTTAAAAAATCTCTGGTAGATCAGCAAATGCAGCCTCTACCATTTATCACTCTTTTCAAAATGATGGATTTAAATGAAGTGAGCATAATGCCAAACTCCATGAGGAGCACATTTCATGTTCAATTCTAATATAATCCATAACTTTTTTTTTTGTTTGTAAAACAGAAATACCTAAAATACTTGGGGAAAATATTTTAAAAATGTGATTTTACTTGAATTGAGAACAATACTTACCACATGCTGCTGATGTGTGATGTGATGACTGTGCTGAAACTTCAGCAGTGCTGAGGTCCAAAAATAAAATGGCATTATGGGAGCAATACATAATGTCAAAAAGATCTTATATTATTCAAGGAACAGACTGGAAATGCAGAGAAGAATTTAGGGAAGGGGGAAAAAGAATCTGTTCATAATACATTTTTGTATCATGTTATTTGGACAAGAACCAGAAGGTGTCTGTGCATGAACAGATCATCTTCAGATCAATACAGAAACACAAAGGTTGGACAAATAATTAATTATACATTTAATTAAGGTGGTCAACTTGGGTGCCCCATCCCCCCATGCAGAAAAATATCACCCAAAAAAATCACATAAATATCTCAAATCACTACAGTTCCTTTTTGCTTTCTTCTGTAAATTAGCAACAAACTCTGTGACTTAAATATGTACAGAAGACAAAAGTTGGTGCTGCAAAGGCCATGCTGCAGTTCTGTTTTTAATCTTACTCCAGAATATGCATTTTTAATTAATATATATAAGGTGAAAACTGATTATATGAAAAAAACAACAGCAGTCATATAACACTTTACTGGATGTAAAAAATTGTTGTTTGACAACAATCTCTATCCTTAATCTCTATACCACCACAATAATTATCCCAAAGGATCAATATCATGGACTCTGAGTTTTAAAAATATGTCTGAAATTGGGTTCCTGTACCCAGAACATAAAACTAGGCCACTATTAATTTTTATAAATTCTCCATAGTGCCACCGGTGTCAATAGGACCTGAAGGATTTAATACATCTGGAAAATCTGATTCCATCTGTTGCACCAATATCTCTACAAAGATAAATAAGGATCTGGGTGGAGATGGGGGTTGCAGAATTTGCCCTTCATAGGTGAAGCCTACAGAATAAGCTTAATTAATAAACTTGTCAAACTTAAAATGTACTGATAGCAATCAGCCAATTAACTTTACCTTCCACAGGCACACAAAGGACAGAACGAACATTTTGCTCAAATGTGTTTTTGTTCTATAGCACTATGAAAAGGGAAATAAAAGGAAAAATGTGACAGTTGCAATGGATGTGATTAAGCAGTCACAACCATCAAACGATGTGTGGAGGACACAGACAGTCTGCACTTCAAACTAAAATTCCACAAAACACCACAGTTTGCCCTATATCTGCATCCAAAACCACCCCAAAACTAACAGATGACATTAATCATTCTTGGCCATCCACTACAACCTGATGAATTTGCAGAATTTGTATTCCAGTGCAGTGCAGACTTAAATACAATAAAAATAAAAAATAGGCTGGAGCAGCAAAAATACCAGAGGCCAAAAGAATAAATAAAGCACAGTGACTCCACAGCCCAGAACAAAAAAACCCCAACCAATTACTAAATGGGCCAAGCAGTGGCCTTTACCATATATACATGTACTTTTCATTACAAACTCATTAAAAACTAAGTTCACATAAGTTTTCTGTGCAAGACGGTGGGGATGAAGCAAAACAGATTATAATATCCCATAAAAATATCTCAAAGCACTTAATGAACATGGCTTGTCCTTGTTTACTTGCAAGGAGCATAATAGATAATTAATGTTGCCATCACATAGATGTTGAAATTCAGATACCCCATTAGACCTTAAGCATAAAAATATGGTAGTCTTGATTAAATCTGATGTGGGCAGTCTATTTAGTGTCGTGTTTAAATATAGTATCTGTCAAAATCAGAAAGATATCATGCACATGAGAAGAATTAACCTTAAATGACACAAGAAATAATGTGGCATTTAAATAGAAAAGCTTCCTTATATGTGAGACCATCCTTACCTTTTAACTGTTCAAAAAGCCATCATGAGATTATCAAACAAGTCCTCAAAATTACTTCCGAACACATGGTTTAAAATTTACATGGACTGGAGTTAAATTGGCTCCATTATTTTACTTTTTTTCTCAATTCCCTTTACTTTACAGAAAAAAACCAGGCAAAACTACTGTAAATATTATAAATATATTCTGTGTACTTTTATGTGCTTGGCCATAGCACACTGTAAATGGAACACAAGATTTCAGCCCATTGTACACTTTGATCAGTACTCAGTCCCAGGCACAAAATATCAATTCAAGGCAAAACTTACTGTGCAAAAAAGAAGGACTGTTGGAAAAATTCCCTTTCCACAATGAGGATTTAAGCAGAATTTAGGCAGCACGATATGCCTCAGGTGAGCCTCCTGCACAGAGCTGGAATTTGCCTACAAGAGGAAGAAAAATTTGCTTTTAAAAACTGTGCAAATGTGAGACAGGGGTGGAAATGGACCTGGAGCTAAAAAGAAGCTTCCACTGTCACATCTTTTTAGTAGAGAGATCAGGTACATACACAGAATTTTGGCTTTGGTAGCCTTAAGAAGACCCACTTTCTTCACGCTGATTTCAGTTTCAAGGTGGAAAAGGTAATATACTCCGTTTTTCAAAGCAAGGAAACTTCAGTTGTATAAAAAAAAGTCACAAAGAATCTGGTTTATAGATTAGAAAGGAGATTGGATTTTCTTAAAACAGTTGAAATTATTACACACAGGGCTTTGCTTCAGATCCTTCTTTCTGGGAATTACAATGGCTGCTGCCAAAACAAAATCTGTTTAACTGGTTAAGTTAAGAACCTAAATCAGTGCAAATGAGATCAGTTTATCAGGGTTTAATAGCTATAACACAGACAGAAATAAAGAAATAAAAACGAACCCCTTCTCTTGAAACACAATCCTCCTCCCACCCTCATTCAGATGCATAGCCAAAATACTTTTCATTTTTTAGCTCAGGAAACATTGTGGGCCTCATGTTAATGGATGGTGCTTCTTCCAGGTCCCTTTTGGAGTCCATGAGGAGATCTGGTCCAAGCTGGGTAACTTCCCCACATTACCATGGCGTCTCCTCAGAGTGTTGAGGAAAGGTCAGACCCTGGAAGATCTGCTTTGGAATTTAAATCCCATCTGCCTGGCAGTGAAAAATGGGATTTTTAAGCAATATCAGTTGAAATCTTTTTTCTCAGAATGCTCTAGGTGATCCTGCCTTGGCAGGGGGGATTGGACTGAAAGATCTCCAGAGGTCTTTTCCAGCCTACGCAGTTCCATGATTTTGTGATTCTGCCAAAGAGTGTGACACAAACCACTCCCTGACAACTTGAAAAGGCCTGTGGAGAGCTGAAAATTGGATGCTACTGGGACAATGAATGGACAAATCTATTCCTAAGGGTTTTCTGTGCCCTCACCAGAGAGAAAAGGAATATTTGAAGCCAGGTCTGGATGAGGGCACAGGCAGAAGCTGAGGGTGAGACACACTCCATGAATGGATAAAAAGAAATGGTGGGGAGATTAAGAACAGAGAGATAAAAGGGAGTTAAGACAGAAATGAAGGACTAAAAAGGAAGGCAAGACATGAGGGAAATGAAGAACAATCTTATCTGTGTCTTAGAGTGGCAGAACCTTGGAAAAGGGGATGTGGAGGAGAAGCACATTGCTTTTAAAGAGGTTTCTTGGAGAAAATTATTCCTTTATGCTCATTTCACTGATTGAATAGGCTTCATTTGTGCATGTTTATGTGCTATAAAATATTGCTTTTCAACGCTCATTGCTTCATTTTCTCCTGATCTGCCCAGCAAAAAAAAGGAGGAGGGAGTTGTTTATTTTCAGTCAGAGCACAGAGTAAAGCCAGTGCTAGCAATATCACATCTCACACCATTAGTATAGCCTAGTGAGAGGACAGCTACTGGCTGAGTCCATCCTGGGACTCATTTCCTTATGATTACCTTGTCCAAGTCAGGTTGGCTGGATGAGGAAATGCATGGTTAGGTTTGGGATCATATTCCAATGTGTCAGAATTCAAATGATATTGTATATTTTCAAAAAGCATGCCATACACAAGCCAGGAGTTTTGCATGAACTGCAGCCTCCAGCAGTTCTGAACCCCACCAAATTAGACAATAACAGATGCCTCTGTTTCTGTTTGGGTTTTTTTTTTTCACCAAGTTCTCAGTGCTGTTTTGTTTCCCTAATGTTCAGTAACACCAGTGGTGATTCATAAGGCCACACCTGAAGATGAGGTAGAGATCCATGGAATGGGACAGTTTTCCATTGGCAGGGAATTTGGCCTTCCAGCTCCCAGTTTTGGAGAACTCGCTGCACACAGACAGACCCTTGCAGAGCACAGCCAGGGCAGCAGAGGTGCATTCCAGCAAAGGAGGGTGTTGCTCTCTTAGAAGCTCAAGTACTTCAGACTTGTAAGTCAGGCCTGTAAATGACTGTTGTGCTTGTGATAAGTTCTATATTAATTTTTTGTTAAACTAACTTAAACTATCAGTTAAATGATGCTAAACCTGAACAAAACCATTTTTCAAGTCCAGGCCTTATTTTGGCAAAGGGGGGTCCATTCTGATTCTTGTGACTTAACTGAAGCATCTCACTTTTTCCTTTTTATCCTTATCCTTTCCTACCCTCACCTTTTTCCCCCAAAATCCTCCACGTGGATAATTTTGAGGGTGATTTTGGGTTTAGATTGATTAATTTTAGATTTTAGTTTGCTTTTCTCTCTGTGCTTTAACCAACTTGTAAATAGTAGACTGAACTTTGCCAACAAACTCTGACACACTTTAGCATTTATTTAAACCTGCTTTTTCTGATGCCTTTGCTGGTGATTCAGCCCAAAAATGGAGCGAAGCAAAGAAACAAGCAGTGAAAAAAAGGTTTCCTTGTTGAAGAGAAATTACTTGTAAGAGATAGATGGCTTTTGAAAAGAAAAGCCACAAGGTAAGGCTTTAGAATCTTCTTTTTTTATCTTCCAAAGTAACGAGGCAGGCTTCATAACAAACAGTTTACACGTGGTGTGTACTTGTTGCCAGAATTTTAACACAGCCCCCCGCCAGAAGTTAGAATTAATATGAAAAAGAATTATATCAGTGGAAGATGTGAAGGTGTCCTGAGGCTAGAAATGGAGGGAAAATATTTTCAGATTAAATATTTTCTTTTGTAGGACATATTTCCTTCATCTCAAGTTTAAGCAAATAAAAATTTAAGAATTTTGACTTCACCAAAAATACATTCAGTATTTATTTCCCAAATAAAGGAATTCAAAAGTTCAGAGGCACATGATTTCAGAAAAATATTTTTGCTTCAGGCAAAAATTTGCATTGGTGTGGTAGGAAAAAGGTGTTCTCAAAAGGATTATTAATTTTTCTTATTACACGAATTCAACTCCTCTAGTTTTGAAAAAAAGGAATTTGGAATTAAGTGAAGTATGAGTTGATTTTAGTCTGTATTAATGCCTCAACGTTTGTGATTTCAAACTTACAGAATGTCTCCCCTGGCTGATTTTAAACCATAGGTTATTTTGTAATGTTGTTTGTATTCATGTTTTCCTATTAAAAAGTTGAGGTTAAATATTTATCCAAATTCTCCTTTCAGTTATACAACCAATGAGAATTTGGCAATCTAATCTACCAAAAAATTCCCAAGAAAAGCTTGCATCCACACAGCAGCTGTTTAACACTTCTTACCAGTAATTCTTTTGTGCTTTAAGAAAGACGTTCAAAGATATCGTACTCACAACAGAACAATGGACATTTAACAAGTGAACAATTCAAAATTAACAGGTCACAGGTGGATCTGCTTTCATCACTGGTCTGCACTAATTTGCTTGGAATATAATTTCCTGCCTTTTTCTTTTCCATTCCTGATGATGAATACAGAGGAGTTCTTGTGAGCTGTCAAAGATTTTCTCTCAGCTTGCCAGGACTCCCCTTGATCCTGGATTATTAATTTAGCAGTATCTCAGCATTATCGGAATTTCACCCACCCTCTGTAGGCAATTATAATGGGGGGGGGGGGAGGGAGGGAGGGAAGAACCCAAAAGAAAGACTGCTTTTCTCCAGGGAACAGCTTTAGTAATTTTTACAGGGTTTGTGACAAACCCCGTAGTGGATACATCTAAAAAACAGCCTTCAAAGAGAGGGTGAGCCTGCAGCAGCACAGACCCCCTTACATTGTTTCAACCTTGCTTGAAGAGCACAGAAACAGCTGTTCAACATAAATTCATTACTGGAAAGTAATTTAAACAGGTAGAGATCCAAACAGATTCCATGGAAATCCTACATTTGATATATTAATTCTCATATTCAAACCCATCTGTTCCTTTTTGGGGGAATAAACTGTAGAGGATGGTGAACTTGCCATCCCTTTCTTAAAGGGCAGTAAGACTAAATTACAATATCCACAATCATAATGCTGTTAATTTTAAAAAGGCCAAACATTTACTTCCATCATTAATCCAAGAAAAGTAGTAAATTTAGGCCTCATACCTGTCTTTCTTCTGTCAGTGCTTGCACTGGATGACCCTGTTACTAAAAGCACTTGGGTGTCATCATTTTGGCTTCTGTCACTTTGAACCTTTAAAAAAAATGTGTATTTTATAGAGAAAAAATACTATAGTTCCTTTGAGAAGAAGAGCTGTTTACATGCAATTATGTACAGATATTCCAGGTTAATATTTGACAAGGACATAAACAAATGTACTCTTATGAGCCAATCAAAACTTTGGCTATTTATGCATTTCAGAACTGTAAATAAATTATATAAATAACTCATTGTTTGGGGCAAATCTGAAGAGATAAATAGGTGCCAATGAAGAGATTTGGAATTACACATTCTAAAAAATCAGCTACTAAAAATATTGAGGAAAAAAACAGTGTATCTATTTTGAAGATGGCTTTATTACAAAAGCTCAGATCCACACTCAAATTATTCCATGTGTTGTCAGGGAAGATGTTAACTGAGATTTGTATCTATTAACATAATTATCTCATCCAGCTTCCCTAACAGAAGCACCAGGTGTCATTTGAGATGTCCAGAGGATCTGGGATGTTTACCAAGAGGGTGGCAGATGCCAGACAAGACCTCCAGGGAACCCTTTTGACCTGGCAGCTGGAGCCAGGTGGGTCTCTAGAGCATCTCAAGTGGCATCAGACATTTGGGAACTGGATTGTGCCAAGGAACTCTGAAATTTCACTTTGCAAAGATTACAGGAAAGATAAGGTTCCCTCTTTTGGTAATGCTACAATAGAAAAAAAAACCCAAACAACCCTGTGAGACTATCAATTGAAACAGCTCAAAATTTTGTTTGAAGTCTGCTCCTTTGAAGTCCTTGGGGTTGGGATTGCCATAGATCCACTTTTAACCTTACAGGGTAATGTTGCTCTCCCTCAAGGCAGTGGCAGTGCTTCCCTTTGCTCCTTTGCAGAGCTCCTTTGAGACACAACACCAATTACAGGTATTAACAGCAGGGAGTGTGGGGAATACACTTGTTTGGCACGGGGTGTGATGGCACCAGGACTGGGGGACTGAGGGGGAATGGGATTCTTGGCTGAAGGGCTGAAAGACAAACCCCATGTGGGGAAAGGAAAAGAACAGAGAAGGATTTTCTGTCTCCAAAGGACAGGGAACACTTCTATAAACCAGAAATATCCTCCCACCCCACTTTTGACCTGATGTAGTTTTATACTGTGCTTTGTGTTTTGAATTCCTTTCCCTCTCTGAAAGTAACAGGCTTTGTTGAACAGAGTTAATTCCAAAAGCAGTGGCCATCTATTTGCCCACACGAGAGGGCAGAGAAACCTCCCTGGCCAGAGTCTCAAGAGTGAGTTTGAGACTTCTAACTTGACTAGAAGCTCTTCTGAGGAGTTTTACCTTGTCTTCTGCAACAGACTCTGGATCTGTTGCACCACTTTGGATCACTCCTCTGGTGGAAGGCCTCGGAATGAGTCTGGGGGCTGCTTTGGGGGTGTTTGATCATTTATGTTGCTTGTTTGCAGTTTTCTACAATGTGCAAAGTCCTTCAGTGATTTTAACAGCGTTTGAGCCATTAATTATTTCAGTATCTCACAGTTATAAAAGGAAATTGCCTCATAACTTAGCCAGAGTTAGCTGTTCTCAACATCCTCCCAGTGTCTGCATTTCCTAAGCATGTCCCATGCCCTTGGCATGAGCAAACAGAATCAAAACGTGAAAATGATGACTTCACATCTGAGCAGGCTGTCATTTCTGTGGGCATCAGACCTGTGACTTCATCCTTCCTCTCTGACATTGGCAGGGCACCAGAAGCCCAAAATATGAAATAGTCCTCTGAAATAAAATACCACTTAAATGGTCTCTTTGTGGCTTAAAAGAAAAAACACAGAGAATGCAAAGCAGAAACAAATGGGACATTCATACTCCTGTCCAATGGTAGAGTTCCATTATTCACCAAGCTTATTAAGAATCTTGTCCAAATCTGCAAATATTATGAATATTGAATTCCAGATCAGTCAGGTAAGAGCTTTTTCGTATTAAAATAAATGTGCACTTTTATGTCATTTGGACATCTTTGACAGATACAAACAAGGCATTAATAAGGTGCTTCTCATGCTCAGTTTTAAGCATTGACATTTACAGGTGAAAGAATTCAAAGTTTTGACATGAAAAGGCACATTGTTAACATGAAGGAAAAGTACATGCACACACGAATTTCAGCAAGATTTTCTGCACTAATGATCTAAACACACTAATATTAGCACAAGTGATGTAGTGTTAGGTTTCCACTAGGATAAACGTGACAGAATGGGCAAAACCTCACTTAATGCCATGAGTATATTGCTCAAATCGTGTTTCTGATCTGCAAGGACATTACATCATGAGTCACTCAAAGGAAAGGGCAGAGTTTCCTACCAAATCCATTACAGAAAAGTGACATTTAGAAAGCAGAATATGGGAATTGTAGCTCACAGGTAGAGTTCTTTTTGTTCTCATGAGAATTCTTTCATTTAAATAAAAAAAGAACATTCCGGAATTCTGTCTCACTAGCAGAAAATTATTAAGCTTGATGCTTAGAGGTATAGGGCATCTAAATGGAAGAGTCACTGAAAGCAAACTGTTATCCCCTCTTAGGTACTTCATGGAATGGAGGTTTTCTGGGTTTGTTTTAGCTGTTGTTTAAATACAACTTGTACCCTTCAGTGCATCAACAGCAAACCCTATTACAGTGTAAAAATGTTGTAGAGATGATGCCAGGCCAGCACTGGAAAGATTCCCCACACATCATCTTTTATTTATATGGACTAAACCCATCTGGTGTTACTGAGAGACAAATGAGAGGAAAATGTGACCTTGTTAGGGTGATATGAAATGTGTGTGGAGTCCTAAGCACTTAAATACAAGATTTTATAAACAGGGTGAGTTGGGGTTTTTAAAAGACTATTCCACAGCACCACACTACTTCCCATCTCCTCCCCAAATGTGGGTCACTGTTGCACTTTCAAGCTGCCCTCTGGCCAAGTTTGCCATACTGGAGTTTTAAAAACACCAAAGCAGTTGCAGAGGATGGAACAAACGTGCTTGTGTCAATTTTGTCATGCCTTTAAACTCTGAAACAAAGCACTGTAGAGAAGATAATCAAAATCCAATCAAAACCCAGAGCATCCTGTTCAGTGCATTCATTGCCCACATCCTGCTCCATGGTGTTGGGGGATGAACCGAATGCCAAAAGCAGGAGGAGAACTTCTGTGCTGAGCCCAGGGAGCAATAACTCACTGACTCCTGTCTGTTGAACAAGGGTTCAGGTGATCAAGACAGCAGATATCTGATGCCCACAGAGCACCAGGCTTTCCCTTCCCCAGAGAATATCCATCTGTTTGAAAAGTGACTCCACAGAACAAGCTGAGGATCCTTGGATCTAAAGGGTCAGCCAGACATCCATAGTTTGGCTTTGGTTCACAGCAGCTGGGAGCTTTATCTCAGATTTAACACTGTGGTGCTTCCCATAACAAGTTTTCTCCTACAAATCTTGTCTAAACATCTTGAAACCATGAAAAATAACAGTCCATCCAGTCCTACCCCACTGCTCAGTGATGTTTTTGGGCCAAACCTTAGTTAACTTTGCTTCAATGCCTTCCCAAGTTGTCAGAAATCACTGGGATGGGAATAAAGCACTTAAAAATTGGGAAGAGTGGTTTCCCTGCACACCAGTAACATCACGGAGCTATATAAATCTGTACAAGAAACAAGGATGGCACAGAGACTTTGCTCCCACTTGGAATTTCATGATTTCCTGGTTTTTGGCTTGGTATGCAGACAGTTTAACCACCCTTGGCATCCTTTCACCCCGGGAGCAGGCGCCAGCCCTGCGCTGCCCTGCCTGCAGTGGGGCTGGGGACACAGGGTGGCTGCACTGAGGGACGATCTGAGGGAAGGGATAAGGGAGCCCCAGGGGACCTTAGTGTAGCTTGAACTTTTCTTTACCATTCATTTCTTCAGGACAAAGCCAAGCCTCTGAAGAGGGAGGAGCTTTGGTTCATATGGCCTAGACAGAGCTCCTCCAATCTCCATTATTTGGCCAAAACCCAGAGCTTTTCTATGGCAGGTGCTTAAAGTGAGGCCTCTGTTACAAGGAGGATCTGCTCCATGATCTTCCCAGGCACAGAGCTGAGGTTCACAGTGCAGTAGTTCCTCAGGTCCCCTCCTTTCCACCCCTTTTTAGATGTTTCCCTTTTTCCAGTCACCTGAGGCTTCACCTGACTGCCCAGACTTTCCAAATATCATAAGCCTACAAGAGAGATGAAGAGGGACTTTTTGCAAGGGGCAGGACAAGGGGGAATGGCTTAAAAGATGAAGGAGAGTAGGTTTAGATTAGGTGGCAGCAAGAAATTCTTCCTGAGAGGGTTGTGAGGCCTTGGCACAGGTTGGCCAGGGAAGCTGTGGCTGCCCCACCCCTGGAAGTGTTTTAAGCCAGGGTGGATGGAGTTCTGAGTAACATGGGATAGTGGAAAGTGCTCCTTCCGTAAATTATTTTCTAAAACCTTTTGAGCTCCTGTTCCTATCATCATGCCTATAGGACATTTCCAATCTCACACAGATCCTACTGAGACAAACAGTGTGCAATTACTTTTCAGTGCCTAAATGCTTTGCAAAATTAAAATCCTAGAAAGAATCTGGCTGTTGAATTGGTCAAATACACAAATACAAAAACACACAGCCTCATTTTCTGTCCCACACATGTCCGTATATGGTTAGAAATGGGATTAGATGTTGCCAGATGACTCAGTCCAACAACTTCCAGGACAAAAGCAAACCAGCATCAGATTATAATTCTGATTTCCTGAATCTAATCATGAAAAGAACTGGTTTATGCAAATCATCCTCCTACTGGAAATTATGGAACAACTCTCCTGAGGAGGTGGGGGAGGTTAAAGCAAGGGTGGAACACTGAAACCGTACAATTTGTATGGTACTGGGAGGAAGGAAATGCAGCAGTTCTGGAGTTTTGTTTTGCATTGGGAGGGATTAATTCTTCCTGTCAACTCCTTCACCCCCTTTAAAGCTCATTAATACCTTTGCCAGTAAAGCAGGGTCCTTAAATATTTTCAGAACTGACACAATCAGTCTGTCTCCATCTCACGTCGGGCTTGAGAAACACAAGGCTCCAGATCTGCCTTTTAAATACACCTTCGAGCACAAATGCACATTCCCTCTCCCCCCCTCAAATATTTGAACATGGAAAAGGCAGAACAAAGGGGGCAGTCCAAAGGAACTATGTCAATGCTTTTATTTTTAAAACATGAAAAATCAGAATATCCAGGAAGACCTCTGTATTAAAATATACAAGTTGATCAGCAATGACTCAATAATGAATAAATATTGCAAACTCTTATAAGAAAAAGGCTTTTCAACCTTAGCTTAAGCCATGTGAAAATGAAAACTGGATTCTTCTTAAAAAACCCCACCAATCAAACAGAACCCTCTAGATCCTATAGTGTGCATTTTTACACAGAGAAATTATGAGAAATTCAGTAAAAGGGCCCAGTGAGTTGAAAAGACCATGTTTAAGTCAGCAGACGTGTCCTTCGCTGGCCTTGTCTCTCTCCCAAAATCTGAATGAGTACTGAGGAGTTACAACCACACAAATACAGACTTGGTCTGCCAGCAGGAAGCACTTTTGCTTTAATGGCATTCACATTCCCATCAGTGAAATTATAGAGCTGTGTAATCTGCTCTCGCCATGGTTATTTTTTATTATTATTATTTTGGAATGGGTTCAAGGGGAAAGTAGGTCAAGACTTTTGAAGAGTGATTGGCCTGCATTTTGTACATTTAGCAAATTTGGTTGCCTAAAAAAATCCCTGTCAGCAAAATGTGCTGGTTGCAAGGTCATGCTTACCAAGCTGCAGCAGCTCTGTTTTAATGCAAGTGCAGTGAACTTTTGGGCATTACCATATAAAATAAAACCAATATGGTTTGATTTGCAACAATGATTTTGGTATCCCTTTCCTATAGCACTGTCATAAGGTGAGTAAATACAGAATATGAGAAAATGTATGAAGTAGAGGAGCCTTTGGAATTGGAGGGGGTGCTTTTTGTCATGTGAACCTGTCCCAGCCATGTGCTCTGGGATCCCAAAATCCCCCCTGGGCTGCACCCAAAGCCCTGTGGGCAGCAGGGGAGGGGGGATTCTGTCCCTCTGCTCCACTCAGGTGACACCTTACCTGCAGAGCTGCCCCAGCCCTGGATCCCAGCATGGTGAGGACATGGAGCTGCTGGAGAGAGTCCAGAGGAGGCACCAGGATGCTGAGAGCTCTGCTGTGAGGAAAGGCTGGGAGAGCTGGGATTGTTCAGCCTGGACAGGAGAAGCTTTCCAGTACCTAAAGAGAGATGGAGAGAGACTATTGAAAAGAGCCTGTAGACAGGGCCAAGGGGAAATGGCTTCAAACTGCCAGATGGCAGGTTTAGATGGGATATTGGGAAGGAATTGTTCCCTGGGAGGGTGGGCAGGCCCTGGCACAGGGTGCCCAGAGAAGCTGTGGCTGCCCCTGAATCCCTGGCAGTGTCCCAGAGATGGGGCTTGGAGCACCTTGGGATAGTGGAAGGTGTCCCTGCCCAGGCAGGGGTGGCACTGGATGGATTTCAGGTCCCTTCCAATAGCCATTCCATGACAGATTTTAGGCTTGCGACTCTCTAATGACATCTCCTGCTGGCCAGAGGCTACAGGATATTGCCCAGCATTCTGCAAAGGCAGACCATTGATCTCAATAATTCAAGTTCAGTTGCCACAAAAACAAAAAACAAACAAAAACAAACACTCTGCACAAACACATCCAGAAAAACAACAAGAAACCACCCTCATACATACCAAGCAGTGTAAAGGCCAAGTGGAGAGGGAATTATGAGGAAAATTTTTTCTCTGGACAGGTACACATCTGTGCCAGTTTGCCAATGAAACCCATGACAGGAAGAAAATGAAGACAATGAGAAGGCTTGGAGGGCACACAACAGCAAAGAGAACAAAAAAATACAGTGAAAATGATGATACTTGAATCGGTGCTTTCTGATTTCTTGTGACCTCAAGCTATGCTGTATCACACAGTGTTGATGTTTTAATGTCTCTAAATCCACATTAGCAGCAAAGCATTTTAATAGACATTTGTCACAGCATTCCAGCATTTCAGGCAAAGCAACAACTGAATAGTTTCATTCAGCTACACATGGGCCACATGTGCAACTTTATGAGCACATCACCCAAAAAGGGCATGGAATGATGATGAATTTGTGCTGGATTGCCCTGCTATGCTGTGTGAAATCTTGTCAAAGCCTTGAATTATGTCCATTACTGTTTCCTGTGAAAGTATAGCTCTTGGCAAATACTGACATCACCACTGCCACATTTCCAGCTAGACCAAACAAGGTTAAACTGCAGAAAAAAACAACAAATCATTACCAGCTCCAAACTTAGGTGAAACTCTACAAACAAACTTACTGGTGGCTTTGCTTATCATGTAATTTCAGCAGCACAGCTTGCTGATGACAGGTTGTTTCATTAACTGCTGATTAAAAAAACTCTCAGAAAATGGATACACAATCTGTGTTTAAATTTAGTTCTTGCTTTTACATGCGGGAAAAGTAATTACATGCATCAGGTAAACATTGTCTGATACTGAAATGAAACACCCCCAGGACAATTGGATAATATAAACTCTCTGTTAGTAGGAGAAATGTGAAGGCTGATTCGTTAGCACTCAAAAAATTTGCTGTCTTTACCTTGGGGCTGGAACAAATATTCTCAAGTGTCGCCAGGCCGGAGGAGAGATGGAGAACAGAGAAACACAGAGAAGTGCCAGCAGGAAATAATTTTTGGGGGAAGTCATGTTGTAGGTGAGGCGTACAGATGCAAGAGGATGACAAACCTTCTTGTTCTTTGCTGGGAATGAGGACATTTGGCCAGTGATTTGTGCTGGCATGAGGTCCCACTGGAAGCAAAGATAATGCCATCAGCAGCATGATTCCCAATGTGCCAGTTTCCATTGGAAGGAAGTTTTAAACAAGTTTAAACAGTGCCCAAAGAATTGCAGAGTCAAGCAGCCATCCTACAGCAGGCTCTATGTCCATTAGAAAGGCACAACTCTCCAAGTTCCTGAGGTGGGGAAGTGAACAGGGATGTTCTGGGCTCTTCTCCCTGGGATCCAGTGGCAGGAAAATGGGAATGGTTCAAAGCTGTGCCAGGGCAGGGTCAGACTGGACATTGGGAAGAATTCTTTTACTTGCATTCCATTTTAATTAATAATGTAATACACTCCCACAGCACACACCTCCCAAGAAAGAGATCAGACCATGCGCATGGCCAGGGAATTTTTCTGGAACACCAAAACAGCCCCTCCTTCTCAAGCAATTACAGGGCTGTTTTCACTTTGCTGCTGAGTCCTCCCTGTGACAAGACCATGATTTCATGGGAGAGGTGCACAAAAAGAAGCCGTTTGCTTAAATACTTAACAGACCAGATAAATTTCTTTTGATTTGTATCGTTTCATTTACTGCTGTGCTTAACCATACAGAGAGGAGGTAACTTTTGTCATTGGTTGATGCTTAGCCACAATTTTCCTTCCTGTGAGCTCTTTGTGTCTTTTGGATGATAAATCATGGAAACTTCTGTAAACATGACATGTGTCCAGTAAGAGCTCCTGCTCTTCTGTGGAAAAACACCACTCTAGACACAACCACAGTATTTATATTTACCATGTTAGCAACATCCAAAAGCATTGTCTGTTGCTGTGACTACAAAATCTGAATAACAGAGAATGGGGGTAGTATTGAAGAATGAGTCTACCTTGCCTCATGGCTCTTTATAATCAGTCTCTCATGAGCTTCTTTGCCAGCAAGCCAAGAGCTTGCAGCAGAAAGTCCCATTCCTGAGCAGATTTTAGAGGAAAATGCCCCTCAGCAGGTACAACCACAGCCCCACGCAACTCCCTGTGGTATTGCCAGCTTGCTCCTCACACCTTTCCAGTGACTCCCTGCTGCTGTCACTCTCCAAATACTCCCTTCAAGTCCAGGGGCAAAGAAAGTAGAAATCCTATTGCTGGAGGTGTTTCACTACTTGTCTGGACCCACTTGCCAAGCCTTTCAAAGCAAGCCTTTCTCTAAAGGGCCTTGTGCTCCATATTCTGAAAACACCCATGGACAGTGCCTATGACAGTGCAGGAATTAAGCTCCCGTGTGCAGAAATGTGGGTCTAATATCTGATCTACCTGCCAAAAAATGCTCTTGATCACCTCACAAGCAGGGCAAACACAGATTCCAGACATTGCAGCATTTTGGTTGGGGTTTTTTTGCATCCTGCTACAGTAGTTTGACACATTTATCAAACAGGTTATTTCACTCATATCAAGCTCACTCGCTTTAATGTAAGACAAAGAGCAAAGCAAAGAGTTCAGGGAAATTTATTTCTTTAGAAACCAAATCACACTGATTTCATCCCCAGAAAATGCTTGTGCACCCCCAGATTCTTTAAACATAAAGAACACACGTTGCTCATGATGTGTTCCCCCTTCTAGAATTCACAGCCCTCACAAATGACAAATTACAGTGCTACTGACTGGGGTTCTGGAGGGGATCCAAGAGGCAATTCCTCACATTTCACCCACACTCGGAGCCTGGATTCTTCCTTCATTCCTGAGGCTGTGCTGCTACAAGGTCCTTGGAAGAGGTCACCTCCAAGAGCCACAGCATCCAAACTTTGCATCAGTTTGACTGACACTGCACAGGACACTCACTGCACTGTTTTCTTTGCAAAAACAACAGAGCTGCTGGGCTACAGCTCTGAAAATCTCAAACACAAGAGCCCAAATTATTTTAAGAAACATGAGACTCAGCGAAGAATGTGGTTTGCGCAGATGAAAATGAATTTTGAAATTTAGCTTGTGTAAACAAAATGTTTGGCTTCCTTAAATTTTTCTACTTAAATTCCTGCAAGAGTCAGTGAATCCAAATTATTGTGGTTAGAAAGTCCAAATTCTTCCATTTGACTTCCAAAATTTAGCCCAAATTGGACCAAAACAAACAAACAAACAAACAAACCCAAAACAACCAACTCATTCTTTCACCAAACTCATTACCTGTGATTAAACAATCTTAACTGTTTTCCTAGATAACACTGATCATATTTTACCTTTAAGCTTCAGTAACCATGGAAAACTGAGTGAAAATTTAAAGATATTCTTGAAATAGCTGTCCTGGACGTCCAAATGTGAAGCTGGCAAAATGGTTTCAATTATATTGAGATTTCATTTACACAGGACATTCACACTGTAGCTAAGTGTCTCACTTGATTCATCAATTTGTGTTTTCTTTAGGTCTCACAACGTAAAAAGGCTTTAAACAGCACATGAAAACATTTTCAGTGTTACTGGAAGCATATATTTAAGTCATGAGAGAATTATGACTGGAAAACAAAAATCATAAACAGCTCTGATACACTTAAAATGTGTTAACACTTTTTCTCTGTAAAGTCATATTCTAACATTATATTACTATATTCTTACCACAATGGAATGCAGTGAAGCCAAATCTCTCACTTGTTCACATCACAACCTGTCTGGATATTTATCAGATAAAAATCCCTTCTTCTGCTGTGATTTCAGAATCAATATTCATTATCATGCACAGAAGCAACAAAGAGTGAGATCCCTCTTTTAAACACATTTCTGCTTCTTTCCGTGTTTATCAGGCACTGAAATACACAGCAGATATTTTGAGATATAGCTTCGGAGGGAAGGAAGAAAAGGTTTTGTCGTTTATATCCTTTCAGGTGTCAACAATCAAATCAAATATTCCCATTCCACCTCAAGAGCTGTTCCAGTTTGCCAGGCAAAGAGAAATGTGGGAATGAACCCAAAGATTATTAACCAAAGCCAACAAACTAGGATTCCCCTGACAAATTCAGTAGGATATTTAAATAGATTTAAAAAACTGTTTTACAAAGCACATAGTGAACCTCCGGGAATTACTGCCTCAGGAAACTGAATTATTATCAGCAGGTTCAAAGAGGGATTGGACAAACTCATGACCATTAGTTCCAAATACAGAAACTAAGGGGACTAAAAAGCAAGAAACCCTGTTCAGTTCCTTGGCAGGGACTTGAACACCAGCACTGGACAGGACAGGGATCCCAGTTCAAAGGGAATTTCAGTTAAAAGGTCATGCAAGTCCATTAAATGGAAAAATATGTGCAATTGTGCCTCCAAATGAAACAGGCAGCTGATAGCAGAGCCCGAAGTGGAACTTATAAAGCAGGTGTTGTCAGGTCAGTGTTTTATCTCCAGAAATGTGTAAAATGGGGACAAAGACATCCATTCAGCAGAGGAGGATGTCTTAGTAAATGTGAGGTGCTGCACCTGGAATGGGGCAATCCCCAGGCTGGGGAGGAATGGATCCAGAGCAGCCCTGGCAGAAGGATTTGGGGGTGCTGGTGGGTGGGAGCTGAACCTGCCCCATCCCAGACCCACCCTGTGCTGGGCTGCAGCCAAATCCCTGTGAGAAGCAGGGGAGGGGGGATTCTGCCCCTCTGTCCCACTCAGGTGAGACCCACATATTTATCTGTGTCTGCCTGCTGTATTGGACAGTACATTTATGCAGGTGTCATTTATATTTGACATAAAGCATCGAAATAATAAAGCATTGAAATAATAAAAAAACCATGTCAGTTATTACAATAAATCTGTCCTTAAAAAGATATCAACAGCAAAACACTGACTTTTTTTAGTCAAGCAGACAAACTCATAGAAGGGCAACTTGTCAGGCACTGGAGTGGGATAAGTAAGTTCAGTTTTATCCTGGCAGTAGATTTTGTAAATGCTTGAACAGATCTTCCAATGCTTCAGTTCTTCACCTGTGAAATGACACTGAAAATCCCCATCTCACACCCAAGACAGAAGTTCCCTTAAATTTCTGCAAAGCAAAGGTACCACAGCATTGGGAAATTGTTGCGTCAATGGAATTGAATTCAAATCAGATTGAACCAACAAGATCTGCCACCAGAGTGTTCCCACTTCCAAATTATGTGTCATACACAGAGTTTATCTTCACAGCCAGGAAACTCCTTAGGTTTTCAGCTGCAGGTTCTGCAGCCAATGCCGCAGAAATCAAGGTTAAAACACTGTGTTAAAAGGGCACTAAATGTCAGTGCAAGGCCATTGGCTCAGCACAAAGCACTACAACACAAGCAGACATTTTTCAGGTCATTCCTTCAGATAGGAGAGGCAGATTTTCAATCCACTGAATGCTGGTGAGAGCCAGGATCTCCAAAGACATCTGCACCTTGAAAGGTCTCCCTTTGGATGACTCCTTCAGGGGCAGGGGGTGAGGTAATGGCCCAGGGACTCAGCCATGACTTTGTGATGGATGTGCTCAGCCTGGTTTTTATCATGAGCTCCTCAAAGAGAACCAAAACACTTTAAAACTCAAAATAGCCAGAAAGACTGGAATACTTAAGTTTTAAATAGAGGAAATTCAAAGTGGCTATGGGAAATAGAATAGAAATTAAAGGATTCATACACAGATTTTGCTGCCCCACTGCATCCTTGCAGGTATTTTGTTTCCAGGTTGTAGATTCAGCAGATTTCTGATTCTCATCACTCTCTACCCTCTGTTCCCAGGAAGGTTTGCATGTTCACTTTTAAGGCCATCTGGCAGCCTGCAAAGTGCCTCAGAAACCTGCCCATCATTGCACCAGCTCCATGATCCCTTAAAAGAGCTGCACATGTTTATGAAAAATAGGCAGGTAAAAAAAAAAAAAATTTGTACAGCAAGAAAGTGCACAATGCTATTTTATTCACCTGTGAGATCTTAATATTAAATTGAATGCTGTCATACATTTGGCTTTTCCCAAACACATCCTTGTTTTTTCACTCAAGGATGATGAGTTCACACTTGGGACTGGTGCACATTAAATCCAACTAATTCTGAAAGTTCTGGGAGAAAATAAAAATAAATAATACCCCTAAGAAGTGTGAGTGTTCTAATGCAAACTCATACCTCACTGCCTGTTTTGTATTGCCACATCCCTCAGGAGACAATCCAGTACAGCAGCCTCTAAGGCAGCCATGGGTAATGCAAGACCCTAAATATTACAACAACAACTGCAACAGGTGAATCAATGACTCAGAAATTCAATGGGGTGAACCAGACAACAAATTACTTATGAAACTTTTCTTTTTCATGTGAAATTAATTTCCCACGCTGCTAATTCCTTATGCCTTTTGGCAAAAAATGCTGAGTAACCCTATATAAAAAAATTGTATTCATGTTATCATTATCTAAGAAAACAGAGAATTATAAATTAATTAATCAGCTATCAGCAAGCCCTTATGTTGTTGCCACAATACTATTCTGTGTCATGTACGTATTTTTTCTAGGGTTCTATTTCAGTATAATGGATATACATTGAATAATGTAAAATGTTATACTTCCAGGAGAGTTTGTTCAAATATAATGAACCTTTATCAAGAAGTTAATCAGATTTGTTTAATTCATTTCCATTATTTGCATTAGTAAGAAAGATATGATCTATAAAATATAGGGTTTTTTTACACTTTATCTCAAAATGTTCTCATTTAAGTTTTATAAAAATATGGCTTTATCATGGTGAGTTGAATGAATTAATTTTCTTGTCATGCAGCTATAGAGCACACAGGTAGTGTCAGATCCTGTGATGTTAATGAGAACAGCCAGAAGCCAACACAGAGCTGGTGACCGGAGGGAAAATTGCAACCAAAATGAGTTGAACATGTGGGAAGCAAGAAATAATTCAAAAAAGGATGAACCAGATCCTTGCCTGAGGTGAATCCTCAGCCTTAAACTGAGGGATCTGGCTGGGTTAATGCATCCATGCTGTAGGGCAGGCAGCTGAGGGACACCCAGGAGCACCACTGGCTCAGGAGTTGTGTCCTGGCAAGGAGCTTGGAGGAGAGCAGGGAACTGTGACACAGCAACATGAGAGCTGACCCACCTTCTCTTTATCCCAAACCTATGTAAATCATGGATGTCAAAGGGAGTTGTTGAAGCAAGTGGACAGAGCCTGGCAAGAAATGCCAAGGAGGTGCCTCTTTCACATATTGTGTCCAACTTCTAACCAAGCCAGAGCTCTTCCAAAATGAACTGTCTCAGCAGGTGGTGTGTCAGAGAGCTGCTGTGCTCTGAATTCATCCCTGTGGATTGTGCCTAGGAATTGAAGGAGCAAAAGAGGGAAAAAAGAGCCCTTCAGGTCTGCAGACCTTTTATTGTAGGATAGAGTGATCAATACTTTTATTGAAGGATAGAATCATGTTTCTCATGAAGCAAGATTCCGTGGGAAAGTCAGATGTTCTCTGTTACTTCTGATGGGCTCAGCAAGTGCTATCCTGGTGCAAATGCATCAAAGAGGCCTTTTCCTGTGGGAACCATTCCAGCAAGGAGACAACAGCCCCAAAGGAGAGTGAAGGATACACCTTCCTGCCCAGCAATCCTCTGCTGGGATGAGTCTGCTGCTGCTCCTCAGAGCTGGCAATTGTATTTTAGGAAATAAGCCAAAGGCCAGCCAAGCCTAAGACCAAATGATTGACAGAGCAGGACAAAATTCAGGTGTTCCCAAGCTCCCACAGCCAAATGCCAAGCTCAGTCAAACCATCACACTCTGGCTACAAATCACCCTCCCTGTCAACAGTCCTCTAGTTAATGTTAATTATTGCAAGGATTGGAAATAGGCATTCAGTAATTAAATGTACATCACATTAATCAGCAGCCTGTTAGCAGACTTCTCAAAAGCTGAAGCAAAGCTAAAGTAGCGTTGACAGACAGTGGCTCCATTTGCAAAGTACTGCTACTTCCTCCTGGTGAATATATAGAGCCTGGCAGGTGTGCAGAGCTACAAATTTATCAGATTTGTCCCCCACCAAAATTCCCAGGTGAATGGTAAAGTGAAGTTCTTTGTGAAGGAAGTTCATCCTAGCATGTAGGATTTCAATAGCTATGTGTGTCTATATACGTTATTTCAGTTTCTGTGGTTTGTACACAACCCTTTTTACCTTTTCAATTACCCTGGAAAAATCCTTGGATTGCTGCAAATTCTTGTGGAAACACATAATCTGACTGATATGTTGTTAAGTTAGAACAGAAATAGTTACGTTTATGGATAACCATTCTCAGTCTACTCAATTCTTATCACCTATTTTTAGATTCTACACTGTTCTTGGGCCAGAACCTGTCTGAATTTCTTCTATATTTTTGTAAACTCACAATCAAACTTTTCAAGGTGCCAATTCCAGCACTGGAGGTTAGTTGTGTATTTTTCATTGCAAACATCTAAATAATAATTACTCTGAATCTGGTTTGTTTTTTTGATTGTTTGTTTGTTTTTAATGAAGCAGAGCTTCTGAGAGATGGGCAGATATTTGCCCTTTAATTCATAATCAACTAAAAATCACCCAGAATAAAGGTGAAATCCTGAAGTAATTAATTGAAATTACAGGAGTAAAAAATATCAAGTAGAACATAAGAAAAACACACTGTTTCTGTGCCTGAGGAGGAATTAAATGTCTCCCCTCTGTAAGAAGAAGCAATAGGCATCTTGTCCAAAACTCTTTCTCTCCAAACATCCCATCTCTCCAAATGACTGAAATATTTAAGCCAACAGACCTCTCCTCCTCTTCTCTCTGGTGCAAAGTTTATGAAGACCACAATACCTTTTTTTTTCTGAAAAAAACCATTTCATTGACTTGCAAGGGGTCACTCCCATCCTGTGACAGAAAACGTCATCCCCAACAGCTTTTGTGTCGAGCAGGGGTGCATTGTGTTTTCTTCAGGAATGTCTGACTTTCAAATACTGGGGGGAAAAAGCCCAAAAATTCAAGTCGCACTTTTCTATGTGTCTGCTTGTCTCTTGTATGCAAACATGCCTTTGTTCAGCCCATTATGACATATCAAAGTGACCTTGAAAGCAAACATCAAAATATTAATCAGAACATAACTTTTCGCAGTGCAATAATATGTCTTGATTGAATGCCCAAAGATTTACAGATATGTGGAAAAAAGCAGAAAGCTTAAAAATAAAGGAGTTTAAAGCCTGAAGTACATCTGATGGATTTAGGTAGTTCTGTCTGAAAATTAATCCTCCAGTCTTCTCCAAGTCACATAACTAAAGCTGCTTTGTACTTCAGTCCTACAAAGAACCAAATAACTCACTGGCTACTGTCCTGCAAAGTCATTTCCTCTCTTTGTTTTCCGTACTTGAATTTTCATATCTTTTCCAACCTTTTGTGCTTAGAATGAGTCAAGTCTGGCAATTTATCCCAGAATGGTCCTTTTTTTTCCATAGATACAGTCTTTATTATCCTCCCTGACTCCATCTAACACAGATTCCTGTCAGTGTTCTCATAAATTACTGTTTTGTGCAGTTTTAGGTCTGGTGGCTAAAATGGATTCAATAAGACAGTTTGTGCTAAAAGAACAGGTATTTCATTTGTAGCAGCATCTATTTCAAAGTAGTTCTGTGTGGAAAACACTGGAAAAAAACACCTGTTAATGAGTTTTAATTATTCTGCAGAGAAGAAAAATTCAGCATCTCTCTTATAATTTAGCCAGGATTTTAAGAGTTAGCCTGACAATTTAGCCAGGATTTTAAGAGTTATTTTTCTGTATACCATACAAAGTTCTGCACATTCTAACAGCAGAGAGTGCTAGAGCTAATTTTTAAACTAATTTTGCTGCAGGACCCTTCTGTTCCTACCCTTACTATCATTGGTTTATCGAAGTGATAAAAGGGAGAGGAAATAATCCAGTAGCAGGTCCCAGACATTCTGTTTGGAAAGAACTATTCCCAGATTAGCTCTGACAGAAAAATGACTGGAAATACTGTGATTTGTTGATTGCATCTCCAACAGGCCAAGTCAGAGGTAAGAGATGAGCAATTCAAAATACAGAGAGCACAGCCAATGTGCAAGCAAAGGCTTCTATTTTCAGGAAGACACATTTTTAATGCAGACCAAAAGAGACAAGAAAAGAGAAAGAAACAATCTGTTCATGTCAAAACAGAGGGACTTTGTGACTGCCCACATGAAAAGTCGAGGCAAGAGGAAAAAGGATACAAATCATTATCTATCACTTCATTGTTTATATTATTCAAAAAGCAAAGAAAGAAGGGTTTGAATTTCTGTGGGGCTGGGACAGGAAACCAGCACTTGCCCATTTCTAGGGTAATTTAGTCAAGTTCCATGGCAGCTGCCCTCTGCAGAGGAGGGAAAGTCCCTGTTTAAGAAGGTTGCTATTTTTCATCCCAAAGCTTCTCCTGTTCCAGTGTTCCCCACTCAGAAGACATTACAGCCCCTTCTGTCCCACACAGAATCTCTGCCTGCAGCTTCCAGTCGCAGCATAAAGATTCTGATAACAGCCCAGCAGAACATTTCAGATCCACCAAACCCCATGGGGATTCTGTCAGTTGTTCCAGCAGGGCCTAGAAATTACCCTGAAATTTGTTAGTCCCAGATGTTTTTGTAAATGTCCAGTTTTATCTTTGGCCTTTCATAAAAGGCAGATATTTGTCATCTCTGACTGGAGCTGCTGCCTGGGCAGACAGAAGGCTGACCACATCCTAGGGAGGGCTGTCTGTTCAGAGCAGGGCTGGCACACACTACAGCAGTATCACCACCCCTTCCCATGCTTCTCCTTGACACAAAAGGACTTGATTATCAAGGATCCAGCAAATTTCACAAGTACTGAAATGCTGACTGAATTTAACTGCTGGATTTTCCCCAAAACTTCCCTCAGTGAAACAACAGAAAATCCTTTCACTAGTTAACGCTGTTATGGGGAACTAGAGCCTTTTGTTGTATTTCTGGGGTGAAGTTCACCACATGGTTAATGCCTACTACCACAGAATCACAGAAGGGCTGAGGCTGGAAGGCTCATTTTAAGATCATCCAGTCCAAACCCTTTGCTGAAGAAGGATCAGGCAGAGCAGGTTGCCCAGGATTGTATTCAGTTGTATTTTGACTATCTCCTGGAGCAAAAAAAAAAAAACCAACAAAACCAAAAACAAACAAACAAACAAACAAAACAAAAAAAGAAAAACCCCGCTGAGCACTGTAGTATAAATCCCACAGTGTATTAAGACTCTTGCTTTTTGATTTAGATTCCTAGTCCCTCTTTTCTACCCCATGAGAGAAATAGGCCTATCTGGGTAGGACTCACCTCTTCTGAAGAATCTCCTCTTGCACAAATCAAAGGGGTTGACAGTGTGAGATCAGTTTATCTAGTGACACACTGACCTTTTTGTGGCTGGGCCTTTTTTGAAACACCTTGCGCAAGGGCTAAACACATCCATGCACCTAATGATGTTCCTTCCTCATAGATAAATAACATGGATGAACAGGAGATTTGGGGCTATTCATGTTATTGCCCTGAAAGATGCTCTTCCACTTTTGGGAGCTCTGACCTTCTGCTGCTGTAAGTAGATTCCCAGAAGTGCTGTCTATTGATGGTGCCAAGAAAGTGCCTGGTGCCAATTAGGCTAAATTCAGACCCAATATAAGTATGTGCAATGCCCTCAGAGAAGAACTCTAACTGAATTTGTCCCTGGAAAAATGATCCCAAATCAAAATACAGTGAAATGGTCTTCTGACCCTTCCTCACCACCTTTTCTGATTGCAGCTCTTAGCCAAAGTAAGTTATTTAACACATGTGCCACCAGCACTGGTACCAAAGCTCTGTGCCACATGGCTCAGTGCACTTTGGTCTACTGGGGCTTGGGCCATCTGGAAAAGAAACAAAAATCCTTTAAAAAGGGAATAAAACCCTGCATTGCTGACACCTAATAGCAGGTAGTGCCCAAATGAATAATTCCCCAAATTTTCTGTTGGCTTTGGTTGGCATTCACGCTGAAATACTGATGCTTGCTGGTCCCTGATGTGGTGGCACAAGTGAGACACCCTGAAATGTCCCACTAGGGTGCCAGTGAGGTGGGACACTGGGCACAAAACTTTATGTCAATAAAATGGCAGGCAGTAAAAGTCAAATGGAGATTTTAATCCCATTTTAAGAGTCTCTCTCATGTCTGGGTAAAGGCTGCTGTTTGACTTTGATTTGATTTGCAGCTAAGGCGAAATTCCTGAAGAATCCTCTACCATGTAAAAGAATTACACTGGTACTAATTGATTACATAATCTACAGTAAGGCAATATTTCATACCAGGTAAGTTCTCCTATAAAAATTTGGAATTCTCCTATGTGAAATATTAATGTAATAATTCAGTTTCTAGTTTTGATCTTGTTTTAGAGGCAGCAAATCCAAATATGTTGAATTAAATTTTAAATGGAAGATGCCTTTTTAATAGAATAGTTTTTCATTTTATGGGAAATTATTCTTTTCACAGTTGAAAGATATCTGATTTTAAAGACAGCCACCTTCATTTAGAACAAGATAAAATAACAATGAAAATAGATGTTTCAGACACTTTAAAACAACTGAAAAAAATGAATGCCTTACATTTTCTTTAGTTATTAAAATCAGTTATTTAGAAAAAAAAATAAACCCACCACATTTTATTTACATATTTAAAATCAATTATTTAGTTATTCAAAAATTCAGATGTTCATAATTAGAAACTGTGCATGCTTTAGGCTTCTCTCTCTTCCTTCTTCCTCCCTATCCAGATAAAATGCTGTCAATCCTTTGTCTTCTTGGGTGAAATTATTCGTCCCTCCCCTCCCTACCATGTAAAACCCAGTGAAAACAGATGTCCCTTGTACAAGCCAGGTGATTCCCTGTCTCCTTCTCTACTTGCATCATCACATCACACTTGGTTCCTCTCATTTCTCATTAAAAAAAATAATTAACTCTGCCCCAGCCAAACCCAGCACAAGGCTGAAACTTGAATGATAACTGCAGACACAGACATATATAAAGAGGGGCTTTGATATAAATATATATATTACCCTATCAGCTTTGAGCATGGGTTAGGTTTCCCTTGTTAAGCAAATTAAGAAAAAGATTAGAAAATGTAATAAAAACAATAGGATTCAGTTCTGCTCCTGGGTCCAGCAGCCAGACCCTGGTCGTGTCAAGGGTGTCTCAAAGGACAATGGAGTCAGGCCATAAATATTTTAGGAGATCATTGTGACAATGATGGTGACACTGGGTCACAGAGCTCAGCAAGGAGTCAAGCTGCTCTGAAGAAAAGCCACAGAAACAGAGCAACTGTGATTGACCTCTATAAGGAGAAAATATCAGAACAGTGGACTCAGACCAGAGTTATTACATCACCCAGGCAAGGAGTTTTCAATTGTGGTCGCTGGCGCTTGTGCAAGAGCGTGCAGCAAGAAAATGAGTCTTTGTTTTAAACACACCAACCACTTATTCCCTTTCAACCTCAGAACGTAGCCTTTCCCCCCCCCCCCCCCAATGGCTCCCTGTTACACTGCTACATGGATTGGCTTCTGTTTCAATAAAACATAATCATTTTTTTAATTATACACCACAAAGTGCATACATGTGTAGAAAGAGGAATGTGGCTTATGGCTGAGTCTTAGTGGCCTTCAGCCTTTCAGGATGGTTTTTCTGATCAGAGTGCAGCAAAGAAGGATAGGTAAAAGACATAACAATGCCCAGCATACAGACAAATCCTGATTCTATTCTGAACAAGATACAGACATTTTTTCCCCCAAATACAGGGATAAAACTGTACTGCTGTATTTTGGTTCTCTCATTTAATGGGATTAAATAAATACTACATGGGTTTAATGGGATGGACTCAAAGGGGTACAATTCCAATGGGGCTCTGAACAACCTCAAAATAAAACTCATCTTGTTCCAACCTTCCTGCCTTCCAACCTAGGACACTTGCAGGGATCCAGGGGCAGCCACAGCTTCTCTGGGTACCCTGTGCCAGGGCCTCCCCACCCTCACAGGGAAGAATTTCTTCCTAATATCCAATTTAAACCTACTCTATTTCAGTTTAAATAACATGTAATAGCAACAGAGAGACTTTGGAATTCATTCCTACTCAATAGGTGTCATTTTGGTCTCCCTCTAGTTGCTTCTGCCAATATACTCAAATATAAAATCCATAGAAATGACATGCAATATGCTAACTGTTACATATGTTTTTCCTCAACCATTAATTTCTGTGTACTAAATTGCATACTTTGGCAGAATCTTTAAGTGTGCACAATTTAGAAATTGCAGTATAATATGATCTGGCCACGTGAAATGGCAACATTTGGGACACTGATCAGACAAAATCAGTAAATGGTTTAAAATAGGTAGTTCCACATTTAAATATAATAAAGGACATCATGCATATAAAATTAGTCCTAGTAGGTTAACAAAAGAATTCTTTATCCTCTTTATATGCACACAAACACATGAATCCCCTACAGTTTCCATAAAGTAAACTCTGTAAAAACTAAATCTCTCATTGAGTCACAGTGGGATTTTAAAAAAGAATTTAATGATTTTGCCGAGTCAGAAAATTTTGCTTTAAAGTAAGAACAACCTATGAAAAAAAGCATGAAAAACAAAAATTCTCAGTTAAGGTTTTATTCCAATATTTAAGATCACATGTGCAGAGCTCAGGAAATCATTATTCAGGAAAAATAAGTTGTATTTATTATAAATGTGTAAGGTAGATATGTCTACATTTTAATGTATTTATATAATGTGAGCTGCTGCATATACACATTATAACCACATGGATATACTCAGTTATATAGGTAGACACACAAAAGGCAAAAAAAGCACATTACTGCACTACACGTGTTTTTCAGAAGAGGGGAAGATTTTTGTTCAGACTCCAATATTTCTAGTGGAAATACTTTGCAAGTCAGGCATGTTTTCCATTAACCTAACTACTGCTGGCCCCCCAGAAAACACACTGCTGAGAAATTACTTCATGATGCACCATTCAAACTCATCACCCTACACATCTGCTTGGGGACCTGGGTATGGTAACCTGCTAATGATGAAATACCAGCCTAATTACTTTGTGAAGTTATTTGTTTGTTCTGGAAAACTAATCCACAGATTCATGTTAATTCACAGACAGCAAGTCTGAGATCCACAGGACAAGCTTGAGCCAGAGCACATTAAAGTCAAAGAGAGTTCATTGACGTCAAAGGATTTCAGATCAGAAGCTAAAATAAGGTATTACAGCTCAGCATTGAATAACACTTTTGTTAGGCCTTCACTCTTCTTGGTGGATGAAGGGAGGGATTGGGTTTTTATCTTTCTCTTTCTTCTTACTCTCCCCTCTCTCCTCTTTTTCTTGTTTTTTCTTCCTTCTTCTTTCATTCCTTCCCGTTTCTCTCTTTTTCTCATCAGACTGGCACGAGCAAAATTTGCCTCCATGGAAATTGAGTGGAGTTGTTTATGGACATAATAGAAGAAGAAACAACCCAAATATGGCCAGCTGCTGAGCATCCCTATGGAACAATCCAAATTCCAGTTGGCACCAAGGGCTGTGCTACCCTTAAACAAGCACCCTCAGCTGACTGGAATTTCTCACAGACTGCAAAGCAGAAGACCTCAGACACTGAGGGCTGACTTATTCTGCAGCAACACATGTCTGAAGAGGTATTTGTATATTTAAAGCAAATCCATAGGCCTCATGAAATCCTCACCAATTCCAAGGAAAACATTAGAGTTTATGCAATCCTGACATTATGCTCCATTACACAGTGCAAACAGGGGCCAAAAACATCTGAAATAGCGCAAGTATTAGCTATGAGATCCAGAGGGCACCTTGCAGACTTTGTTCAGATGTTTGCAGCATACCTCAAATGACTTCTAAGTCCAGGAGAGTTTCTCAGCGAGGATTTGGCAGAGCAAAGCCCCTTCCTGATAGCATCCTGCAAAAAATTGCTGAATGTAAAAGATTAATAAGGTTTTGTCCTTTTGTATTCATCTTACAACTGGTAAAATTTGCCTTAGCCTTCAAAGGAGTCTCTTTGCTTTGAATAGGTGAGCAAATACATTGTCTTTTCTGTCCTCTTTCAGACGTGCAACAACCCTGACATTAAACATCTAAACCACTGTGCTCCAAATCTCATCCACTTAGGGTTTTTGTAATAACTGCCTCTGTGAAGAAATAAATATTGTCCGAATCATCTCTTGGGATGCATCAAGATCCAGCTCTGATTTTTTGTGGCAATGATCAGAAAGGACTGCTTATATTTAAGGACCTTCTGGAACCTCAATAAGGGCTCAGCATGCTCTTATCAACAGATATTCTTTTAGTTTTAAACAGTAAATGGGAATGTTTACATCTCTAGACAGAAAATAATTGTGAATTTAGAGAAAAAGGAAAAGGGAAATCCTGATTTTCTGTGGAATTGTTCAGTCTGAAAAGAGAAGCTTTCAGGATGACTTAACTGCAGCCTTCTAAGACTTGAAGGGAGCTAAAAGAAAGATGACGAGAGACTTTTTACAAGGCTCTGGAGTGGCAGGACATGGGTGAATGGCTTCAAACTGACAGAGAGTAGGTTTATGTTGGGTATTAGGAAGAAATTCTTCCCTGTGAGGGTGCTGGGGCACTGGCACAGGGTGCCCAGAGAAGCTGTGGCTGCCCCTGGATCCCTGGCAGTGTCCAAGGCCAGGCTGGACAGGGCTTGGAGCAAACTGGGACAGTGGAAGGTGTCCCTGCTCATGGCAGGGGTGGCACTGGGTGAGCTTTAAGGTCTTTTCTAACCCAAACCATTCGGGAATTCTGTGATTTCCTGATGAGTCAGCAATCACAAGTTTTGAATTTTATTGAGTGGGAAATTTCTTCTTAGTTTTAATTCTCTCTTGATTAAATCTTTCTGGTGATTAGATTTGCATGCACTAGGATGGAAACCAATTTCAAAGACAGATGCCCCTTTTCTTTCATCCTCCATGAAACTCTTCCATATGGAGAATGTCAGTCAGAAGCCTGGTCATCATTAAAAGTCCCTGGGGTTTATGAAGCAGAGTCAGAGCGATATTAAAGTAGAGCCCAGAGTTATCTCTGGCTCCTTCCAAGGGAATAATTTAATTTATAAATCTTTCTTCATCTTGTTCCACTGATAAATTAATACTGACACTGAATTCTTTTAATACAAGGAACAGGTAATGGTTATACTGCTGAGTGAAGAGTTTTCAGCATCTTTGGATGGGAATTACAGTGTTTTTCCCCAAGTGGATGTAAAATACATAGCAAGTTTAAGAAGCTTCTTACATTATCTCTCAAATTCTGCCTGGCTCAGTATAATAATCTATTTGAGTGGTTCCAAATAGCTTAAAAGAGAGACCCAGCCTCCTACTTCTTATCTGTGCTAACATCATCATCAACCATGTTTTCTTTTAATGGATCAAAAAATATATATTTGCTGAATAGGATAATAAAATTTATTAAGGAGGAAGAAGATGATTGTTGTATTTTTTTTTAATCAGGACACACTAATTCTGACAGTTCTCTTGATTCTTAGTTTAAATTGAAACTGCAAGATACCCCTTAGTTCAATGATGCTGAATCAAACTTGTGAGAAGTGTTTACAAAACCAGTGTTGACTCCCTAAACAAAACACTGGCAGTATCTGAGTCATGTACTTACACATATCTGCAAGATCAATTATACAGAAGGATTTCTCTGCCCAAATCTCACTGTCTGCCTTGGAGTTCTGCAGCAACTGATGGTAAAGTGCAAAAGAAATTTGAGGCTGCTCAAAGGCTGTTTTTACTTTGTAATTTTGTGTTGGCTGTTTGCTGAGAGCCAGTTACAGATATGCTTTGTTTGTTTATTTCCTGCTGACATCAGAGGATGATCTAAATCTTATTAAAATATTAAATGCATGGCATGGCAGCTTTCTGTACCACATCTTGGCAGGTGCTGAACAGTAATTGATTAGAAATTACCTCCCACCTGAAAAACACACTACTGCTTTTGTCCCACAAAATGCAGATCCCTGCTGTGCCCACGAGTGATGCTACCATGCTCCAAGATTAGGAAGTGACTGAAATGTTGAGCAAAAAAAAAAATCCATCAAACCACAGCTTTCATGTCTTAGGTGTCCAGTCCTTGGATCTGCTGCAAATATTCCCCACAAAAAGAAGCACTTGACTGCATCAGCCCCCAGCTAAAATTGCCCAGATCAGGCAAAGTGTATTCTTGACCAAAAAACCCCCCCACACCCACATAAATTATTGTTAAAATCAGCAGTTTGTGGTAAGGACCTGAGAGCAAGGTTTCACCCTTGGAAGCTGTAAGCAACTAATAATTAGATTTCCAGGCCTTGCTGTGACTCTTTACGGGTTTTTCAATTTCAAGGAGTGTAACCAACCCGTAAATGATCTGCTGCGGCCTCGGGAAGCAAACTGAATCGACGTGTAGGGGATTTAGACCATTTCCATAAATACATTGAAAAACAGAGCTGATGGGTGTTTTCAAACAGGCCTCCAGTAAAAAAATGAAAATTTGAGGGCCTGTGCAATCTCTGCAGCTGATATCTTCTCCATCTGTGCCTGAACTGCACTCCAGCCAAGGAGCTCTCGGAGAGCTCGAGCTGCTCTGACGGAATCTCGCAATGTGCCTCTGGACTGGGATGGAGAGAGCACAGCTAAAATTCCTGGCTAGGAAATACATCACTTATAAACAAACCTGGTCCAGGAAAAAAGTCATGGAAAGCACTGAAAACAGTCACATGGCAATGCAAGATGTCAGCAAATGTCTTTCTTTTGCCCCAAAAAAGCTGGAAGTCAGCATGATTGAGTGTCTCATGCCTGCTTCTTTATCAGGAGTGTTTTTTCTGGCCATTTATTTGAAAAAGTACCACATGAAATTAGGAAAAAAAAACCAAAAAAAACCCACCAAGGATAATCTCACTTCACTAAATCTATAAATCAACTGCAAACTCAGCAGTGAATGCACTCCCAAGCCAGGATCCAGGGAGGACCTGATTATTAAAAGATTATTAAAAGATGCCTCTGCCTAAATTAAGGTGTAAATGAGACCACATGACGAAGTAAATAACATGGATTTTATTTAACAGTAAATATGAGGTAGAGAGAGGCAGAGGGGAGAGAAAGAGAGATAGAGAGACAGATTAAGTAGAAGGAGAGTCACCACCACGCGGGTTCCTGCAGCATCCCATCTGTGTGTGTGCCTGTGGTGGTAGCTTATCTTAAGGGAACTTCCTTCTTTGACATTATCTGTGACATTTCACAGGTCACATTTCACATTTCAAGGTCATTTCAATGACCTTGAGTTCTCTTTATCATTTCCACTTGGTTTCTCAGACATGTTTAGAATTTACAGCTCCAAATGGAACACATTCTTGAAGATTCAATTTTTTTATTGTTAACTGAAAAATCGATTTAAAACCCTCTACAAAATTGAGTAAGAAAGTAGTAAAGGCCTGGAGCAACAGCAGGCTTGGTTAACATTGGATAATTTTATTCCACTGTTCCTGTGTCATTCTGAAATTAGATTTCTTATTCTCCCAACCGAAAAACTCTGTCTGAACAAAAGCAATAAAGGATTTCACAGGAGATATTCAGATGCAGAATATTTCTCAGCAGCTAGGAAATTCAAATCTAAGCATGTATGATTATATATTCCACTTTTCACCTTCAACATTTATCATTCCAAAACCCAGCCTGTGCCTCTCTGTGGCTGTTCACACTATTAGGCACCACAAGCATCCAAAGTAGCAGCTGGAAAAGGACAAAAGGAACTCAGAACTAAGTTTGTAAGACCTGAGCCAAAGAGGACAACAGCTGTGATTTGGTTGTTTGCGTTAGTTAAGTTGTATAAGTAACAGATCATTTTCCAGCCTAACACAATTATGTACTTGCAGAAGTTATTGTTGTTGCTTTAAATTGTCTGAGGATGGTTTAATGCTATTAGCAGGATATCTCAGGTCTTTGAAAGGAAATTAGGATTGTGAAATGCTGCGTGATTGTGGGACTGAATATACTGTTGTTCCACCACTGAAACTCACAGAAACAGTTCAACAGTGAATTTTGCTACATTATAATTAAATTCTCAGTGGAAAAATACAAGCTTGCCAACAGAGGTGTCTTGATGTGCATCAGACAGTCATGTGACTCTGAAAGCTTATTAGGGTCATAAAATACTCTGATATTTAGGACTTTTGCAAATCTTCATGACAGAGCTCAGAATGAGAATTATAATTTTGTGAATTGCTTCAGGTCATATTTTAATCATTATAAATACTTCGGAGTACTCCGAGAGAAAATCATAATCACTTGTTCTGATTTAAAAGTGATTTAGGATGTAAGTTGAATAAAGTTATCACCACTGGAAAGCTATTTCATTATTTTTAATTCAATATACAGAGCAAAACCAGCATTGGTAGTGGAGCCATAAAGATATGAGCTGTCTGTTCTTAATCAACAGATCTTTCTTGTTTAAATTATAGTTTTGAAGGTCATGACTGAGCAGAACAATTTCAGCCCAAATTCCCAGCAATCTCTGCCTGTTTCCTCCTGTCAGCTGCCAGACTCCACATGTAGCTCATTTCCACCAGCTTAAGGAGGTGGTGGTGCAAGAGCTGCCTCAGGTATTTTATAGTTTTTTCTAAATATTGTTAAATCAGTCCAGTTTCTTCAACATACCAACTGAAAGAGGTCCTGTCTTTAAAGCTGCTGTAGTATCATACTGAGAAGGAAGAAGGTCAGCTGTGAATGGCCATCAAAGACTCAAAAAAATTTATAGTGACAATTTTGACTGAAAACAAAGCAAGTTTCCAACACAAGAGAAGAAAAGTGTTTTGGGAAAAGTGAGTAGGGCATTTGTCAAACCACAAGACACAAACACATGTTCCCTTCTAGACACCTTCCAGGTGTTTTAAAGAAGTGTAGTTTTGAAAACTCCAAATTTTCTAAGATATGGGTGGAACTGCAAAACTGTTCAGTTCAAACCTTTGCAGGCAGAGGGGAGAGAAGAACACTTTTTACCCATTAATAGCTTCTTTCCCCTTCCGGTTGATAATCATAATGAGTTGGTAGAGCTCAAGAGAATCAAAGGCCTCTGCAACTTGTAATCAGTCCAGACAAATATTTTTCTGGCTGTGTTCTATCACTTTGACAATCTGCTTGTAGTTCACCTGTTTTTTTCACTTACTACATAGTTTATAAATAAGATTATTTTCCTAATCCCATCTGTATATTTTGACGGCAAAATCCTTCCTACATAAAGACCACCTATATCTTGCCAACCATGATTTCATGAGCTGTTTCTTAAACAAAAAAAAAACCCCAAAACACACATTTCATGGAATCATTGAATGCAAGTTAAAGTGTGAAGACAGCACATAACTGTACAGGTGTAATCCAGAAGGTGTTTCCCTACCATGGAAAACCAATTCTGTGCAGAGATTCAAAGATCATTTTCCGCTTTCTCCATCTTTTAAAATTGCAGCCGTGGGAGACTGAGTGTCCTGAAGAGCATGAAGGAGAACATGATTTTAACTCCCCCTGTCATTGGTCTGAATCCACACATGGCCAGCAGCAGTCCAGAGCAGTCCAGTAGTTGTTGAGGAATCTGTGTGCCATGAATGAATTGCCACATGCCAGGCACTGGTCAGGTATTGCTCACCAGTGGTCCCCCAAGGACAAAGTGATGGCATGTTGATGAGGAGACGGCAGGAGCTGTTCAGCTGCAGGACCTGCTCTGTGGATGAACAGAGGGCTTTGCACTCACAGCTTTGTAGTTTGGATCTTCTCACATCCAGGCATTTGTTCAGATGTGGTAGCCTGTGTCAGTATTTGAATTTTCACCATGTCTGTGCAGCCCTTTCAATTCTCCCTGATATCTCACGTTGGGGTCAGGCTGAGTTTGAAGGCACACCCACGACCCACCCACAGTACAGTCTCCAGTGCTATCCCAGTGCTGAGTGTAACTCTAACTTAGCTTCTGATTTAGATTAAAATAACCACACAGGCATACATTTTAACCTATTTCCATCATACAGGAACTTGACTCCCTAGGGAATTCAACTGTGCAGAGCCCCACCAAGAAAAATTTAAGGTCTAGGGGTGAAGCCACCACTGCAACACCTGCACTGAAACTGGCCTGGTGACAATTTTACCTGCTTCCCCCTTCCCTCCTCCCAGGATCTGGTCCTTGCAACTTCACCTGGGCTCTGGTTCCTTGCCCCAGGGTCACAGAGGAGAAAGTGGAAGAGCAAAGGACATAATCCTGACTCTTCCTAAACCCCAGGCTGTTGTCCCTCCTCCTACGTGTAGCAGTCAGAGGCAGTTGAGAAATCTACTGATCTGCTGCTAATCTCCGACGAGCCTCTTCCAAACCACACCATACTGGCTCTGACTTCACAAAAACCTCCCAGCCCAACAAAAGTGAGGCTTCTCCGAGCACCAGTTACAGTCCCAAACTGTGGTTTCTCGTAGGTGGAGGCACAGTCAAAGGCTTGGCTCAGCCTGCTGCCTTCCCAAGCCTTCCCAGCACCCACGGGAAGCACTTTGGGAAAGGAAGAGCACCCGGCACCAGTGATGGCACTGCACTGGCTGAGGGGACACACACACACAGGGAACAAAACCTTTCACAGGGTGTGTGGGTTCTCCCTGCAGCTCTTTATAGTTTTGGGTCAACCATGGCACCTGAAAGGCCTCTGCCTGTTTGCAGCAGCAAAACGTCAGAAGTCACACCCACAGACCCTTGGGCAGAAAGGGAATTTATCTCCTATTGCCAGTCCCATTAGAAACAACTAATCAGTGTTCCAAATAATCAGTATTCCAAATAATCAGTATTCCAGGCTGCAGGGACTCTCTCCAAGAGCAGTGCTTTCTGTTACACCTCAGTGCCCTGCTCAGAGGTCACGGAAGGAAGTCTGTGAAAGAACTGGAATTCCCATCCAGTTCTCTTAAACACCACATTGACTACAATTCCATAATTAATTTCTCCTATGCAACAAGAACGTCATGCATCTTATTTTATTATTTGGAAGCAGGGCCTGCTGTTTTTTATATTCCACCATGGGCATCAGTTCCATAAATACTTTCTGCATGTGATTAATCCTACGCAGGGTCTGAAGTCAGACTGCTAAAACACATGGCTGCACGATCAAGGCCTAGATTTGTTTTCAGTCATGCTTGTAAGAAATTATTTCGTGCCTGAACCCCTAAGCCACACCTCAGAAGGTTTTTAGGGGGAAACCTAAAGGTGTGACAAAGCCTGGGTGAATACCTGCCCTCTCTTCACAGTCTCCCACATGCTCTGTTCAAGCTTGTTACCTCCACAGAAAATGAGTCAAAATAGCCAGAAATAGGAATGTATGGAACAGTGGTATCCCTAATGAAAAAATGTAAATTCCCCTTTCCATCTGCTACTAAAGTATATCACTCTTTTCAGCTGTTATCATTTGTTACACTTGCTGGACTGGGTTTGGAAGGAAAACTGTCACATGAGGGAAAATCACCTTCAATCCTGTCAAGAGAGTGAGCAACACCAGCAGCAAGCCAGGATTACCGTAGGGTTTCATCATAGGAACAAAGAGTAAGTTTAACTACAAAATTGGACCAAACCATATTTCTGAGATCTACCATCTCTCCATCCACAGTCCTGCAATGCCCTCTGCAGCTGCCCAATAATAATTGGATTTCTCCATGCGCAGGCTCACATGGACATTGGCAACAGCATCCTCCCTGTAAACATTAGGAGTGTTCAGTGGCAGACAGATTTTTTTTCCACAAATATTATCATGCTAAAATAATCAAGATATTCCTCTTTTTCAAGATTGTTTGTTCTTTCTCCAGCTTTTTTTTTTTTTTTACTTTCTGCTTCATCTCACTACTCCACGGTCTTTGCTAACTGAAGTTGAATGTCAGATACAAAGTGAAACATATTTATATATTCAGAAGATTTGTAATACACTGAGAAAGAAGAGCTTTTTAGAAGTTTTACAGGTTGTCTTAACTACACATGGAAATGGTTTTAAATTTGTTTACCTATAGCTACAGCATTAAAATTGAGGTTTAATTGAATATATCCCCTAACATCTATTGTCAGAGAAATATAAATAGGTTTGGTAGGCGTTGATCTGAAATAAAGAATGAGGCTGAAAAAATCTGCAATCCCAAGCAATTTATGCAGGGTGATTGTGATGTTCTGGAAGATTTCTGTCTCATTAGCAGCACATGGTCCTGCCTTCAGTCCTCCTACTACAGCCCTGTGATGCAGAGGGGGAATGGCTTGAGCTAAAGAGACAAAGCTAAAGGCTGAACAACCCCAACAGTCTCTCAGCTGATCTTCATATGGGGGATGTTCAGGCCTTGGATCATCTTTGTGTCCTCCCCTGGACTTGCTCCATTGGATTGCCGGAGCAAAGGTCTTAGGGAATGCATGTGGGAATTTAAACTGTAGCACAGGGATCAGTCAAATAGGCAAACAGGGAGAGAAAGTGACCCGTGACTCGTTTAATACCTAAAGTGCTTTCTGCATAAAGTACTTCAAGGAAATGGTTTGTAAGAGTACAACTAATCCCACCTGCCAGTGTGTGTCCTTGCAAGTGTTAGCACAGCAAAACCAGAGCCAGAACAGAAAGATCAAGGACACTTCAGTATTAAAAACTATTTTTAACAAGAGGTAAATTACATTCCCTGACATTGGTTTTTATCTTAAATATTTTGCCCTATGTGAAAGAGTCACTGCTAAGAGAAAGAAGATTTATGGCTATATGGCAGGACAAATTGTAGTGGTATATGAAGAGATTGTGTTTCCAGAGATTATTAGAGTTTAAAATACTGCATGAACCTGGACAGGATTGTGCTTGAATTTTCATGTAGCCAGACTGACATCTTGTGGTTTGTGCAGAACATCTGAACATGCATCTGAGGGGAGCTGGACTTTGTTACAGCATTGTGAAGACACACTCTTCTTTCAGCAGAACACTGTGTGACTCCTCACTGTATCTTTGGCTGCAGCCAGGAGGTTTAGAGTGATAGAATCACAGAATATCCTGAGTTGGAAGGGACCCACAAGGATCGCTCAGTCCAACTCCTGGTCCTGCACAGGACACCCCAAGACTCACACCCTGTGAGTAGCACTGAATGTCTCCTGCACCTGCAGTGTGAATTCTCACAGAAACAGAGACAAACTGGGGCTCCTGCTATGAACAGGTCACAGTTGCTAATGCCATAAAAACTGTGCATGATTCCAAAGAACAATTCAAAGCAAGAGCACACCTAAAGCTCTGAAGCATCCAAAGTCATCACCTCCCTCTCTCCACGGAGGATGAAGAAAGAGTGACACCTGTCTCCTAGCCCAGGACACTTGGGCTAACCTAAACTAGGGGCAAATGTCCCAACAATCCTTGCAAGACTTTTCAATCCTGATCCCTGGGCAAATGTTTGTGCTCAGGCTTCCCACACCCCAGAGTTGGATGCTCAGTGTGGGTGTAGTCCCCTGACAAGTGGCACAAGCAGAACATTCTGCCAATAAAAGTTGTATTTCTTACCTCCTTATTTTTAACACGAGAGGATGCAAAGGGAAGAATTAAGGTCACCATGCTAGGAGAGGTGTTTCTGAGGGTAGACTGGAGCCACATGCCCAAGCACATCAAATTACTCCAGCTGAAGTTACAGGGATTCAGCAGCTCAAGCTGGCCTGGAGCAATAAATTCAGCCAAGAGTCTCCCACACAGCTCCACTCCTGCACCTCCAACACAGCCTGGATGCAATGTCCTTGCTGTCCCAGCTGGGATCTGCTCTTCATCAACACCTGACATTCACACCAAAGTGTAGTTTAATATCTATCCCTAACCACGTGAAGCTTGCTAATAAAAATGGACTGGGGACTATTTGGTTACAGTTACCCACAGGAAGGACTTGGTGTTCGCATCTCTGAGCCTCAGGTTGTTCCCATCCTCCCCAAATCACTGCTCCCAAGCCATTTCTCAGCTTTTATGCATTTTGAACAAACTCTGCCTATAAAATGTCCAAAGTCCTCCCACAGGAAGGGCAAAGGGTGGGAAACATGTCCCTCAAGATACTCTCTTCTTTTTTCCACACGATGGTTGGAAATTCTGTCCCCAAAAGGGGGCAAATATTTCAAAGCAGGGTATTTAAAAGCAGAACTGGAGGGCTGTGTGGGTGAGTGGGTATCACATCTGCATGAGCTCTCCCAGCTCTGCCCCTCTTGCAAGTTCCCAAGCACTTGTTTTCCCACAGCCATGAGTAAGAGAGAGAAGAGTAGCTCGTTTAATTTCTTATTTCCCACTTTTCTTTATAAGAAGACCTTCAAACAGAAGCATTTTCTAAAGACTGAGAGATTCACCTACTGCTATTGTGAGGCAGTGAGCAGTGTTTGGAGATCTTTGAATCTCCTTAAAATCCAGAGCAGCAATCCCAGTCACAGCTGGCAGCACTGGAGCTGCTAAAACCAAGACAAGTTTACTCTCACAGCACTTTATACCAGGGCTTGAGGCAGCATAGGTTAATTTTAAATGGGATAAATATTCCTGATGCATTATGGAAGCTGCTGGGAACTACAAATGCAAGCACAGCAAAGTTTTCAGGGCAAGATAACACTTTACATGAGACCCACTGATAAAACTGGAATAAACAGGCACAAAACTCAAACTCTTCTCACCCCAAAGGGTTTGTGTGTCCCAAAGCTTGTCTAGTTTTTCCCACATGTATGAACTAGCCCAACAGAGGATCATATTTCTCCCTAGAAAACTTCCCTCAGTCAGGAGAGACCATCACATCCAAAGGATGACTGCTGGTGGCACCAACACAGCTCATGGCTTTGCCCAGATCTGACAAAGCAGACAAGCCAGCAGCTATACAAGCTCTTTTTCAGCAAGATGACTACAAATAAGGCCTCTGCCCTTCTTCCTCTTGCAGTGTTTTCAGTTGCTGTGACAGAGAATAGAACCTCTCACCACAGGCACCATCTTGCCTGACTAGGGGAGTCTGTGGTAAAGCTTTGTCTTCTTCGGCTCCCTTGTTAAATATTACAGCACCATGTGGTAGAGATCATCATTCTTAACTGTCCAAACCCATTCTATAATTGTCTGCAGAAAGACAATGCTATTGAGAGCTGCTCTCATCAGTAAAGTCAGGCCCTGTACCTCCTCCAGGGGGAAAACAGTCCAAGGAGAAGGACAGAGGCTGGTAAGTGTGAGCTTCCCTGGCTCTCAGGGCTTCAGGAAGGGGTTTAGACAGGCTTTGCAGGCTCTGAGATGTAAGCTCAGGGCTGCTGTGTCCAATGTTGTTGTGCAGCATTGCCTAAGTGTATTTTATGTTTCTTTTGAGTTACCAAAAGCTGTGCCAGACAGCCTAAGTGACAGCATGCTGGATTTTTGATCAATTGGATCAATTTGGATCAATTTTTGATCCAAACAGGTAAGGTTCCCCTTTCTCTTGTACTGTAAATGTGCACAGATTTTTCCTTAGGTGGACTTGCAGAACTTAATTTCACATTGGGTCTGGACAAGCAAAGAGGCAAAATGAGGAGCTTCAGCTTCCTCCAGCACTAAAATACTTAGTATTCTTGGAGAGATCAGACAGCAGCCAGCATAACCTCAATGCAGCTGAAGGAAATTCTCTCTGGGACGAATTCTTTACGAGCAAAGGCCCAAAGGTCAGACCCAGAGTCCCCTACACTCCCCAGCTAAGTGCTGCTGGTATTTATTTGAGTTGGTTTCCAGCAGCCTGGAAACCAGGAGTGTGTGGAGTTGATTATGCAGCCCACACTGCTGTTAATGACAGTCAAACCTAATCCTCCACATGCAGCACACCCAAAACATTACCCCATGAAAGTGCAGCTTTGCAGTTGCTGCACTTCATTTTATGCAGTTTCTATTATGCTGCCCTGAATGGATTCTCATTCTCTGCCCAGGAGCATTCCAATCCCTCCAGTAGCAAACAATAAATGAATCTTAGGAGGCTCTAGTGTACTTAGGCGGCTCTGGTGAACCTATGAAAAGAGGCAATTTATTTCGGAACTTGGCACTAGGCACAGCGTGCCTTGTAAATGTCAGTTTGTGTATGTGTGAGCATCTGACACTACTCAGCAGCACAGGTTTGGGGCCAAGAATTTGACGGACTCTGGCTGATTTGCAAGGCTAAAAATATTCTCTTTTATCAATATCCATTTTTTTGGTGCTGATTTGCATGCTAACAGCACCCTAAGCAGGCAGTGGTTTCATGGCAGTATGGGATGACCTGCCATAAATGGTGTGATTACACAGCTTGCACCATGGCATACTTTGGTTTTTCACTGTTTGTCCATTCTCAATCTGCTGGAATCAAGAGACATTTTAATCTCTTTTATTGTTTTGTCTTCATTTACATGCAGTGCCCAAAGAGCCACTGCCAAGCAGAGATACAGCTAAATAAGTCAAATGCACTGTTTTTACTACTGTTGTTCCTACCATGGGCTCAGTTCTCCTCCCATTGACGTCAATAGTTAATCTTCCAATAGATTCAGTGAGAGCCAAAAATCTCTGGTCACACCCTGTTATGTTTTATACCAGCACTACTGTAGGCTCCAGCTTCAAATTCTAGCATTTATTACAATTTGGGTAGCACAGGGGAATTTATTGATGATAAATGTGTGCATTTGCATGGCAAACTGCTTTGTTTGTCATTGGAGCATAACAAAGGTGAGTGCCAAAAGAAAATATTCAGAAATATCAAGAAAAAAAATCCAAATTTCTAACTTTTCTTAGAACAACATGATAATACTGCACTATGATAAAGCAGTAGAACACTTAAATGAAACCGTAAGTTTGTAGCTTGGAGATGCCAATTTTTCTATTTCATCAGTGCTCTTGAGCTGGTGACTCCCAGTGCTGCCTTAACACTTTCAATTTCACCCACTGAGCCTCTTAATTTCTCTCTTTGGTGTTCGTGTTCCTTCCTTTTCCTAGTTCTGTCAACCTTTTCACTTCATTTTCTGTACTCTTGTCTTTCCTTCTCTGTTTGCTGCCTTTTAAAGACCTCTCTGTTGTGAAGGAGCCCAGCTTCATATGTACAAAGTTTTTTCTCTCTACTGTTAACTTTTGCACTTTTTCAAGGCCAAAACTGCTTTCAGGACATCTCCTTCACCCTCCACCTTCTAGATTCAGATTTGTTTCCTTTTCCTAATCACTTTGACATGTCCCCTGTAAATTAATTGGTTTTCACAGACACTTTCTCCAACAGCAAAGTTCAGCCTGCCTTGTCCAAGGGACTCTGCAGGCCACAGATCTACACTGCCCAGACCCTTCCCTGTCTCCATTATCCTCCTCTGGACACTCTCCAATATTCTCCTTGCAGTGAGGGACCCAAAACTGAGCCCAGAATTCCAGGTGTGGCTGCACCAGGGCCCAGCAGGAAGGAACAACCCATGCCCTGGTCCTGCTGTCCACACCATTGCTGACAGAGTCCATTGGCAAGGCACAGACAAGACAATGTGACATGGGACAGGTTCAGGACATGAAAGCAGATGAGAAAGCACAGATGAAGGGCAATGAGCTCCCCAGGCTCTCCTCCCTGATAAAAGCAGAGCTGGTCTCTGAAGTTTGTCTGCATTTAACACAGTATAAGCCAGGAGGTAAATGAGATGTACAGGCTCTCTGGAGAGTGCCAGCTCTGTTTGGGAAGCAGCTCTGGCAAGCAGCATCTGAGGGCTGGGATATGAAGCCTTCAGTCAATGGCTTGTACCATTGGCAAATTGGAACTGTCTCACCCTCTTGGGAGCTGTTGAGCCAAGCTGCCAACAGCCTTTCACATCTCACTGTGCTGCTGAAAATGTCCTGGAATCTGTGCTGCTGGAGGCCTGAAGCATCATCTTTGGTGGCCCTGAGGCATCTATACCACTTAAAAGCCTGCAGAGTGAGTAAGACATGGGTGTGGGTTAGTGCAGCCAGAAATTTCTTAGGATGTGCAAAACATTATTCTTTAGATATTATTTAGTACTTTTCACTGATGGAGATGTGTCTGATTCATGCTCTTTTTTTCTTCTCTCCTTTTTTCTCTCTGTTTTTTTTCCTTTTTGTTTTTTTTCATCCTGAAAGGTCTGAGATCTGTGCATATATATGGACAGCAGAAAAGTCAGGTTGCAAAGCAGGCAAAAAGGGAGATTGGATTAATGTTGCACAGTGATACCTCAGTACACATCACAGGCTTCACACTGCTCTGGACTCCTCATCTTCAAAGGATGACTCCAGCAAGTAACCAAGCCTTCAAAAATGGTGATATCAAGAGATTTCAAAATGCTGAGCAATGAGTAAGATGATATCACAGGGGACAGTCAGCAAGATGACGCTCAGCACATCCCACACCCCACTTTCATTGCAAACTAAGGAAAAATTATGTCCCTCAAGGAGAAGCTGCAGAATCCACCTTCACATGTTAAATACTTCTGCAAATGTTGGCAGGAGGTTTAAGGGCATCCTTAGTGCAAGTCAGTGGTCAGTGCAGGCAGACTCCTCCAACAGGGAGGCTGGACCAGATGACCTCTAATAGTCCATTCCAACCTGACCCATTCTGTGATCCTGGGGTTTGTAAAAGCCTGAGGGTGCAGCAAACATACACTTAAAATGCTGTGCAATGTCCCTTGCCTTCAGTAAGTCAACAAGTGAAACTGCCTGTACAGACAGATCCAGAATAACCTGTGAGTTTTGAGAAGCAGCATCCTGCAGATTATGAAAAATCACAATTCCCCACAGACCAACCTGCTGCCTGGAAGGAAACACTTTCAGGACAACCATGATAGAAACATGACCTTTGTAATTTCTGCATGATCATCATGATGCTTTTAGCAGGTCTTCTGGCAAATTCAACAGAATAAAGATTATTTGGCATTACAGAGGTGTATAACAAGATTCACAATCTTAGCTATTGAAAACCCATTCTTTAGACCAGCCCACCTCAGCCTCTAAATTACACGTGATTGCAACCCTAACTTGTAATGAGAGTTGGACTTGTGCTCTGGCAAGCCAATCTGTAAAATTCATGTATTTCTGCTGGTATTAAGGGTCATAATACTTTTATCTTCCTGAAGCAGATACTTATTCTTATTTGTGCCCCTTGTGAGTAGTGCAGAGCCGCATCCATTAAGGAACAATGAGCTCTGCTCTGCATCATGTTTCCATATGTTCTACTGTTCTGCATCGTGAGTTAATGGTTTTCTGTTCTGCATCACGTATCAACATGTTCCAAATCCAAGGCCATAATCCTGTCTCTCCAGACAGCCTTTGGAAGACAAGGAATGAAAAAGATTAACCAGAAACAGAATCTGAAGAATGTGTGCTTGCATAAATACAGGGCAAGACACGGTTTGGCTGGTGGGAAGTTATCGTGACAAGAAGTCAAGGAGAATGCAGTTTGAATTTCAAGAAGATCAGAAGCCTGCAGAGCTGGAAGATGGACAAATATGTCTTGTGGACTCAACAAAATGCCATAAAAGCTGCTGTTACATAGGCATGAAACTGTATCATGCCATATTTTCTGTGCCATTGTTCAAAATATGAGCTCAGTAATGTAGAAGGCCTTTCAGCATGTATTTTGTATTTACTTTTCCTTCTGGTTAAAAAAACCCCCCAACAAAAACAACAAAAACAAACAAACAAAAAAAAAACCAAACCAAATAAACAGAGATAAGAGGAAGAAAAGGTCTGATTGTGTATCTAAATTTTTTAATTGTCCTTTCAATGTAAGGGAATAAATACACACTCTCACAGTTGCAAGTTTTGGGCCAGAGGTTTTTTTTCTGCGTAGCTGAGCTTTTAGGACAGCAGGACATCTGAAAACCCCCAGCTGCAGATGGATAGCAGCAGTGGGCAGAGCTAGAAAACTGCATTTGAATGGGTTGTGTAAAGCATTATTACTGCCACAACATCAGTCCCAGGAGAAAGTCAGTAAAATAAACCAGAGTGTTAATGAAAGATGCAAAAATCATAGAAGAGAGGACAAGCATTATCCCAAATGCTGTATTGGCCCTGAGGCCAACTCCTCCATTAGGGGCAGTTCAGTTTTATGTCAGTGAGGGCAGGGGAGGGGTGGAAGAAATAAATATTTATTTGTATTATTTACATCCCTTTATTTCTTCATGAAAACAGTAGGAAACCAGAATAGACACTCTCCAGCTCAGGGCAACTTCAAGCAGACTATAAATGGCAATAAACCTTGAGTTAGGGGCTTAGTCAGGGGATTTTATGGCAGATGCTCAGAGCAAGAGACATTTCAAATCCTTCGCAGTCCTGGAGACATGGAGTTCCCAGCTCCCACCCCGAGAGTAAAGATTTGCTGGTTTTACAAGCCAATCAAACCATGGTAATTTTTTATAAAGATAGCACAGCAATAGGGTAAATTATGCAGAGGTTTTCTTCTGCAAGTAACCGCAAATTGCTACACACTACGAGTAACCACAAATTGTAAGTGCCATTTGCAAGTACTTACAGTACCAGGAGTTCCTTACACTAAAGAGCACTGAAATATTGAGTCATACGTGCTCAAAAATCATCTTTTGCAAAAAAGGAAAAGTAGTTTTTGGACTCAGCCTACAGACACTTAATGTTTTATTATACTTTAATCAAAGCCCAATTAGTCATAAGATAAATTTAAACAGACTTCAGCAATAAAATGTCTGTCTCAGGCTTGTCTTACGCAACTGAAGAGCAGAAGAATAAGGGTTTTTTTTAATGGAAAACAGTTTTGTTTGAGTTAAAGAACGTTTATAAAATGAGCTGCCAAATCACAGTCTTTGCAAAGGAAAAATATTTTAATTGGCTTTCAAGTTTTTCCTGATGAGGCAAATTTGTTATCTTTTCCATCTGTGCACCTAAAAGCATCCTCTGACTGGAAGGGGTTTTTCAGGTACTATGTTAGTGCTGTCATTATTATTCTTAGTACAGTATCTGGACTATTGTGGTAGCTCTATAAAATGTTTTCCTGATGGCACACAAATCTTGTCAGCAAATTACTCCAGTCTGCTCTCAGCTGGTGCGTAGTAAAGATAAATAACTAAAGAATTCTACATGTGACTTCATGTAATATCCTTGGTAAACAATTTATTATGTCTGGGGCTATACAATGCCCTGTCTCCCACTCTCCACTTTGCACAATTTAGTGATTAATGGTTAAAAAAGGCAAAACCCCTGCCAGTTTGAACAAAAAGTCCTGGGGACTTGATACAGCTGGGCACGGTTCCAAATTGGAGTAGGCGCCAGTAAACCAGTGCAGAACGTTACTGATCTGCTCCAGCCACGAGAGATCAGGATTTCAGCTTGGACAAGCTACACAGCCAGCTCAGGAGTGCTCAGGATGCTCCTGGATGTGGAGGATTCATGTCTGATCCAGTGTCACAGCTGGCTCTGAGGAAGCCCTGCGATGGTAGGGGAGATGCTGCACTCACAGGAGCCTCAGCCCTGGGTGTCCCTGGCTGTCCCTGGGTGTCCCTGGCTGTCCCTGGGTGCAGGGAGGTCAGAGCAGGGCCAGGCTCTGCTCAGCAATGGCACCAGAGGAACAGCAGGGACTGAGCCCAGGGAGCTCCAGCTGAACTTGAGGAAGAACTTCTTCCCTGGGCAGTGCCTGAGCCCTGAACAGAGACCAGAGAGGCTGTGGAGTCTCCTCACTGGGATATTGCAGAGCCACACGGACACAATGCTGTGCCCTGTGCTCTGGGATGGCCCTGCTGGAGCAGGGAGGTGGCACCAGTGACACACTGGGGTCCCCTCCCACCTGACCCAGCCTGGAATTCCTAGGCATCTTTTGCCAGGGCAACGATACAGCAAAAAGGCTTTTGCACATGGTTGATATGAGTTTGCTGCAGGTTCCCCTGTGCAACACAAGGCAAAGCTACTCAGTTGGGATGAGCAATAAGCCCTCTCTTCAGCAGGAGACATTTAATAAACTGCAGGCAAGGCTAGGACCCTACAGCTGCAGAGTTTTAATCAACCAGTGTGAGACGAACACTTAACTTGCAAAACCAAATCCTCTTCTTTTGCACATATAAGTGAAATACGGAATTTCTTTGCAGTCTTTCATGCACTGCAAATGAGACGTGGGCCAGAATTCTTGCAGAACAGAATCATAATTCAGAGGTATTGAGATTGGCCAGAAAATCTTGTGACTGGCACTTCCTAAATCAGGTGCTTAATTTTGCAACTTGATGTCTCACAATTTTTATAAATAACAGGAAATGCTTTAGGGGAGCTTGTTTAGTTGATTTGGACTTCTTGCCATTTTCATAAGAAATATGAAATACAAACTTGTAGCCCTGCAGAAATTCTTGCCTGTTCAGCTAAATTCTTGCCTGTTCAGTTGCTAAATTCTAAATCCACCTAGATATATCCTGGTTTCAAATTTGTTTCACTCATCAATCCTGCAACCAAACCTGGCCAAGAAAACTCAATACAACTTTGACTTTTTTTAATGAAGTGTCCCAGTCCACCTCATCACAGTGAAGAGATAGCACAGCACTGCAGAGAAAGCAGTGCAGTTCACAGGCAGAAACAGGGACAAGAGCAGTGTTGGAATGATGAGAACAGCAGGCAGCTCTCCAAAGACACAAAAAGGAATAACTAAAAAACAAAAATGCAAGTACAGTCTTTCCCAGAAGAAAGAGCTCAAAACCAGAACAAGTAAAGGCACTTTATGTTGGAAAACTTTATTCTGTGCAAATTCTGCTGTGATTTTATGATCTGCTCTTCAGGGGTTGTCAATCCCTTGTCTTGCTAGGGTGACAAAATCAAAGGACAAGGGATGAAGTAGAAAGGGGAGAGCAGGGGTGAAAAATTAGAAGAAAAGTCAGTCCAAGGAACTGGGTGTGCATGTGGGAGTGCAGAAATCAGCAAGTAAAGCAGCACAGGAGGCACAAATCAGAGTTCCTGATGCTGAGACACCCATTAGTGCCTGGATGAAAGGGAGGTGGCACCAGCACTGCCTATCTGCCCATCTACATAAGGACCACAAGCTGATTCCTTTGTTTCCTAGGTTCCTGGTCGAGGTGATCCAGGTGGGAACATCTTGCTACAGCTCTGCTGAAATTTCCACAGAACAACTTCAGGGGCTTTTTCAGGTTGGAAAACAAATCAAGGAACCTCATGTTGAATGCAACTCAAGCGATGTTTGCTTCTGAGTTTTCACTTTTTTACTGAACTGCACACTCTGGTACAATCACTCCAGCATGGAAGGAACCTCTCAGAGGAAGGCCAGCTCTCTTCTTTGTATATCCATGCAGGGGGCAAGCTCACTCTCCACCTGAAACAAACAGCATCAGCACTCTCTCCTTGCTTCAGGAGACTGTAATTCGCCTCCTGTACATCCCTCTGCACACAAACATATGTGGTTTGGCCCTGAGAAAGGTCTGAAGTGAACCTTTTCCCTCAGCAAAAACCCAGATCAGCTCTACTTACAAATATGTGGATGAAGCACTCTAAAGGCTGAATAAACAAAAACATTCTTCTTGCAGATTTCAGGCAGGACAACTTGGCAACATATTTCTGTAGGAATTTAAATCTTCAATTACTCCTGGAATTCTTACAGCACTACCAATTAAATCCACAAGTCAATAAATAGCAAATTCTGTCTATTAATGAAAGACTACAGGTCACTCTGTTGGTATCCTCACTCTAAAGAGTTGCACAAAAACATTTGCTTTGGATTTTTTTTTAAGCTTGTTTTCCAAGATAAGCAACCAACTGCTAACAAATCAGAATGGCATTTAAAAAAAAAGAAAAGAAAAGAAACTCTTATGTTAAAAAATAAAAGAATGCCCAGTCATGGAGAGGAAAGTGCCTACTTTAAATGAATGCAGTAATTAAAATAGAACCATAGAATGGGGTTCTAGGCTCCCAGAGTACACAGCCAGGGCATGTCCAGCCTCTCATCCACTTGCAGATATTTTTAAGTTATCTATTTTAAAACAGAGTGAACCCTCAGTTTTAGACTAAGGTTGTTAGTTTAGCTTCTTTTAAATTCTTGGGGGTTTTCTCCTGAGTTTAATGAGCTTAGCAGTGCTTTTACAGAGTAAGTGTTTAACATATGTTGACCATACAACCAGCAGGATAAGTTCCACTGAAGAAAATTATTTCAAGCTCTATAAATCAGAATAGAATTTACAATGTTCTCCTCTAATTGCTGGGAATAGTTTGAACTCAAGAGGAGAACAAAAACATATTAAAATAAAAAGCATATTTTAATATATTGCAAATAAAAAGCATATTTTAATACATTGCAAATAGAAAAATCTACTGTACTATTGTAGTGACATCAATTCACCCTCTACTGAGTACCATGGGAGTCCTAAATTCAGATGTCATGTGGTAATTACTGCAAGTTCACTGAGCCAGTTGGGTAAAAAGGAATAGGAAAGTATGGAAGAGCCTCTTACAGTACATTTGCACAACCCCAATGTCCAGATCAGAAATAAAATTATCAGACTTCTTACAGCCTGCCAGAAATTCTTTCCTATAAGAATGCATGTAAAAGCCCTATAAAGGTGAAGGCTGCTGGGATTTCACGAGATTCATGAAGAATGTTTCCTGTATGGCCAAGAGAAACTATAAAATAAATGCATGCATGAGAATTAAAAATCTGCTGAAGCAGCAGAGCATCACTGGAATAGGTACAACCACCCATCTTAAAACAATAATTGCATCTGGAAGCTTAACCAGAAGTTAAACCTTAAACCCCAGATAAGCCTGATTGTAATATGAGCAAAATAAATTTTCAGACCAGGAACGTGGTGTAGAAATAAACCTCCATTGCTTACAGGTGTTAAAAATCAAAATAACATTCAACATCCAAGGCTTTTGTTTGGAAATCCACCACGGGCCAAGCTTCACATTTTTTATGGATTAATTTATTCCTCGTTTTGCAATCACTTGCTGCACGCCACATGAAGTGTCCTGTTAAATCAGCTAACTAATAACAAAGTGCTGAACTGGACATACCCAGATCCATCAGAAAATAAACTTCCTCCTGTTCTGCTCATTTTAAGATTTGGAAAACAGAAAGGGGAGACAGCAAACCTGCATTTCTGAGAGACATGAAGCAGAAATCTAGAGCTTCCAGATGTGAAGATGAAAAGCCTGCCCATTTTTTGAGATATCTTAATTATGTCATCATTGCCTCAGAGGTCCCACTGCAAAAACATTGCCTGGTGGAACATGGCTGGCAGGTTGTGTTCACAAGGAAGTGCAAGATGAGGTCAAAGGTGTGCTGGATATCAGGATCCATGACATAAATGTGCGTGGGGTTTGCATAATGTTTGTGTTCTCCTGACTCTTGTCTGCCTCTGATCAGCGCAGTTACATCTGCTCATAAAAAACATCGTGTGTGGCTCACAAAGGCCAAAGAGTCTTCCTGAAACTCCTCTGTCTGCTGCTAGGACAGGATGCACCAGAACCATGCTGCTTACCCAGACACCTGGATGATGAAAAGAAATTTTGCAGAAATAGGAGGAGGATGCTGGAAGCACAAGACCCAATGTCAGCTGGCAAAGGTGATGGTGAGCGAGTGGCTCTAGGGAATGCAGCAACATGAAGGAGCTGCACCCAAATCTCTGTATCAGACAGAGCTGAGAGGAGCAAGAACATCAGGAAAAGGAAAATGCCTTGTGACTTGGCAACTGCCCTTCATAACATTTATGCTCTCAACTGTCTGCCCATTTGCCAAAACTCCATCTAAGAAAAAACTCACCCTGGCTCTTTTCCCTTGGTGACGATCGGTCCTCTCATGGGTGGTGCCAAGGGAGATGGCTGGGGGAATGAGACCATTTAAGGAGTGAATTGTGTGAGGGATGCACATGGGAAAAAGCAAATGGAAACTGCTGAGAGTGTGGGGACACACTGGTCCCTGCTGGTCCTGTCACAGGGCAGTGCATCATTCCCATAAATTCAGGCAGCTTTAAGCATCAACATAATCTAGTGGAAGGCATCCCTGCCCAAACCATCTATGATTCTATGGTAAGTTCAACTACTAGAAGATATGAGCATAATGGCTAAACTTGGAACAAGTGCCTTTTACTGAATTAATCATTTTCACCTGTCACATTTTTCCTGTTCAAGTGTTTTGCCAAAGAAAGCACTGGGATCTCTTGTGGTACAGTTTGAGGATGTGTGGGTTACTGTGCCAACTTAAAGGCCAAAACTACTAAAAAGGGACAATCTCTATATATTGTGCAGAAGAATAGGGCAGTTTATTTATGGAAATATCTGTTGAATCTGGAATTCTGTGCCTTGCAATGCCCCGAATTTTTCTTCACAAACAACCAAAGAGACGTGATCATGTCAATCTACATTTCCTTCTTTTCATCTTTTTATTTAAATTTTTTAATGGAAACTTGTAGGCACAGCTCTTCAGTCATCACTAATGAGCCCAGCTGGAGTGGGCTGTAAATAAAGAATCACATTTAGGACATGGAAACAAATAGAAATGTAGTCACCCAAACTGATACACCTTAGTCCTAGTAATCAGGGTCATTTTGCTACCTCCTAAATTGCATTTAGCAGTATTTTCTAACTCACATAATTAGATAGTTCTGGCAGACTGAAGCCTAACAAAGAGGCACAGTACTTTCTTCAAACAGGGAATCATCATGAACTATAAAAATCCATATAAGGGACTTATTTAAGGAATAATGTTGGTAGTATTGGTTTACTGATAGTAAGATGTGAGTGAAAACACACAGTCATTTCCAGGGCATAGTAAGAATTAAAATATGCCTTCTTCTAGCAAGTAACAGCTGTAAGTTGTTTTAAGTCTTGAAGGGACAAATTGAAATTCATCCATTAGTGTCCAAAGAAAAATGTTAACATTTTTTTTTCAAATGTTCCAGCTAAGTTAACATGTGTTACTTATCTGTTTCCCTTCCACTGATCTCGTTCTCTGAGTGCTGAGATCCATGTCCCAACAATGGGAACCAGAAACCATCAACAACTGTCCAGTCACAAGACCTTTTTCGCAATTCCATGCTCTGTTTTACCTGGGTATTTGAAAGGGCTTGGAAAATGCCAACTCTCTTGTAAGTGCAATGCTCAGATAAAAACAGACAGGAAGTAAAAACAACTGAAAAACTGTTGCATTTTCTCTCATTCATCATTAACAGCTGCTAAGAAAGGAGCTCAACTTCCTTTCCTGAAGACTGCAGGCATAAATTTCCAAATATCTGACACTGTGAAGCAGTAAAAGTTGTTTCACACTCATCTATCCTCATGGATACATAGGAAAACAAACTCAATAGAAATTCACTTTTCTACTCTGTTTAAAGAGAGAAATATTCTGCACCATCAGAGCTGTCAGAACTTCCAGGGGTTTGGGATAAGCCAGGTGCTGTGGATGGAGGACTGGAGGGAGTGAGAAAAGCGATGGGGTAAGTCCCCAGCCCATGGAGGAATTCTGTACACTTCAATTTGGCTAGAGCTGGCCTTGCTTGATTAAAAACAATCAGGTTGTGCAATCCTTTGGCTCCCTGGCTTTTGGAACGCAGGACGCTGGGCTGCATGAGGGGCAGGAGGGCTCTGAGCTCTCGCTGGTCAAATCAAGCAGCACTGCTCGCTGGTACAAGAGCACCTTCTACTGCCTGTGCTGGGGCATCGTGTTAGGAATGCTTCAGCTTAACACAGCTCCCTCCAAACTCACCAGTGCTCTTCTAAAAATTGTTAAAGGATGATCTCGTGTATAGCCTGGCAAAGAAAATTGTGCAGATTTCAGACTCCTTGTGTTTTTAAAACTATTCTTTGAGCTTCAATTCAAAATCTCCTTTATTTCCATGCTTATACTCTCTGACCCACACAGATGCTTTCCCTGCTTTTCCCCTGCACTTACATTGAATTTCTGGGTTTTATTTCAGTTCAGGCACAACTGTTGGGACATTTCCACTTTTGCCAGAGTGGAGGATCACATAGCTCACAAACCACCCGTTAATAAAGCAGCATTCTCAATTTCAGTATGTTTCCAACGTTCAGGCATTTGTATTCCATATTCTCCAGGAACAAGACTGTTCTGCCAAACTATATACTAAAGGAACTATAAACATTGTTTAGCAAAATGCTACTACAGCCATCAGATACAGTTAGTCATTACAGATTTATCTGCCAGGGAATACTGGAACTTTTCCTTTTTTTTTTTTTTTTTTGGTCCTGTGTCCTCTTGAAAAACCTGCCCAAATTAATATTGAGTATTCTTGCTTAAATATCCATTGATGAGTTTCATGTTAAAAATTATACAAATCAATTCAGTTGCAACATGTGGGTTCTTGTGCTAACGGCTGACATCCTCGCTGTTGCCTCAGTCACCAATTGATTGTCATGAGGTTAAAAAAAGGTTGTATCTTCTTCAAAATCCATTCAGGTTTTCTGCTGTACCTCACAACTCCCTTCGGTTTCATCCTGATGTATTTCTAGCTCTACTACTGACATTTCCTCAAGATCTTTCACACACACAAAGCAATTTTCCCCCAGTGCACCTACTTCTCTCTTACAATTGTCCCTTCAGCATGCTCTCATCCACACAGCTTGGCATTTTCCATGGGCAGGCTGGTTTCCCCTCCAGGGATGTCAGGCTTGCTAAATCTGCAGAGACTGAGCACCTTTCTGCAGGGGCAGAACTGCTGGACATCACTGAGCAGCAACTCAGCAAAAGGGAGAGAATACCAGAGTTTACAAGGGCCCAGCATCCTGGATTGGTAGAAGGAAATAATACTTTTAAGGACACTGATTTCTTGGAATCATAGAATCACAGAACAAGCTGTGATTCTGGGAGGGAATCACAAAGGGAAGGGACCCACAAAGACCAATGAGTGCAGCTCCTGACCCTGCACAGGACACCCCAACAATCCCACCCTGTGCCTGAGAGTATCGTCCAAGCACTTCCTAAAAAAAATACTACTCAATTTCAGATCTCCTTCTCTGCCAGTTTATTTGTAGATAGCTTACTCTTTTTTTTAAAGGAAAAATCTAAACAATCTTGAAAAATCCTACCCAGTACTCTGTTCCAAACAGTTCCTATTTCAGACATGCTATGCAAAACAAGCCTCCACAAAAGCTCAAACAGCTTAGAAGCTAATATCAATGGCTACATGCAAACAAATAGAGATTTTCCTTCTCTTAGAAGACCCCTTGGGACTGGCACTGCAATACATCTAAATGATTGTGGGTTTGTTCTGTCCTCTCAGAAGGTAAGGCTTCCAGGAACTGATCCATGAATTTGCACTTTAACCACGTGCACAAGGACTTGGTATTTATCATATTCAGCTAGGATGCAAGATGTGTATATGCTGCTGTCATGCCTTTGCTTAACAGTGTCCCACTCTACATGTGAAGGCTGACAAAATAACTTGCAGAGATGAATACTCAGCAGAAATCTTAGCACCTCATTTTTGCATATTTTCCCTAATCAAAATTCAGCCCAGTTTAGCTTTTCTCCCTTTTCCAAGAGTGTCTGGATAACATCAAATGCTCGCAGTTAGGCTAATTCTGTTCTGTGTGTGCAGATTCATTTTGACATCATGCTAGACTTGGCATCAGTTTTGGGGACATACCACTGGGGACAGGTGGAATTTCAGTAATAACTCTTGGCTCCTTGGCTGTGTTGTAAAGCTAACCTATGCAATCCAAGCAGATGAAGCTAAAGTGTGCTGAGGTAAATTGTATTTTATAGTGTAAAATTGTACTTTTCTTGAACTTTTTAATTACTGAGAACATATCTTAAATACCATAGACACCACTAGTTTTACCACTTTGCATGAATAAATCACAAAATAGAGATCTGCTTTTAAAACTCCTCTTTTGTTTAGCACCTTCTGAATCGTGGGATTTGATCCCACCTTCTGGTCGTGGGATCTCGGTCTGGTTTTGCCCCTGTGTGTTTGGGCACTGTGAGTTGATAACTGTATCATGTTTGTACTACAAACTCTGAACAAGGGCTTAAATCTGTTCAAGTTTCCTCACGTGAAAGGAATGCTGGCAGGGCTAGAGAGAAAAAGAAAGCCTTTGAAAGAATCGTCCCTCACGAAGAAAGGGACTTTTTTTGCACAGTAAATGTGATGTGAACAGAGGAGGACTGCTTGTTTTCCTGTTGTTCTGGCACACGTGGTGTGAATCAGGTGTGATTGCGTTCAGCCTCGAGCTGTGCAGACAGTGGTTGCTGTTAATGTGCATTTCTCAGCCCAGAGCTGTTTGCTTTCTGTAAATTATCTCAATCCTCAGTCTCTGCTGCTGTCTGTCTCTAACCAAAGGGAGCAGGAAGGAAGGCAGCGACTTATTTGGAGTTGAATTCCCAGCTGGTGTTCAGCCGAACCCAGCCGAGTTCTGACGAACGGAAATTCAGCTGAACGTGCAAAGACACTGACAGGACACCGGCAACATTCTTTATTTGCTTCCAAAACTCCTTGGTGGCTTTCTCCCGAAAGACACTAGTGACACCTCGAGCACATCCCACAGCATCGCCGCACTTCAAAGCCCCGGCGGGATGGCGCAGCGATTCCAAGCCGTTCCTGTGGCACCGAGCTCAGGAGAACCGAGCCGAGCCGAGCTCAGCCGAACCCATCCTTGTTACCGCTCTTAATGGGGATATTTATTTCACCGTGCGTAAGACACGCCGTGGCGTTCCTGGGATCAAGCCCTGCAGCACCTCTGCAAACCGCAACAGCGCCGGATTACAGACACCCAAGGGATTCCCTTGCTCTCCGAGTCCCACACGGCACAGAATTGCTCTTGGCTCCACGGCTGACATGGAGGTGAGGCAGCTGCTTTGCAGCACATGTTCCGTTTGCTCTCAAAGAATCGCATTTTACAGGCTGAAAGGCATAAATATCGCTTAGTCCAGAGAGGTCAGGGGGCAACAAGTGAGGAATCTTTCCAAGGTAAGGCAGGGCATAATAATTGCAACACAGTTTTGGCTCTATTGTCCCTGACAGATCAATTTAGCTCAGTTATCGCAGGCATCACAGAGGTGAAGCGGCATGTTTTGTTGACGGGAAGAGTTCTGTGTTGAGGAGTCATCGATTACTGAAATAACAGCCCTGCAGGAGTGGGGGGATTTGCTGAGGGATTCTTAGTAGAACCACCTACACACCTGGCAAAAGCTACCCAGACCTCAAAGCTACCCAGTCCTCTTGTTTTGATTTTTCAGCTATTCAGCTCTTACATGACTGGAGCAGTTGCTCTCCCCAAACCCACCGAATTCATAACTTAGTATTTTCCAGCCCCTAAAGACAGCCCAAACCCTCCAGCTGCAGGGCGCCTATGCACCTGAGCAATAACCCCAACCACACAAAGATAACGTTGCTATCTTTTATATTACTGTTTATATTGATATTACTTTTCTATTTCTCTTCTCTAATACTGTTTTCCCTTGGTGACGATCGGTCCTCTCATGGGTGGTGCCAAGGGAGATGGCTGGGGGAATGAGACCATTTAAGGAGTGAATTGTGTGAGGGATGCACATGGGAAAAAGCAAATGGAAACTGCTGAGAGTGTGGGGACACACTGGTCCCTGCTGGTCCTGTCACAGGGCAGTGCATCATTCCCATAAATTCAGGCAGCTTTAAGCATCAACATAATCTAGTGGAAGGCATCCCTGCCCATGGCAGGCGGGTTGGTGCTACATGATTTTTAAGGTCTTTTCCAACCCAAACCATCTATTGTTGTCAGGATTTACTTTTCATTATCATGTGCTATTTCTATGGAGGCTTCTTTCCTTCAGCATCATCAGCCTCTGGCTCGTCTTGCACTACGAATCTTGCTGGGCAGTTTCAGCTTGTGTCTGTTTAACGCTGTTTGCGTGAGCGCTACGCTGTTTGCGTGAGCGCTACGCTGTTTGCGTGAGCGCTACGCTGTTTCCGTGAGCGCTACGCTGTTTGCGTGAGCGCTACGCTGTTTGCGTGAGCGCTACGCTGTTTCCGTGAGCGCTACGCTGTTTGCGTAAGAGTTCCGCTATTTGCGTAAGCGCTACGCTATTTGCGTAAGCACTACGCCATTTGCGTAAGTTCTACGCTATTTGCGTAAGAGTTACGCTGTTTGCGTAAGCGCTACGCTATTTGCGTAAGAGTTACGCTGTTTGCGTAAGCGCTACGCTATTTGCGTAAGAGTTACGCTATTTGCGTAAGTGCTACGCTGTTTGCGTAAGCGCTACGCTATTTGCGTAAGCTCTACGCTATTTGCGTAAGAGTTACGCTGTTTGCGTAAGCGCTACGCTATTCGCGTAAGAGCTACTCTATTTGCGTAAGAGTTACGCTATTTCCGCGAGCGCTACGCTGTTTGCGTGAGCGCTACGCTGTTTGCCTGGGTTTTGCTCTGTCTTGATGCTTTCTCTGCATTGCTCTGAGCCGTATCGGCAGCTGAGCTGTGGCTCCATTGAAAAACCTGTGTTCTTGGGGTCCTAAAATTTCTCGGGTTTGGATGGGTTTTCCCCAAAAATGCCTCGCAGCCCCGTCACCTTTGCTTTCCAAACCCCCGAATCATTTTAATTAGCCATCCTGGGCTGTTCCCTGATGGAATCACACCATGGTGTTATTGCCTCATCCCTACATCATGTCCTGTCCCTCAGTGATTAGGGCATTTTTTTTCCTTCCAGGAGCAAGAGAGCAGTCCCGGTCCTTGGTCACATGTTGGTGCTGCAGAAGCCTCTGCTTGGGACTGCCTGGGTCCCGGGTGACCCGGGACAGCCGCCTAGGATGCCACGAAGGTGCCGATGGAGACGCCGGCCACCAACCCCCCAGATGAATTTGGCTCCAGCAGGTGCCAGCAGCAGGCTCTCCAGAGCCAGAACTTCCCAGGACTGCGGGAGTGTGATTCTGGCTGTTCCCAAACCAGTATGTAATGCTACTACTCCCAGAGCTCTACAAAAGAAGAGTGACATTTAGTGTGGTTTTGGTTTCACTGGGTATAAGGTGTTTTTTATTCAGCTTGAAAGCTGGATTTCTAGTCGTGTTCAGAGCTTTCAGAGTCTCATCTCACTCACTGGGATCTTCCTCGCAGCTCCGGAGCGGAAGCTGTGCAGACACGATAAGCCAGAGCGATACATCTCTGTGGAGCGCGATACAAATCGCTGTTAGGGGGTGGTCTCTGTCGCCCTCCTGTGGTGAGCCCCGGGTATTGCACCCGCCAACATTATGGCGCTGTCTCTGTCGCCATCATGTGGTGAAACTGAGGCACTGCACCTGTTATGCTCTTCGGCATCACCTGTGCCCGAGTTAAAGCGCAAACGAGACCATGCGCCAGGCAATAGCACGAGTTTTATTTGACAGTAAATAAGAAACCCGTTTTAGCAGCCTGGCTTCCAATTCAAGAAACGGAAAGCACAGAAGTAAACCGCATTTATAAATGTGAGATGCTTCATGCAGCAAATAAATGTTTTCCTAAGTTTAGTAATTTTTGTTCCTTGTAAAAGGTGGAATTTTAAAGGACTGTTTCAGTGCAGCCCTGCACATCTGCCAGCGCTGCAAATCACACTGGATTCTCCCTGAACCACTAATCCCATCCTCTTTTGGTGGAATTCTCTTCAGGTGGAATCTTGCGCGTGTTTGCACTGAACTGAACCTTGATGAGGATAAACTCAGCTTGTCATCTCTCCCCGAAAGCCCCCCTCCCCGATCTCCGCCCCCGCCCACGCCGTGCGCATCTTGCATCCGGACCGGCCGCCGCGGCGGGAGGCGGCCCAGACTCGGCTGCTTCTCCGGGGCCGACGTGCCGGCGAGGGACGCGGCGGGAGCACCGGGAACAGCCCCCCGAGCCGCCCCGGCCCTAAGCGGCCTCCCCCAGCCGCGCCGGCGCACCCGCGCGCACGGCACCAAGGGAAACGTAGTCCGCGCCTCCGCTGCGCCCTGCGGGGCGCGGGGCACGCCGGGAGCTGTAGTTCCCCGCCGCGGCGGCCGCTGCCGGGCGCGAGGCGCGGGCGGGATGCGGCGGAGGGCAGGGGCGGAGAGGGACGGGGCGGCGGAGCGGGGCTCGGGGGGAGACGGCGGGGAGAGAAGAGCGCCGGGGCGGGACGGGATGGGATGGGACGGGGCGGGGCGGGGCGGGGCGGAACGGGAAGCGGCGCGGGCGCTCGGGGTGATGTACGGGGTCGCTGACGCCGCCCGTCCCCGCAGGTCCCGGCGACTCCCCCGCCGCCAGCGGCCTCCCGCCGCTCGTCCGGGGCCAGCCGCGCTGCTTCCTGCGCTGCACCGTGTCCCGCCTGCCGCGGGCGACCCCGCAGCCGCCCGCCGTGCTCCGCCTGCGCTGCTGGGGGGGAGAGCTCCGGCGGCACGGTGCTCCAGCCCGCGTCCCGCGCCGGGCAGCCCGCGGGGAGAACCGGCGCCCGCTTGGCCCCGGCAGCTCGCCGCCTAGCTGGCAGGTAGGGACGCTTCGCCCCGGCACACGGCGGGAGCCGGGCCGTTCATTGGGGTTGGGCCAGCACGGGAGGAGATGGGCTTAAGCTGCGCCAGGGGAGGTTCGGCTCGGGCAGCACGGGGAATTTCTTCTCGGAAAGGCTGGTCAGGCGTGGGAATGGGCGGCCATGGGAATGGGCTGCCGTGGGGGGTTCCGAGTGTTCATTTTCTGGTAATCCTGTGGTTATTTATTGTAATTTTTTACCAGTAATAATGTCTGTAATAACCCTTCTTTACCAGCTGCCTCGTTATAGTCATTTCCTTGTGCAACATAAGGATCACCTCTGGCATCTCTGTCATTGTAGCCAAAAAGTGTGAGTCATGACCGTGAGACTGACCTGGGGATGTTTCTGATTTTTGCTGAGGTGGGTGTTCTCGTCCTGGACGTTCTGACCAAACCTGATCACTTCCCCCTGGGCAGAGCAGAGATCACCAAACTGTCCCAACTCTCTCCCAGCCACCCCACCAGAGGGTCTTCCGCTGTGGTGTCACCGACATCGGATAAACTCGGAGAGCTGCAGGTAGCTCTGATGTCTTTGCTCGTTACTGTAAATTGTGTGCTGTGCCACTGCTGGAATCAGGTGCGGGACCCAGCTGTACAGGGCACCCTGCAGGCATGCTCTCTGTCCAAGGCATTGCTGAGCTAAGGGAACGAATGGGAAACACATACGGGTAGCGTTCACTGTATTTTATTTAGTGGGGTAGTTGAGGTTAAATGAGGAAAATACGGTAATCTGTACACTGAGTGTTAGTATTGACAGTGGATTTAGAAGTGGATATTTGGTTCTAACACTTCACTGGTCTGGAATTGTAGAAGATTTTTGACATCTAGAGTTAAGAAAGCTCTGTCTTGCAGCCCTGGCCCTGGAAAATTGATGATGAAAGATAGTTGTCTGAGATTTGAAAGCGTGGAATGAGAAACGAGTAGTTGTACATATGTGACATAGCTGCACAATGTAAATATTATGTCATGTAGAAAAACAACACTTTTCCATTGCACAGCAAGTGAAGTTGCATGCAGTATTTACTGCACTTAAGAACAAAGTAATATTTTCACATAATCTCTTTCAGGTCTCACTGGCTCTAGAACCTCTGCCAGAACCGTGTGACACCAGCAGTTCTGTCCCAACCACAGAGGGAAGTTCAGACGCTGCTGCTGCTCAGGGAAGCAGCAAATCCCAGCTTCCTGCTCCATCCCAGCAGCCCAGGCACACACGGGTGACTGTTGCTGACCAGGAGTCTGTTGGCAGCAGCAAAGCCACAACTCATAGGTACTTTTTCTTTCCTCGTGACAAAACTGTGGTTTATTTTGCAGTTCGGACAGAATTTTTAAGCGATGGCTGTACACTTGTGAGTTGTGGAATGCTTGATCTTTTCAAACGTACATTTCATATGAAATCCAGAATGTTGAGGGCTTCTGAGGTGACAGGGACAGTTTCTTGTCTGATAGAAATTTGCATCTTATGTCGGTTTAGTTCAAGTCACGGAAGTTCACACAAGATGTGCCTCAAATCATGGAATCATAGAGTAATTTGGGTTGGAAGGGATCTAAGGTTCATCTCATTTCATCCCTGCTGCCAGAACACCTTCCACTGTCCCAGGCTGCTCCAAGCCCCATCCAACCTGGCCCTGGACATTTCCTGGGATCCAGAGGCAGCCACAGCTTCTCTGGGCAGCCTGTGCCAGGGCCTCACCATGCTCCAGCAAGGAACTTTCTCCTGATATCTAATCTAAACCTATCCTCTGTCAGTTTGAACCCATTCCCCCTTGTCGTGTCACAACATGATCTTGTAAAAAAGATCTTTTAAGAAGCTTTGTTTAAAAAAATCTTTTACTTGCGGGTTGGGTCAGTCTCTCTGATAGTCTAAGTGGCAGGTGAGGAATCATGAAAATGACATGCCGTGTTTCTTTTCGGAGCATGTCCTGAAGGGAGAGTTTGCAGTTTTGAATCCCTTTACCCACCCACTTGGGTTGTTACTGAAATGACATTACATTTTTTACCAGAGGAAAGGACCATTTGCTCTACCAAGAGAACTCTGAAAACATAAAGGACACCTTTCCTGCTTCTCATCACCGTGGGATTTTACCGGATGAACGTCTGAGAATGAATCCTTCAAATCAGCCCCTGTCATTTCCCACCAGCACTGATCCCGAAGCTCTTCCCAGAAGGGACACTCGGGTGCTCTCCGTGCACAACCCGGCTGCGAAAGACCTGCTGTCAGGTTTGTGTGCAGCTGGCTTCGTCTTTGAGATCTCACTACAAACGACTCTTGATGATATTTCGTGTGCCTGTCTGGATATGAAATTTTCTGAAGGGAAAAAGAGACTTCACACCCGCTTGCTGCGTTATAGCCAAAAGGCTTTTACTTGAAAACCACTGCTGCCTGGGCTGGATTGAAATAAGCATTGGAGTTAATGAGTGAAATTAAAACGTATTTAATCCCCAGGGCATCAAGATCTCTTTTAGACAGCTGGAAACATAAGTTTCTTGAATGTAGCCGACACATTTGTTGTTTTTGCACACTGCTTTTAAATTGCATTTGAATGCTGGAATGTAATTTTTCTGCTTATTTCCCAGCTCTCTTGGATCAAGGCAGTAAACTCCGTGATGCCATGGTTGTTTCTGCAATGAAGTCCAGCCCAGACATGGAGATTGAGCTGAACAGAATGTCCCATTTTGTAGAGAGAGACGATTTTAAAGCACCAACAAAGTGAGTTTGAAATGGGGAAAGTGAGATTCAAGCTCCAAACCATAAATTTTGAGGCTTTATGCAGGAAACTGTAAATAGTGAGATTCATAGGATGTGTTTTAGGATCCATTTAGGATGAAACCAGCACATCATTCAAATGGGAAGTTAATTTCTATCTGTGAATAAATGGCTAAATTTTGTGAATTTATTTTAATCTTTGTGAGGTAAGCCTTGATTTAAGTCACTGATTTTAATTTCATTTCTCAGTATAGTTATATTTAGTTCAGAGTTATTTGACACGGAAATATGGAATGTTGGTAAGGGATAAGAGTAGCGCAAGGAAGTGCAAGTGAAATGGCACTGCATCACAAAGAACAGCTTTTCAAATGAGTGTAAGTAATTGATGAACTAATGCATGTTTTTTCTTAGGAGAAAAGAAACTTCAGTTTCTTGGTTTTCCTCTGGAAAAATACGAATATTGCCTGTTGTTCTGTGATAACCACAAAGTAATGTCATTGTCTTTGACAGACAGTGATGCTATCGCAAACTCAGTTTCAATTATCTCTGCTCAAACTGTTCACATTTGCGTTAAAGTAGATTATTTTGGACTTCCTAGAAAAAACAGTAGACCAATTAATGGATCAATCTTGAGTGTGCCTTAATGTCTTTATTTTTCCTTTTACTGCTCTCTGTGCTTCCATCGCTGTTATCGAGGAGCCCAAAACTGGCTTAGAGTCCAGTTTCATGCCCACTCCTGAAGATCTCCATCACTTTGGATCTGAAGTTTCAGGTCAGCAATTTGACCTAAACTCTGAAGAAAGAGCAATCCAGTTACTGTTGGGCAGGTGAGTGTGGTGCACTGGAGGCTACTGTAAAATTGTCCTTATCTGACCATTTTGTACCGAAAAATATCTCTTGACTCCTCAAGTTCTCCACATTTTTGGGACTGTAACCAGTGAATTGTGTGCAAGTGATGGAGGTGTCTTATAGCTCAGCTGTGATGCACAACAACCTGGATAGCTCCAAGTCACTTGGTGTAAAAGCGATGTCTGGAAGATTAACCACAATCTTTGACAAAACTAAGTTATTTTTTAGTTGTAACTATCGTGTCCTAAAATGTTACATAAAGTGAGTACATAAAACAAATACCATGATTGTCTGAAGAAGAAACACTGGAAATTAAAATTAGCGAGAAACAATATCTATTTTTAATCTTTCTCCAAATATTAAATGTACCTTATTCTCTCATTTTGCATAGCAGGAGCATAAGTGATGCTCCACTGTGTCCACATCAGCACCCTGAACACACAGCTTCTGGGCCAGATATGGTTCAGAATTTCAGTTTGTGTTTCTTGTGCCCTGCACTTACTATTTCCCTGTGGTTTATCATTGGATAACACTGAAGTATTTGCAGATCATAGAAAGATTTGAAACTCACAGCACAGAGGAAAGCCTTAAACCAAACTAACCCAAACTTGTGTCTGAAGATGCTTGTGGTTTTGCCTACTCAGATATACCTTTGTTGCTATTTTTTAATTAAAGTAAACTGTCCTTAAGTCTTACCGGTATCTTAAAGCAGTCCAAAAGTTATAAAGCAGTGAAAGCTAAAAATTAGAGTAGATATTAATTGGTATATTTTACAGTGAAAGTCATCAAGGTCTGGAGTCAGTTGCCCAAAGAGGTCATGGAATCTGCATGGTTCAAGGTACCCAAAATCCAAGTGGACAACTTTTTATTTGCATCCCTTGCCTTCGAGCAGGGGTTGGACTGGATGATCTCCAGAGATCTCTTCTAACCCAAGCTGTGCTGCACTTTTCACAGATTTTGTTTTCCTGTTGGGTGCAGAGATGTTTTCCTGAGGTAACCCTCCCAGCTGGGTCACAGATGTGCTGTGTGAGCACAGCTGGCTCTGTCTGGAACCAGTATAGCCCAAATCCAGGATAAAATAGGCAGTATTGTCCAGATCCCTTAGAGACTGACCGCAGAACACTAAGGTGTGATTCTCTCTCTCGTATCTGCAGTGCTGATTTCTCCCCAGGGCATTTTTGGGATCGAGCAGGTTCTCTGTGGGATTCGCTCTCCCTCGGCGGTGAGGTGTGTGACAGTGAACTCGGTGATCCCCATTATGACCAGAGTCTGCTGGAGAGGCTTTTTTACACAGCTCCTGTAAGTGGAGATCCAAAGGAAAATGTGCATTCCCTAATGTGCAGAAAACCAGAGGGTTGCGTGATCAAAAAACCTGCAGATTTCGGTATTTTAAAGCTGAATGAGCATTAGGTATCATACCAAAGCTTGTGAGTACCTGGGTACTATTGCTTGAAATTAATATTATTAGAAGAACATTGTTAAGACCACCAAGTCAAGCATGGAGTTTGGAAATTGCTGGGATTGAGGCTGTCCAGGAAGACTTTCTGTTTTTCAAATCTCTGGAAAATTTTGGTAGTGTTTTAATTGTTTCAAAGGATGCCATACACAAGTTGTTTTCCATTTATGTATTGTGACCATTATGGATCTCTCTTGACGGTGCTAATTAGCTTCTTATTTATGTGCATTATTTCTGCTTCAGATAACTGATTCCAGTTTGAATGATTTCCTCAGCGATGATGATGTTAAATCCTCACAAAAATTGTCCAAGAAGAAAGTGGGTCCAGTGAGTCCACAGAAGGATTTTCCTGCCTTTGATCAGAATGTGACAGACACTAAACCCAGGTAGTTACATCAGTGACTTCTGTTCTGACCTCATCGAAATTGTACTCCCTTTTTTTTATGATGGAACCAACAGAAGTGTCCCTAAAGATCCAGTTATCAAGTTTAACTTGTACAATACAGTTAGTGTAAAGGTTTTGTGACTTTTTTTTTCCTAATTCGGCTCCAAACAATTATTTCTGATTTTTTTTTCTGACTAACACTGCTGT
>NC_139479.1:115105633-115338192 GCF_008360975.1 Lichenostomus cassidix
CACACCAGGTAAAATTCATATCCCCAGAGGTACCAACACAAAATCGTTTGCAAGTCAAGTCTTGCAAATTACACAAATGATATTTAAAATTATGACAAAAATCCTGTTGCTCTTCCTCTGCAGCAGAGACTTGTCCTTTTGTATAAGTGTATCATCTCCCTGCTTTTGTATATGGCATTAAATGAAGCTTTTCTTTTTGAAGAGTTAGGGTAAGATTTTTTCAGATCAACAGCATGGAGCATGCACTTTCTGGGTTGGTTTTTTTCAGTAGTGGACCCCAGATATTGTAAGATTTTTGTTACAGAGAATTACAGAGACCATCAAATTTGTTGTAAAAATATGTTAAAAAAATGTGTATTTTAGTGAACCTTGGGCAGTTTTTAAGTAACATCCCACCAAGCTGCAATTTTTCCTTCATGAGATCATGCCAAGCATGTTTCTGCAGTCCTGAGCCATGGTTTTATCTCTGCAGCTGCTCTCCCACTGCTCCTCCAGGAGACCACACGGAAAAAGCTCTTGTCACATCCTTGGGTGCAGACAGGGTGGCATTGCTGCAGCAAATGCCCCTGGCCAGAGTCATCGTTGAAAGCTTGAAAATCCCTCCTGAGGGCATCCAGATTTCCACAAGGAAGAAAGGTGTACTGGGGAAACCTCCACGGCCTATGTCTGTTCATAAGTGGTAAGGGGGATTGTTTGCTCCTCGTCTGTTTTCTGTGCCTTCAAGGGAGATTTCCCTGGGCTCTCTTGTGTAGTCCAGCATGCCCAAGCTCTCCAGCCTTCTGAGGCTTTCCCATTTCTCTGCTTCTCTCAGGACACTGTATCCCATTAACTTGGGAAAGTTAGAGATGTGACTAATTTATCCTGCTGTGGGCTCACTTCAGGCTGTGCCTTTCCCAGGGTTTTGGGGAGGTGCAAATGTATTTTGTGCCTGACGGAACACTGAAAACAGAAGGGGGTTTATTGGAGGAGGATCTGGCATGTATATAATCTGTGGAAGGAATTCACAGAATAGGTATTTCAATTATCCTAAAAAAAATAGCATTACAGTAAACTGTGAATCTGGAATTTGCCTGCTGTGTTCAGTTTCGTGACTGCTGTCAGATTCTTGATGGATTGTGATCACCCTTTCACTTTTTTATTGGCAGTACCTTCTTTGTGGAGTACCACTTTCCTGTGGGAGTCTCCAAGGATGATAAAGGACAAGTCTCCATAACAACAGAAGCAATTCGAGTAGCTTCAAGTAAAATCACTGATGATGGTAAGAGCATTATTTCCCTCCCCGCCCTTAGATTTAGTTTCGTTGACTCCATCTCTTAGAAATTATTCAGTAGTGTTTTCCATGTGTTTCCATGCATTGCCTGAAAATCACAGTATGATTAGTGGCACCTCTGCCCCTAGAGTTGCCATGCTGCAGATAGGGGAATGGTCCTCTCAGGGAGAAGGAAGCCAAGTGATTTTTTAATTATTTTTTTCTTTCAAGAAGTATTCATGCTGGAATTTTCAAATTTCTTTTCCTAGGGAAAGAACAAGTTAGTAAGCCCATTCCTTCCTTTGAACATAAAGCCAATATTCTTTCTGCAATAGTAGGAGAATTATCATATACTTTTAGAAATATCAGAGGTACTTACAGCTCAAATAAATAATTTTCCAGATGTTGATGTATGTCATGTAGTATCTCCAATAGCTCAGATAATCTGCTGGATCCAAGGATCCAGAGTCCTGTGCTCAGATCAGCAGACATTAATCTCTGTACTGAGAGTCACCAGTGTTTGTATCCCTGGGAACAATTTCTGTTTCTGTTCCCACTGAGAAGAGAATGCTGGATGAGCAAGATCCTCCGCCCAGTCTTTGCAGAAACTGGAATGCCAGGGTGACTTTCAAAAGCCTCTCCCATACGGTCATTCGTTGGCTTTGCATCTTTCTGAGTGGCATTTGGGAGACTTTGAGTTCTCTTGTAAGTTCTTCGCTGGTCGTTTGTGACCAGAGAAAACATCTGCTCCTTCTGAACTTCTGTAATGCAACATTGTAGTCCAAAACTAACCCATCCTGCTGCCCTCTGCCTTGTGTAGAGTTCAGCTCTGTGGAACCTACCAAAATAGATTGGGCTGAAAATAATTTGAGGAAGACATCAAGTCAACTCACTGTAGCATTATCCTTCCTGAGAGCTTTTATCTCATTTATTAAAGATGGCTAATGGGAAAAATTCCATAGCCATCCCAGACAAGGTGGAGGAGTGCTTGGCATCCGGTTGGAAATTTCTTTGTGTAACCTGCATTTTTGTCATCACAAGACTACTTCCTTGTCCACTGTGAATGCTCTCACTGGACTTGTACTCTGTCCCAGACTGAATGCCAATTCAGTCCATCTCTTCTTGCAGCTATTCCTTCTCTCCTAAAGCTGTGATCTTTCTTGCAGCTCAGCTTTGACTCTCTCAAGAACTGTCTTGAGCTATGTTATTTAATATGAGACAGAGTTCCCTCACTGAAGAAGGGCAGGTCTTACTGCATGCTAGAATGGTAGAGACTTGGTGTCACCCGAAGTCTTTAAATGCTGTTACAATTTAAAATTATATTAATTTATCTAATAATGTATTGATTTTTAAATTCTTTTTATTAGCTATTTTTTAATTAATTTATAATCCTTATTTTGTCCTGCTGGCCTCCTGCTATTTCCTGGCCTTGGAAAATGAAAACCAGTTTACTTGGGCCTTGATGTTAATACATAATGCAGAATTAAATGATTGTGTGTGTGTAACAGAGCATTCTCCAGGAGAACATTTATTTCTATCAGGTAATTTTGGATATTTGTTGCTCCACTCTTCCTTCCAGTGGTGAAATTCCAACAGCAGTCTGTGTTCCAAGTGCGGTTCGGAGGAACAATGATAGAGCACTGGTGGGGCTCTGACCTGGCTTTTAAAATCTACATGAGGAAAAGCACACAGAAAAAGGTACTTACTGGAAGATGTTCCTACTTTGTGTATTGAAAAGCAAAGAAATTGTTTGCATTTCCATTTCCTACAGAAGCGCAGACAACCAGATATTGGGAAGGGAAATGATGTTACATGTAGATAGTTGAACTGATCGCAGTTCAGTCTTCACAGAATCACAGAATATTCTGAGGGACCCACAGGATCACTCCTGTGGCTGCATAAAGGATTTTCTGAGTTTGAGACTGGCTGGCAAAAAAAACCCCCTTGTCCTTCCCGCATCCTTAAGAGTGATCTCTTGCTATTTGAGCATATTGGATCAATTATAAACATTATCCTTCAATGAGAACACGGCTCCTTTAGTAGTGTAGAATGAGTTCATGTGGATGCAGTTTATATCCTTACCCTGCCCTGTGTAAGGGGAGTCATGTGAGCTGTGAAAAACTGGTGTAACTTGTGCATTTTGGGGGGAAAAAAGTACATTTCTATCCGGTAAGGTTATTTGCATAACCATCTGCCTGTGATGAAGATGGTGAGAGGGATTAACTCAGTTTAGGTTATTTTAATCAACACCAAGGTTGTCTGCCTTTCTTTTAATGGGGGAATAAATAGCATCTTTCAGTAAGGAAGTTTTGCTGTTTACTGGGATTTAGGCTATTCAAATTTTGCATTAATCTGGAATTGTTTACAGTGTGTTCTGGGAAAATTTGTCTTACTGATGTTCTAGTGAGACTTGAAATTGGAAGTAAAGGAGATTTCCCAAATCCCTGTTGGTACAACTAATGTAGGAGTGGGGAGGGTGTGTGGCTGCTCATGGCTTCCCAGAAAGCTTTTATTTCACAAAAGTTCTTTAAACCTGATAGAAATCTTGCAAAAATGAATTCTTTGCCTGCCCTCAGCCCGTGGCCATTGGCTCAGCAGTGCTTCAGCTCCGCAGGGTGATTGAGGCTGAGCTGCTCAGTGTTAGCTGGGAAATACCTGTGGGTAAAGAAGGAGATCACACACAAGTTGGACCATTACAGGTATGTGTTTTACCAGCTCAAACTTGAGTTGTTACACACTTCGGCTGCACACTCTTATTTTTAACTCCTCTTTTCTCTCTTTGTTTAATTTGCCGGGTCTCAGATACAAAGCTTTGCAAGACTAGTATAAAATAACATGAATCTTTTTTATTCCTATGGGGTTTGGAGAAATATTTTGAACCTCTTGCATATCTAGGGATGTTGTCAATAAGCTAGGACTTGAATACAGAAACCACTCTACAGGCAAATTTGAGTGGCATGTATTCAGGGCTTGGAGCTTTGGCTTCTGCTTCACATGTGACATGAGCTGAGGTCTCTCCTGCCAAGGAGGCCTTGTGTTCCTTGTCCTTGTCACTTCAGGAATTACTTTCTCCAGCCAAAGTTTTTACCAGTTTGCAGCTTCTGATTGAGAAGCATTAACAGTTTGAGAGATTTGACAGTTCTGAGCAGGTGAAGGGTTAAGAATGGGGTGAGCTTGAAAGTCCCTTCCAACCCAGACCATTCAATGATTCATCTGTAATTGTGGGGTTTTGCACTCCGTTCTGGACTTTATTTCATCGAGTCACATGTAGTTTATTTTACAGCAAAAGCTGTGGCTGGTAACCAGCGTATGCCTTAGGGTGAGTTCTCGAGCCAAAGGTGTGCTGTTTTCCCTGAGTTTCTGTTGCAGCCCTTGGTTTTGGATGAGGCACATCTGACCAGCCTGTTCTGCCTTGTCCTGCAGGTGTCCCTGGAGCTTGTGGCCAAGAGCAAAGACTCTGCCTGCACCGCTGCCAGGTCAGCCACGGCCCCAGCTCATGCCAAGAGACATCCCCAGCTGAAACCGCAGGAGCCCAGCAGGACAAGTGGGAATGCAGAAAGCACTGCGTGCACCACAAGAAGCCCTGAGGACTGCCAGGAGCCAGGAGCAGGCAGCAGGGACACAGCACAGCCACCACACACCGTGCCAGCCCCCACAGCCCGGGATGGGGTGGCACACAGAGCCCCAGCCGAGGAGGATGGGTTGTTGCTGCATGTGCTGTTGATGGTGCCTGATGGAAAGGATTTTATTGCTGAAGGCTCTGGGCTCCCCACTTCTTGTAATGTGTATTTAAACTGCAAACTGCTCAGCACTGAGGAGGCAACGAGATCCACTGTCGTCTGGGGCACAACGCAGCCTGCCTTTAATTTTTCTCAGGCAAGTCTCCCATTCTCCATTTCACACTGATTGAAGCATGGCATTCCTCACTGACAAACACATTGCATAGTCAAGTTACTTGTATACGTGGAGAAACGTTTCTGCTTGCCTCTGTCCAATGCACATTGAATTTTGAACTTCTGTCTCTAAAAAGCACAATTCTGTAGACTGGACTAAAGTAGACTTACCAGAATGCTCTGTATTTGGCCAATATTTTCCAGTGTATTCTGTGTACTAATTCTGCTTTAACACTTTCAGGTGATGCCTTTTGCATTGACTTCCAGACACTTGGAGCGGCTGAAGAACAATGTGATGATTATTGAAGCGTGGAACAAGCTGGGAAGCCCTGGCTGTGACAAATTGCTGGGATTAGTGAAACTCCCTCTGCATCAGTTTTACATCTCATTCAAGTAAACTTTTTCTTTTCCCCACATATTTTGGGTTGGGCAATATCCTAACTCAGAGAAAGAAGTCAGGGATGGCGTGTGGGGTTGTGTGGGAGGGTTCTTAGTTACACTTTATAGCAAAAGGCATTTTTGCCCTGCCAAGCTTCCTATAGCTCTTTCCTACAGTGAGCAGCGTGTGAGTTACACTGTCCTTGTCCAGAAGTACAGATGGAGTGTGAGAAATGAAGTCACTGTGCTGCATCAGGGTTGGTGGCTGCTTAACCTGTGGTCCTGTGACAGACTAAAACCAGAAGAAATCAAAGTGACTGCACAGGAAAATGAAGTGTGGCTTTCCATCAGTGATTTTCCAAGACTGTGACTGATTGGGTTTGCCCCTAATTAAGCTCTTCAGAGATCCCATAGGGATGCTGTCAGTTTGCACAGGCCAGATGTCAAATAACCTCCAAAACCTTCATATTTTGTGTTCTTATCTATTGGGATTCTCTGGAGTTCTTTGTTCTTTTTGGTTTTAATCTATGGGCTTCTTGTTCAGTAAAGTAATATACCTGCTTAAAACAGTTTAAATTAGTGGAAATACTGGACAGAGGAGATTCTTCCTAATGCAAAGGATTAATTCCTTTTATTTTGGTCAGACCTAATGACAAGTGGAAATCAGACAGTGCTGGAGCTGAATGGCCACTACTTTGTTAGTTATTACTGTGTCATTTGTATAACTTTTTAGTAATCCACTGTAATTTACTTGTGTATGTCTTAGAATCACCGAACGGTTTGGCTTGGGAGGAACCTTAAAGCCCTTCCAGTCCCACCCCCTGCACTGGGCAGGGACACCTTCCACTAAACCAGATTGCTCCAAGCTCCATCCAACCTGGCCTTGAATAACTCCAGTGTATTACTGGAGATTTTTAGATCTTTCTGGGAGGTTGTCACTGTTCCTTCTTTTCTTCCATCCCCAAAGGCACATAACTGCCTCCTAAAAGTATAGCGTGGCTACAGGGTGTTAATGGGAGTCTTGTTCCCATTCTTCCCCTCACTCACAGATCTCTAGGGTGGCTCACAGCAAAGGCCCTGTTAGGTTTTGGGAAGGTGTCCTTTGTCATTGCTGAAAATAGCCTCTTGCACTCAGCAGTTCATGGATCTCTGCTCTGTGAAGACTGGATGTAATTGAGGCAAATTTCAGAGGAATGGAGATAGATGGTTTTTTATCAGCATTGAAAACCCTGTCTAAAATGAGTTCTGTGTGCTCGTGTTCCTACTCAGATGCTCATTCTGATGCTGAGGCTTTTTTGTTTGTTTTGTTTTTGTTTTGCAGAGATCCCAGGGTTTCCCAGCTGCTCCTGCAGGCTCAGTACCCCGTGGTGGCTGTGGATGGCCACATGCCTGTGGTTGATGTTTTCACCGGCAGCACAAACGGGAGCCTGAGGGTCATCCTGGCAATGGGATCAGCTGCTCAAATAGTGGCACTGCAAAGGCTGAAAACTGAAGAAGGAATGGTACCTCCTGTCACACAACGTCCTCCCCACTCTCTGGACCATCCTCCTACAAAACCCGCAATGGTATTTATTGTTCAGTAAATCTTGAGTCTCGCTGTTAAGGACATGTGGAAAGGGTTTTACCAGTGGGTTCATTAACAGATGAGTGATCCTCCATCTCTTGATGCTGTAGCAAATTTTGTCATATTCTACATATTCTGCACAGAGTTATATTGTTTATACTCTTTTTTTACCAGCTTTTTCTCACCAGTCCTGACATTATTGCCCTTTCAATTGCCTTGCATATCCACTGCTTCTATCTTCACAAGTCCAGTAAAAAAAAAACAACTAGGAAAAATACAGAAAATCTCAATTCTCACAGTCTTATTGGAGAGGTTTTGCCACTACCTTTAAGTTGGATAGGTGGGACCTTTTATGCTTTTTATATGCTTTGCAACAACAACAAAAAAAAATTCTTTCAGGCTTTCTATGTTTCTGTAAACTTTCAGGAGGAAAATGGCAGGTAATTGTTCTGCCCCCCATTTCATGCTTCTTAGCTCCTGATCACATGTAATTGTTTAGGTTGGAAAAGACCTCTATGCTCATCGAGTCCAGCCACTAACCCAGCTCTGCCAAGGCCACCATTAAACCATGTCCCCAAATGTTACACCCACATGGCTTTTAAAAACCTCCACTTCCCTGGGCAGCTTGTTGAAATGTTCCCAGTCTCCTAAAGTCATCGTTTCCGTGTGGCTTCCCTTTTTTTGTTAGCAGGTAGGCCCAAAAGGGGGAGAGCTGATGGAGCATGTGTTTGAGATCCATGTGGAGAGTGTGAAGGGACTCACACCCTTACAGTCCACGGTGTGGGGAGAGGCTGACTGCTACATCCAGTACTATTTCCCAGTTCAGGAGCCTGGTTGTGGTGCACTGCAAGGACCTGGATTGCATGATGGTAAGTTTGTTTCATCATTTTCCCTTATTTAGAGCATTGCTTCTTTAATTAAATATTGTTTAGTCATGTTCTCTCTGCCTAAGTAAGATGGGGCTTTTTTTTCTGAGTTTTCATGCAGCCAATGCTTGTTTTCTTTGGAAAATTTGGCTTAGGCTACGTCACAGTTGGATATTAAGGAAAATGTCTTCATCAAAAGAGTTATCAAGCTCTGACACAGCTACCCAGGCCTATGGTGGAGTCACCATCCCTGTAAATGTTCAGAAAGTGTTTGGATATGGCACTTGGGTACATGAATTACTGGTGGCCTTGGCAGTGCTGGGTTAACAGTTGGGCTTGGTGACCTTAGAGGGATTTTCCAACCTCAACAATTCTGTGATTTTCATGGATACACCAAGAGAAGAGTTGCTTAGTTTAGATCACTAGGATTGACATAGAATGGTTTGGGTGGGAAGGGACCTTAAAGCCCATCGAGTGCCACCCTGCCTGTCCCCCAGGGACACCTTCCCCTATCCCAGGTTGCTCCTAGCCTCATCCAACCTGGCCCTGGACACTTCCAGAGATGGGGCAGCCACAGCTTCTCTGGGCAATCTGTGCCAGAGCCACCCTCATGGGGAAGAATTTCTTCCCAATATCCAATCTAGACACACCATTTATCAGATTATAAAAGAGTATTTAAATATTTGCAATGGTAGGAAAGAACACAATGTTGAGTGCTTTGAAGCACTAATATCTATTCCCACTGAAAAATGACAGTCCATTGTTCCACAGTAAGTCCTGTGGGATTTTTGTAGTGTCTTTTTAGCAGAAATTCCCAGCCTGTGGCTCACAGGGTCGTGGGGCTGCATGGATTGCTTGTAAAAGCTTTGAACTGAAGCTCAGAAGAGCCTTCTCCTAGAGGATTTTGTTTCCTGTCTATGGGTCCTGCCTCCTGAAGGATTGCAAGCCAAAAAAGGTTGAAAGCCACAATTGCAACTATTTTTAACCAAGTCTGCTCAATTCACAGGCATCACTTTAAAGTCATTTCGAACAGCTACCACTCTGTGTGTCCCTGATCCCATCTTTAATGATGAGCATCATCATTCCCTGTTGGTTCCTGCTGATGTCCCAGTCCAGAGGCTCCTGGTCAGTGCATTTATGGCACCAGGAGCAGCAGGAGGAGGAATCCAGTTTGAAGTCTGGTGCAGGTACAGAACACTATCCTATTCTTTGTAGATAGCACAGCAATACAGGTAGAGATAGATGTGATCCTGAAAAATCTGCAGCTCTGGGATGGATATTCCGTAATATCATTTTATAATAGCAGAAAAAAAAAAGTAAGCTCATCAGCATTTGGTGATGAGTATCTGCACTTAAGAAGTGAGTCTTTTTCCCCACCGAGAGTCCTAATGAATCCTTTCTTTTTATAATTTACTTAGAAAGTTCTTAGTTTGCTTTCTTCCATCTTTTAATCGGCATAACAATCTAAAAGTAGTGTTTAAATGCTTGACACATTTATGAAATAAATGAAATACATTTAATTTATGAAATTTCATATCATTTATGAAATGAAATAAATGAAATACATTTACTTGAGTTTCTCCCTTAGCTGGGGACACTAATTAGGGTTTAAAGACCCTCAAATTAAAGTTGACTTCTGTGCAGTTGTGAGGGAAATGCTAAGGCTGTTTTTTTGTGTCTTACCAGGTATTATTACCCAAATGTCAGAGACCAGCTGGTTGCCAAAGGGGCCTTGCCTTTGTCACGGCTCTGTGCCATGGTGACTATGCAGCATCGTGAAGAAGTAGGGATACAAACTTTCAATCTTCCCTTGGTTCCCCGGACTGATTCCTCAGAGGAATTTAATCTGCGCTCTTCAGGTGAGGAAGCTTGTGGGCTTTCACTTGATGGGGTAAAATGAGGCTCAGCTGGGGAAACCTCAGAGCAGCACATCAGTGTTGGATGGTGTGTTAGCAAAGGACAAAGGAAATGGCCTCAAGTTGTGCCAGGGAGGATATTAGGGAAATTTCTTCCCCCAAAGGGCTGTCCAGTCCTGGCACAGGCCATGGTAGAGTCCCCATCCCTGGCAGGATTTAACAGCTATGTGGATGTGGCACCTGGGGACAGGGGGTAGTGGTGGCCTTGGCAGTGCTGGAGGAATGGTTGGACTCCATGATTTTATTGGCCTTTTGCAGCCAAACCAATTCTCTGATTCTGTGTAAAATTTGGCTAAAATAGGCTTTTAAAATAGGCTAAAATTAGCCTAGAAATGGGCTTTTATTTGCTTTCAAGGGAAAAAAAATTATGTATTTGTGTTGGCAACTGAAACCAGCCAGGAGTGGTTTTCCTCCCAGCTTTCACTATCACCATAATGAGTGAAACATCAGTGGTTAAACATGGGCAATCCTCAAACTCCAGAAAAGTTTTCAAAAGCCCTCTCTGTATATTTAACTGCTTTGCTGCTAGTAAGCCCCAGCCTGCAGTCAAGCTTCTCATGTAAGGTGAAGGAGGAGGATCTGAAGAATGGCTGTTTGTGGTACATAGTGTAAGCAGAGATGCCTCTTGTGGCTCTTTAAATAAAATAAACATCAGCTCTGAGAAGGCCACAAGGAACTCTGCGGCAGCTTTTTGGAAAAAAGTGGGGGTAAAACAAGCTGGGAGTGGCCAGGGAGGTCAGCGTGCTTCAGTTGTTTTGTAATAGGTGAGCACCGTGCAGTAGAACACAATAGTGTTGTTTGTTTCAACACCTCTTGGAAGACTGAATTGCAGCAGGTGCAGTTCCTGGATTTTGCCACAGGATGGAGACACTGAGGCGATCGAATAATGCCGGCAGGTGCAGTGCCCGGAGTAGTCCACAGGAGGGAGACACTGAGCTAATCCCATAATGTTGGTATGGTGCAGTTCGTGGGTTTCACCACATGATGGAGACAAAGAGTCACCCCCTAGTTGGCAGCAGGGTGCAGTTCGTGGGTTTCACCACATGATGGAGACCATGAGTCACCCCCTAGTTGGCAGCAGGGTGCAGTTCGTGGGTTTCACCACATGATGGAGACAAAGAGTCACCCCCTAGTTGGCAGCAGGGTGCAGTTCGTGGGTTTCACCACAGGAGGGAGACACTGAGCCCGTGTAGTCAGTTGTGGTTTAAGATGCGTAGCTAAATATTGATGATGTTGGCTGTACCTGCAGGAATAGCTGACTGTTTCTTTCCATCCTTTCTTTCTTTTAATCCAGGTTTGCTCGATGTGAGTGTGAGGTACCAACGATGCATGAAAGCAGCAGCAGGAATAACTGCTCAATCTGTTTCACTTTCTGTACAAATACACAGGGCAGCTGGTTTGCAAGCAGCAGCCAGGTAAAGCCTAATTTAAAAATGACCATTTTTCACTTAAAACAGCTTTATCTAGAGGCAGCAGGCTGAGTCATGAGATTAGAACAAATTTTTACTGGCCAGCTTTCCATCTGCAGAGAACAAGATTCAAAGGGGGTTCTGCTCCAAAGTGAAAATAACTTTATAAAGACCATCAGCAGTTATTGTCCCTGAAATTGCAGTACAGGGTGGTAGCATCTGCTCTGCAGATGGATCGAGACTGGAAGGTCATGTTTTCATGCATTTCCACATTTTTCTGCACCAAAGTCTCATATAAAAATTGGCTGATATAAGATGGTACCTATTTGGGCATTGGATCCTGGTATTGCTGGTGCTACTTGAAAGCTAGCTGAGGTTCTTTTCTTCCATTTCACTGTGAAAACCTCCATAAACTAACTAGGAAATGAAGCATGTCCCTTTCCACCATAAGGCTTCTGCTCCAATTGCATGGTATAAGTCAAGGGAATGGAATGACTCTTCATCCGTCATGTGTATGACCTGAGTAATACCTGGGTCTGGTTTACTTGTAAATTATTCCATTTGTTAATTTCACCTGCTTTTGCTGGTCAGTCCTGATCTGTAAAAATAATTTGGTTTGGCCTTTGGCTTCTTTCTGGAGCAGGTTGTATGGGAAGTTATTCAACAGTACAGTATATTCTTGAAAGTGCTGAGTACTTTCTCAGATAAAAGCACAGCCACCTGTGAGTGACCTTGTGAGTTCCTCTCACCATTTCATATCTGTTCCTAGTATGTTCAGGTGGAAAGAAAATATGAAAATGCTATGCAGCCAGAACCCACATCCATTTTGACTTCATTCACTGTTAGTCCCACCTTTTCAGCTTTACTTTATCATGTTGGTTGCTAGATTCCTCATACGTTAGATTCATTCTCTTCCTTCTTTTCTCTTTTTTCCCATGTGAAATGAAGAGCTGTGGCCCAGAAGAAGCCCTCTGTGCAGTACTTCTCAGGGGTGGGAGTGAACACTTATGTGTGTGTGCTGCTGCCCTTCCTGCCCCAGGCACAGACACACAGCACAAGAGTTGTGCCCTGTACTTTCTGCCCAGAGTTTGAGCAACACATGGACTTTCTTTGTCATCTCATCATTCAGAAAAGCAGTGGAGAAGCCTCTTCTCTGGGGGAGCTCTTGCAGTCTGCCAGCATTGTGTTCTCTGTCTACCATCAGAGCACCAAGTCGGGTAAGGACAGCAGGTGTGATTACAAGGACTGAATGCTGGTGCAGAAGTCTCCTTAAGTTTAGCACAGGAAAAGAAATATTCATAGAATAATGGAATACTTTGGGTTGAGACTCACAAAAACCTCCCTGCAATGAGCAGGGCCAGCTTCCAGCAGGTCAGGTTGCTCAGAGCTCCATGCAGCCTGAATTTGACTGTTGCCAGGGAGCTCTGCAGTTGCTAATAGATGTAATTACCTGAACTGTCTTTGGCAGAGACTGTTGCCCTTGTGCAAAGCATTTTTGAGACTCCCAGTGATCAAGATCACCTCTTAAATGAAAAGATAATGCATTTAAAAGAGTTAGAAGTGTTTTCAAGATGATAGCTGAGCCATTTGCTTTTGAGACATTAGATCTTTCTTGCAAAGGAAGTACTCTGAAAGCACCTGCAGCAGCTGTGCCAGCTGCTCTCCAGTCAATCACTTCCAAAGCTTGTGTTCCAGTTCGCTGCATTTACAAAATTATTTCTTTTCCAGCCGGTGACAAATTGGCTGATAGAGCATCTAGAGATTATCTTCTTGGGACAGTCACAATTCCAACCAGAGACCTGCTGACAAGAAGATCAGGTAATACAGCAGTGCTATGCTGCTGACATTCTGTGTAAACGCTATTGCAATTCCTTAAAATTATTTTTGTTCCTGTTTTAGGGGGGTTGTTTTCTGGGTCTTTTTAGACCAAAGTTCTTTCAGATGCTCAGTAAAAATCCTGTATCACGAAAGTCCCATGAATGTTGTTTGAAAATCTATTTTCAGGGTGTAGGATGTCTAGTGGCTGAATGGATATTCTGCAGCTACTGTGAAGAAATTTAACTCCAAGCCAGTTAAAACTAGCACCTATAATCCTTAGGATTTTATTCAGTGCTGTTTATTTTCTAGCTAGAAAGTTCAAAAAGGATGTAAAGTCCATGAGTTGTAGTGTGTAGTGCAGGACCAGTGAATGCTTTTCAGATGTCAAAGCTGGAAACTAAAGTCTTAGAAAGTAGTAGGATTAACTCTTTTTTTTAAATTACGTGTAAAATATCTCAATGCTCCTTTTGGGTCCCTTCCACTTCCAAAACATTCTGTAAAATTCTGTGAAAAAATTATTCACATATCTGTCCACTAATGATCTCCTTTTTCAGCATTAGTTTGGGATATTATGCCTTGTAATAATAGTGTTTTCATTATTGCCTTAGTTATTTCGACTTCAATTTCAGTAAAAATTAAATGAGTAAAGTTCTCATTTTTGCCAGCCCAAGATTTTGGGGTTGTTTTTAAGGGGAGGAGAGTAGGAAAGGAATGAGAAAACCTAATTTTATAATTGGAGATCCAAGGGATGTAGTTCCATTGTAAAATGGGTGTCATTAATGAGGCAAAAATCCTTTGGGATCAGAACTGCTGCTGAGGTTTTTTGAAGGGCCAGCAACTTGTTGCTTTTTCAGATTAGAGATTATTTCATAAATTCCAGGTGAGGTATAAACCCTTGGAGTTCTAGTCCTTGTCTAATGACCAGAGGGGTGGCCATTCTTCACAGACATTTTCCAGAAGGTGGAATGAGTCTAACGTGATGTTTCCTCCCGAAGGCATTTCAGGCTGGTACCCCCTGACCCTCTCCGAGGACGCGCTGCCTCCGCGCCGCACGAGCGCCATGCAGCCTCCCATTGTGGGAGGGCTGGAGCTCTCCGTTGCCTTTGCCCATCAGGGCGACAGGGAGCGTGTTCTGGAGGCTGCCAAGCTCCTGGGGTGGAGCAGCCAGGAGATCCACGAGGACAGCGAGGATGGTGACTGGGAGCAGAATGCCAGCCCAGTGACCGTGACCATCTCCACCCCCAGGCTGTGGCTGCCCCTCCACTGTGTGCTGCTGGCAGGACAGACACAGCTTCATGAAAGCACCTTCTGCTACCTCAGGTACAAACTGTACAACCAGGAAGCCACGTGCACCTGGCTGAAGCGGCCAAAGCTGGGTGACGACGCGGAGAGTGTGACAGTGACCTTCAGGAAACCCAGCAAGGTGACTCTCAGAAGGAGCCAAGGACTGCTGTGGTTCTTCAGAGAGGAGAAATTAGAGATCCAGGTGTGGTGGGCATATGGCAAGGAAAATGAGGTGGAAAGACCACTTGATACGGATCGTCTCATTGGATCTGCCTACGTCAACCTGGCAGCGTTAGCAGAGAGATCAAGGAGAGCAGTGAGTGTTAGTGGTGAGTTCCTAAAACACAGGGTCACATTTCAGTCCTCTTTATTGGCCATTTCATGGGCTTCCTTCTCTAGTCACTTGAAACAAAATATTTACAGCTTTGTTTTGTCCTGCACAGAATCCCAGGGTCCCGGGATGGTTGGGGTTGGAATGGATCTCTGGGGATCCCCCAGTCCCACCCCCTGCCCAGGCAGGGTCACCCGGAGCAGTGACACAGGAACGTGTCTGTGGGTTTGGGATGTCTCCAGAAAGGGAGACTCCACACCCTCCGTGGGTAGCTGTTCCAGGGTTCTGCCCCCTCCATGGGCAATTCTTCCTCACATGGAGGTGGAACTTGTGTTTTAGTTTATGGCTTCTGCCATCTACATGGTGCTCATCAGCCACCAGATTTGCAGACAGGTTGGCTCTTCTTTTAGATGCATTTGAGGAAGGGAGAAAGAACAAGAGTTAAGACAATTTTTTTTTATGTGAGGTATATGCTGTATTCTCCATACATGTGTATAAAATGATGCAGAGTCACTGTTCCCAGTGCTGTCAGCAAGTTGATGTGCTTTAATCTGAGCTACCAGGGGAAAATAAAGGTGTATCCAGTTTGGGGCATTGGTTGTGGTTTTTAATATTTCCAATCTTTTACTTCTGGGTGATAACTCACATGGAAATTACACTGAAAATCAGAATCCATTCAGCTGGGCTCATGTGAGATCTCTCCAGTAATGAGCTGTACCAGCAGCTTTCCAAGCTCCTGCTTTTGCCTTGGCTCACTCAGCTGGTTGGTTGTGTATTCTCCTGCAGGCGTTTATCCACTGTTCCGATGCAATGCTGCAGACCTGGCAGGAGCTGCTGTTCGTGTTCACATCAGCCTTGCTTCCCCTCCTGCTGCTCTGCCCAGACTTCCCTGTGCCCAGGAATGCAGCCACAGTGAAGATGAAGGTGCAGGGGAAAGCCCTGATCTGAGCCAGCAGGTCTCTGACAAACAGCAAGTGGATCTTGGAAGTTCAGGGATGACCAATGGCAAACCACAGGAAGATGTGATGTTTCTGGAAAACACAGTTGCTGTCAATATCTTTGTGGAAAGAGCAATGCATCTAAGTTTAAAAGGTAACATCACCAGCCCCCACCGTTTCTTTTCTTTCTTTCTTTTCTTTCTTTCTTTTTTTTTTTTTGTTTCTTTGTTTTCCTCTGGGATCTGTTCATATTCCAGCAAAGTGAATGGCAGAGATGGGTTATGAACTTGGCTTCATGGTGTTGCAACCCCAATCTCTATGTAAGTACAGGAAAAGCAGGAGGTTGAACTGTTTAGCCTATTATCTTCATGAATAAAATGCAAAATACAAATAACATAATGTTACCTGTTAGAGATGACAGCTGAATTCTGAAATTAAGCATCATCTGAATAGCTAAACCCCAAGTTAAGCATTGACTGAATAACTAAACCCCAAGACAATAACTAAATAACTCAAGTCTTATCTCAAAGACTCCTGCAAATTAGCATTTTTAGCACCTAATCAATTTGTAAAGCTGGCTCGCTGTACTCAGCCTTTGTTCCCCTGATAACACAACTAAGAGTCAAGTCAAACACAAGCCATGATTTAAGGGTGTGTAATTCTGAAAGATTCTGAGCTCTGCAAATGGATTTTTATGATGATTCTGGAATCTTCTGGAATTCATGGTCTTTGGAAAACTGATGCAACTTGGTTTGCTATTGCAAAGTTTTTGATGATATAAAGGGAGGTTTCTTTTGAGTATTGCAGAAATATTGAAATATTTCTGTCTTCAACTTCTTATTTTAGGGGATTTTTAGAAGTAACTAACTGAGAGGCAGCTGATGCACTGAAACAAATACAAACTGGTTTCAAGAAGAAATTTTATTCTTCATGATTGCCAGACAGGTGGCCCAGCACAGAGAGTAGCTCAAGCACTGGAATAGGGTCCTCAGGACCTGGGTTTTATTCCTAGCTTTTCTTTTGACTTCTCTAGATGATCTTAGGCAAATGGTTTTCCTATTTCTCCCTTGAATATTCCAGTTTCTGCTCTGTAAAAGGTTCATGTAATATTTGCTTCCATTATAAATATAACATGCTATCAGCTCCACCAGTGAAAGGGAGTGTTTTCTAGGTGGTGGGTTTCTTTGCTAATGGTGTGTTTTTAATTGCTGAACTGCTTTAGATTTTTGTTGTTGTTGTTGTTATTAATTTAAAAAATCTGTATTTAATTCTGTATCACTTCAGGAAGTCCCTTGACAGAACGGGAAGTCACAGCCCCCAGCAGCTGCGTGTCATTTGCTGTTGCTGGTGCAGATGCTCCAGTGACCACTGCAGTGATAGAAAACACAGACTCACCAGTCTGGGACTTCCAGCAGCCAGCAAGGTGAGAGATGGGGATTCACACAGACACTCCCTGGGTCTGACAGCCAGGCCAGCTGTGAAGTGGATATGTGGTTTGGGATATTTTAGCTCAGACCTAGGTGTCTAAACTTAAATTAAAACAGATTAATTGACTGCTTCAAGGAACCTCAGCAGATCAAGTCCTACATGGCAATATTCAGGAATTAACCTGTGTGTTCCAATCTTGTGTCTCCACCAGTGTTTCTAATATCTGAATCTCTTCAAGCTACTTAACTGTTCTATATGTAACACTTTGATTTTCCGTTTGGTTTTTTTTTTTTTTTGTTTCCAGGAATAAACTTCAAACATTACATCTTTCAACCATAACCCCAGTGCTGTGCTGTCACTGTGTTATTGAATCATTAAATAGACTGTATTTCTGTTCCTTCACAGTTTCCTTGTCCTATCCTTTTAATACACAGCAAGAGTGAGGAGAGGGAAATACTTCTTGAATAAGCAGAAGTCCAACTATGTAAAGATAGCTATGCTTTTGAGGCTGAGCAGTTTTGGGGTTTGGTTTGTTCCTGCCCCCATGAGTCCAGAAAGAAACTGATTTGTCTGGATAGATAAAATGGCATTGAAAATTCAGAGACATTTTACTGCTTTTTCCTGCTTTGCATAAAATATTATGATTTTTGTTCTTAACAGATTATCCAAAGAGCTTCTTCTGGATCCACAGCAAACCTTGGTCTTCAAAGTGTGGCATAAAGCAGGTAAAGTTTGTAGTGCAGAATTAAGAGGAGTGTGTTTTCTGCATCCTCTTCCTTAGGTTACTTGTATTTCATGCAAGGAGATTAAATTCTGTTAATTAGGGAGTAGAATTGTAATGACATTTCTTGCCTTGTACTAGAAGAATGCTAGAGATAAATACCTATTGATCTCCTGGCCCTTAGCATCCTCCCTTTCCCCATTAATCATCTTACAAGGTTTGGTTTGTTCGTATTCTTTCTGGTTTTGTTTTGGCAGAGCTTTAGAGGTTGGATTTTCCTGCTGAAGGAAATTCCTAACTGCTTCCTTCATGTGCTGTTTGTTGTTGCTGCAGTGGGTTAAAGATGTAACCAAATACTTTAATTTCTTTCTTCTAACATAATGAAGTTCAGCTGTCTGATTTGTGCTCCAAAAATAAACTTCCTGTGTATCCACAGCCCTGTGTGGACACAGTGACTCTCCTGCCAATCCTTCTCCCTGCCCTGGGCTTTCACTGCTTCTGCAGGCACATTTTTGAATGTAACTGAGGTAATCCAAATAATATCCCCCTATTGGATAGGATTGTTCTGGACCTCAGGTCAACTTCCAAGACATACTTCAAGGGCTATGTTTTAGCATTCCTGAAAATGATTCCTATCAATGAATATGTGCTTCATCTTTCTCCCCCAGAGTCGGAGCGAGTGATAGGATTTGCTTCTGTGGACCTTTCTCCTCTCCTCTCTGGCTTCCAGCTGGTGTGTGGGTGGTACAACATCACAGACTTCAGCGGGCAGTGCCGAGGGCAGATCAAAGTGGCTGTTTCCCCTCTCCAAAACATAAATCATCTCAAAGAAGAAAGGCAGGCCAGGACCCGAAACCAGCCGGAAAGTTCTTCCGTATGTGCTTCCATTTCCTCTTCTCACATTTAATTGGATTCCTGATAATCAGCACTGCAGGTTCCTGAGCAAATTCACAACAAATTCACAGCACTGTTGTGGACCAGGCTGCATAAACATACCAGAAACACTGAATTCCTTAGGAATTCTGCTCCAGGTTGCATGGTAGCTGCAAACCAGTGCTGGTTGCAACACTGAAAACAAATCATGAGCATCCTCATTCTGTTGCTGCTTCATGGGTGTTTAGGATTTCTTTCTTAGGAGAATATTCTGTGGATTTGGAAGTCTGGGAGCATGGTGTTGTTCTCTTTGCTGCTTTGGGTGGCAGCTGATGCTCAAAAACATAGAGTAGATTCAGCTTTTCATTGGTTAGGAAATATCTGATTTGGCAAGAATCTGTTTTTCTGGAATATTTACCATTTCTTCTGTTTTTTTCTTTATTCTTTAGATTTCCTAGATATGCTGAGGTGTGTTATACACGTGTAATGGAACTCTTATCCTATTTTCCACCAATTTACTCTCTGGTAGCATGGAGGGAATTAAAAAAGTGTCTGAAATGAAAGTGTTGTGAAACAGTACTTTCGCTCAGGGCTGGGAAATCATTTGAAAATTTAGAGCTATTTAGAAAGCCTAAGTTTTGTTAGATCTGCAGGGTAATACTTTAAGTTCTCTTATTTTCTTGCCATGAAAGACTCATGTACAGTGCTCCTTTTCATTCTAGGTGAAGGTCAGCTTTCCAGCATTTCCTAACTTGTCCAAGCAGATGTTGAATTCCTCGTCCAAGGAAGTCAGCGTTCCTGCTCGAGAGCAGTAAGTCCACAGGCTGACAACCTATTTGATTCTTTTCAGGTCTCAGAAGTACCTTTCTAAAGCCAGTTGACTCTACTGGAAAAATAGCCCACCCTGTCAAAGTGTGTTTGGGCTTAAAAATTAAAAAAAATTTTGAAAGTGGACATTCCCCTTCCCAGTGAGAGGGAGGTGCAGGAGGTAGCAATCCTGGGACAGGTTCCTTTTGAGACAACCCAGGTGTTCTTTTCCTTGTCATTGATATTTCCTGATTTGTTTCAGTTGCACCCTTGTAAATTAGGATTTAAATGACACCATTGTTAAAACTGACAGGTACTTGCTCCAGGCACTGATAAAAGTAAGGGTTGTGTCTGTTTTGGTTTTATTTTTAGGAAGTGTAAATTAGAATAGAGTATTCCTGATGCATCCCCTTTATCTTGCCTTAACTTCTGTCCATGACTAGTGAATGACAGCTGGTGAAATGCTGTGGTGTTGCATATTCCAGGAGTAAGACTGTCAGATGTCCTGCAGTAATTCCTGCTTTCTTTCCTTTAAAATGAGTGAGAGAGTGTTTTAGTTCATTATTTATTTATTTATTTAGCCTACAGAGATGATCCTTTTCCCATATGTGTCTTTGAAGTTTAGAGGGACTGTGGGCCACTGCTTTGGGATTGGCTTGGGAGCTGCCAGCAGGCATGGAAAACTCCCTACCAGCCACACGGTTAACTTGACTTTGGTATAAATCTGAAACAGTAACTGACATTCCTGTGGACATTTGAAAGACCCACTTTCATCCGTCGGTGGCTCTTCAATGCATTTCAAGCCACTGGATATTCTCAGCTGGCAGATTTTGCACAGCCAGAGGTTGCAGGCTGGTTTTTGGTGTTGAGCACATGCCTGTTTCCAGCAGGATTAGCCCCGCTGGCAGCCGCACGCCTCGGCACGAGGAGCACATGCAGAACGTGCGCAGATTCCACGAGTCCCTGCAGCGGGCGGGAGGGAACCCTCGCCAGGCAGCCCGGCTGGACTCGGCAGCGCTGGCCTCACGGGCTGCTCTCCTCACTGCTCTCAGGTAAAGTGCACCAGCAGGGCAGTGCCAGGCCTTGGGGGAGCAGGGAAGAGCTGGGAAGTGAAGGATCCAGTTCTAAAACAGTGCGAGAACCGATGGAGACGTTCCGGTGTCATTTACAGCAGGGTGAGGCGAGGCTGGAAAATCAGGGACTGGGTGGAGTTCCACAAGAGATAGAAATTTAGAAGAATAGTATTTATTATTTGTAGGAATATAGGAATGAGACTTCGTGAGGTATTTCATCAGTTCCCCTGCTACCACAAGCAATATACCTTAAAATCCCGAGATCTTAAACACATAGAAATCCTCAGATTTTTATCAAGCTCAGGCATAAGTCAAGTAATATTCTTGGCTTTATGACCTTTATTGGAAGGTCGTCTCAAATCCAGCTCCTTTGATTAAGTAAGTTTAAAATTAGCTCTTTTTTAGCTTCCAGCTTAAGTTTCATAGCCAAGTCAGGATTTATTCTTGCGTGTTATCCTCTTGCTTAGAGTAAGCTCAACACTTGCCTACTGATCTGCTTTTCAGTGCAGATCTTTTAATCTTTTATTTGCATATTTACACATTGTTGACTAGAATGATCCAAATTAAACCCAGCTGCCAAGGCTTATTTTTCCCTCTTACCAAATTTCTTACCACTGCTTGCAGGAAAAACTTGAGTGAGCTGGATGAGGTTCAAAGGTACTTCAGTCAGAAGCTGACCAGGTCTTTTCCTGACTTCGTCACATGCAAGCCAGGCCACGAGGAGTGGGAGAGTGACCATCAGGGCTCAGTGAGCAGAAAAGTCGATCCCAAAGGCTGCCACCTTTTGGAAAAATCTAGTCAGTTGGCGTCTCAGGTCAGCAGCCTAATCAATGGTAAGTTGTTGCTGTGAGTAGCAAAATTATAAGGAAATCAAATCCCTGCTGGTGCTTTTAAAATAACTTACCAGAGTAGAGAATAAACTGGAGCCCAGAGCTACAGTTGCTGCCAGTTGGAGAGTTTTTCCATGCTTTTTCTGCTCACGGCTTCCTACAGGGAGGCAGCATTTCCAAGAGATGGAGTTGAAGGGCAAATCCCTATTATGCCAGAATTTGCCATTCTTGTTATCACCTCCTTGATCTTCTCTTTTTTCCCCCCTCTTTATTTTCCAAGGTTTTGCTCTTTATATTTCCTTTCTCATCCTTAGCACATCCTTGTTTTTACTGGTTTTTTACATGCCTTCCTCTACAATCTGTTTCAGACTCCTCCTTTTCCAAATGTCCCCCACCATTCCCCTGGAGCAGGACTTACCTCAAAGTAATTTGCTATTTTACCTAATACCGGTGAACTCAGTTCTCAGAGGATGCAGGCAATGAACAGGATATGCTCACTGGGAAGCAAAAATAAGTGACTGTGGCTTTTTAAAGAATTTGTAAAATTTCCTATTAATTTCATCCTTAATACTTCTTTTTTTTCCTTTGCATTTCTGCCCTTCTGGCCGTGTCAGTGGGAAACAGTGCAGAACTTGCTCACATCAGCAGAGTGCTTGCAAAGCTGTGCATGTTTAGCTCCTAACCATTCCTGCCTGTAGGACTTTCTGCCAAAACCCCAAATAAATCAGATTTAAGCTGCATTGTTGCTCCATGCATTTACTGACACGGTTTTTTGTTAACCAGACTTGCAGACTATAACTAAAAATAGCAAAGAAGCTGCTGATGTACATCAAGACAGCAGGGAGCTGGGTGCTATGGATGTATCCAGCTGGAAGGAGGAAGGAGCTGGAGCTGGAATTCCTCAAGGGCAGCTGGAGTTGGACTCACCCAGCGTTTCGAGTGACACGCAGCAGCCGTGCAGTTCTGGGAGATCTGTGTTTGACAGACACATGCTGCACCAACTTCTCGGCCCCATTGTCCCTGAAGATGAGAATCCAGGGGGTTATGTCCAGGAAAACGAAGGTGCTTTTGCCATCCAGCCACACAGTGAAGAGGAATACGAAGAAGACGTTATAGAACCACGAACTCTTAATGAAATAACAACCATAACAGACAGGACGAGCCCCTGGTCCAGCGTGATCTCCGAAACGGGGCAGGAGGCTGAGCAGCATCCTCTGGAGCCCAGGCCTGAGGATCAGCACTCCATGGATGTAGGTTGTTTCCACAGAGGGAGCAGCAGCACCCTGTCCATCCTGCAAGGGGACAGCCGGAGTGTGCCCGTGATCCCCCACACAGGGGGGAACAGTCCCTGGGCAGCAGCAGGAGACTTCAGGACCTTCAGCAGCACGGGAACAGTGGAGAAGGAGTCACTTCAGCCTGCTGGACAGAGCGTCTGGGACAGAGCACTGAGCTCTGAACCCATAAAGAGAAGCATAGAGCTCCATGCAGGCTCCGAGGAACTGCCGCCATTCCCGGGAGACACGGGTTTGACCCATCCAAAAACCACTGAGAGAGAGGAGGAGGAAAATGCTGAGGCTGTAAATGGAGATCATCAAGACAAGGAGGGAAGTGGTTCTGATGAGAACTGTGCTCAGAGTGTATCAGCCCAAGCTGGCTCGGATAGAAACAGCGAGAGCTTCCCTGAGGACAGCAGTGAAGACCCACTGGAAGGGTCAGAAAACCCCACCAAACCAAACACCGCTTTGTATCCTTTACTCTTTCCTTAAACACTCCTTGCATTCAGTGTCACTTCCTGCTTAGTTAGAATCTCCCTGGCCTCAGCAAAGAGAAGGTTGCTGTGTGGAGCTCTTCCCTGGGAAATGTATCCAGAGGTGGTGATCTGGGAAGGTGTTGGAGGACCCTGTTACACTGTTTCACACAATGTAGTGATGACTTTCTTTGCCACTTGTAGCCAGTAAATTTTGTGATTTGTGACAGTCACTTCCTTTTGGGTGGTTCCAACGCATCTTCTTGCATTTTCTCTCCGTTTTGTTTTCACCCATGTGTTAGAGCTCTTCTGTTTCTTCTGTATTAAAAGAAACATGCTTTATTTTGCTTTTAGATTACTTCCCAATGTTTCTTGCACAAATTCCAAATCTCTGATTAAGGGTTGGAATTTTTGCAGGATGAAGTCCTCTACAGGTTTGTGAGGTGTTGTTTTAAAGCAAGTCAGTGTCCCATGTTCTGCAAGCCCAGGTGAGAGAACCAAGTATTCAGAACAATGCATTATTGATTAAAACAAATGAGATTCACTATTTGGGAGCTGTTAACAGCTGAGGCTTTTTCCACATGTGGAGCTCTGTGCACCTGCACATTGCCAAAGGTAGTTCCTTAACAGTTCTGCTCAGATCTGATCCTGTTGTTGTTCCCAACTTCTTCCTTCCCCCCCAGGAGATGGAAGCCTCCATGAGACTGCTCAGCGCTTCTTCCCACCCTTCCACATCTCCAAAAGTAAGTATGGGATGTCCTTTCCTTTATTGTCCAGCTTAGTCCATTCCTTAAAGCAGGAGCAAAGCTTCTCCCTTCCTTTGTGTGTCAGCACTGAACGTAGAGGCGATGGCTTCCAAATCGTGTCAAGGGGAGTGCTCCTGATACCTCTTCTCCCTGTGAGGATGGTTTTTAATGTCCATGGCTGTGTTGTCTGGGATCCTGATGCCTTTATATCACCCAGTTGTTCGGTATGCTCAGGAAATGTTTCTCCATCAGGGTCAGTGGAAGTGGCAGGTTCTCACTCCGCACTTCTTTGTGCTTTCATGTCAGGGCACATGCCTGATTCTGAGGAGCTCTAACTTGTAATTGTGGCTTCAGTTTATCTCTCTTAGATCAGGATGAAATGAGTTTGCAGCAGGAGGGGGTTCCTGGAGCAGTGTCTTGTAATGGTTCTGTGACTGAGGGAGTACTAGAATAGCTGAAGTGATTGTTCCTCCTGCACCAAAGCTGGGGATTGCTGAGGTTTTACTTTTTTGTGTGCATAAAGATTTCTTTACTGTGAGAGGTTTGTGGCTCAGTTGTTTCAAGGTCTACATATTTACCTTATTTTCAGTTCATAAAGAGGGGCTGTAAAAAAGAGAGAGAATGGCTTTACATGGAAAGATACTGATGGGATAAGGGGCACCAGTTTTAAACTAGTAGACAGGAGATTTAGATTGGATATTGGAAAGAAATTTTTCCCTGTAAGGATGGTGAGGCCCTGGCACAGGGTGCCCAGAGAAGCTGTGGCTGCCCCTGGATCCCTGCAAGTGTCCAAGGCCGGGTTGGACAGGGCTTGGAGCAGCCTGGGACAGTGGAAGGTGTCCCTGCCCATGGCAGGGGATGCGATGAGAGAAGCTTTAAAGTCCCTTCCCACCCAAACCATGCTGGGATTCCATGATCCTTTTCCAGCCCCAGCTGTGCTGCGGATGTTGATGTGGATCTGGGTGCTGCAGCAGCTGGGCTGTTTGTTTACCACTCCCAGATAAGATGATGCCTTGGTTCCTCTGCATATGACCCTAATTCTCTGCCTCCAAGACTGGAACTCTTTGACCTTGGAAGAGGCCGTGCCCCTCAGCATGCCCTATAAAGTGCTCATGAACCTGCTCTAGTCCAGCCCCCATGCAGGCACTGGATAATCCTCGGCTGGTTTCAGTGTCACTGTCATTCCTGTAAAAAGGAGTGAAGCCTGATCCTCAGTGCACGAGTCCCCTTTCCTCTTGCATCTTCCCCATGGCACATGTGTGCTTCCTGGCTGAGCACCAGACACTTGGAGTCTGAGAGACGGAGAAACCTGGGATGGGCACTGACCTTAGCCTGTTCCTGGAGTGAGGAATGGTGTAAACAGATTTCAGATGTGTGCCCTGGAAACTATGCAGGAGGATAAAAGTGACAGTCAGAAACTGCCTGGGAGATGGATCAAAGGAAGGTTTGATGTCCAAAAAAGAGCAGTGGAGCTGGGAAGGGGCTGGAGCCCCAGGAACAGCTGAGAGCTGGGAAAGGGCTCAGCCTGGAGCACAGGAGGCTCAGGGGGACCCTGTGGCTCTGCAGAACTCCTGGCAGGAGGGGACAGCCGGGGGGTCAGGCTGTGCTCCCAGGGAACAGGGACAGGAGGAGAGGGAACAGCCTCAGGCTGGGCCAGAGGAGGTTTAGGTTGGATATTAGGGAAAATTTCTTCCCCCAAAGGGCTGTCCAGCCCTGGTACAGCTGCCCAGGGCAGTGGTGGGGTCCCCATCCCTGGAGGGATTTAAAGCTGAGTGGCTGTGGCACTTGGGGACATGGGTTAATGGTGGCCTTGGCAGCGCTGAGGGAACAGTTGGACTCCATGATCTTAGGTGTCTTCTCCAACCTCAGTAATACCATGATTCTCTGATTCTGCTCATCTGTCTGAGCTGGGAGTGTTAATGGTGCTTTGAAACCTTGCTCATTCAGACTCACACCTGTACATGTAAAATAGCAGCAAGAACTGCTGTTTAACCTTCCCCACAGCTGGAAGTTCATTTTTAGGAAGGTCATTAGGACAGATACACATATCTTAACTCCACTTCATGGTGCACATTGGACAATGGGAGGAGAATGGGAGGAGATGTATTTCAGCTGCGTGTCTCAGAAACAATATGGCAGTTGTGTGTTTTTCAAGCACACCTGGTTTCCTGGCTTTGGGAGCAAACAGTCTGCTCTTTCATTGTGGCTTTGGAATGCAGGGCACTTCAGGGGTATGAGATGTTAGGAAGGAACATGTTCCCTATGAGGGAGGTGAGGCCCTGGCACAGGGTGCCCAGAGAAGCTGTGGTGCCCCCGGGTCCCTGGAAGTGTCCAAGGCCAGGTTGGACAGGGCTTGGAGCAACCTGGGGTAGTGGAAGGTGTCCCTGCCCAGGGCAGGGGGTTGGAATGAGATGAGCTTTAAGGTCGGTTCCCACCAAAACCATTCTGGGATTCTATTCCCTACGTTGAAAATGGAAGGTGCTGGCTCTCCATCCCTGGTTGTTCAGGACATGTGGCACATGGGAAAGGGCAGCTGTGGGAGTCAGGAAATGCAGTTTCCTGCACCTTTGCAATAGGATTAACTGGCAGATTGGGAGAATTTCCTAGAGATGCTTTCAAATGCTGTTCAGAGCTCAGGGATCAGCACAGAGCCTGCTCACTGCCCCTCTCCAGGCACTCCTGACCTTTCAGCTCTTCCTTGGACAGATGGACAGAACACAGTGTGGGAAGGATGAGCTCCTGTCCTGGTCTCTGCACAGCCCAGTAAGGGAGGTGCTTTGCCCAGTGAGCAGCTCTCCCTGCTGCTTTGTGAGCTTCTGCTGTGGCCAGGTCTGCATTTAATCTCTCTTGGCTCCTTATGTTTTGGTTTAGGAAATGCATCCTGGAGAATTGCTAAGAGGGAAGAAGAGCAAAGCAAAGGTTCTAATTATCCATGAGTGTCATTTCAGCATGATAAAGACGGGAAGTAGTTTAAAGTATTTGACCTGCAGGCTGTGACCTGAGCCTGTAATGCACAGGTTACCAAACACAAGGACTCCCTCATTCCTAAAATAGCCATTTCCCTCTCCAAGCAGTACATATCAAGTGCACCAGAACAGGATCGTGGTGCTGTTTTTGTCAGGAGGGAGCTGCTGACCTCAGGAGACCTCTGTCCCAAGGCTCAGAGAAGCAGCCCAGTGATATAGGTGAAAGGCCAGACTGGCAGATCAGTTTTCCAAAAGCTCCTCTTGGCCCCAGAGCTTCCTCCTCTAAAGGCTGCCAGAGCAGGATCGCTTTTCTGGGTGCTTCACGAGCACAGCCCAGCTCTGAACTGGCTGAGGAGAAATGTGTGTTTCTTTGTACACTAAAATTATTTGTCTTCTAGTGCTGCAGGAACAGCTGGGACAAAGCCAGGCTGCTGGCAAAGCACAGAGGAGATGACACTGCTTAGTGCAGGGCTTTTCTCTCATGGGCTGCTGCTTTGGGATCCCTGCAGACAGCTGAGACTGGCCCATCCCATTGATCATGGAATCACAGTTGGTTTGGGCTGGGAGGGACCTTAAAGCTTATCCAGTCCCATTCCCTGCCATGGCAGAGACACCTTCCCCTAGACCAGATTGCTCTAAACTGCATCCAGCCTGGCCCTGGACACTTGCAGGGATCCAGGGGCAGCCACAGCTTCTCTGGGCAGCTTGTGCCAGGGCCTCACCACCCTCATGGGGAAGAATTTCTTCCTAATATCTAATCTAAATCGCTCTTCTGTTAGTTTAAACCAAATCCCTGCCTTGTCCTGTCAGCTGGCTCAGTTTTCTTGTGACTGAGCATTTCCTCTCCACTGTGAGGATATTTGGTCTAAGGGCTTCTGCAAATTATAATGTAAAATAGTAATTGAAAGCCAAAAGGCTTTCAGGTGAGGTCCCTGGAAGTGTCTACACCACTGTCATTGCTTTGGCTTCATAAAGGGAGACCTTGGCTGAGGGTGGATGCCCACAAGTTGAGAATTCACACACCAGAGCCCCATTCCTGGCTTTGGATCTTTCTCTTTCTCATTGGGCTCTTTTTCTGTGCATACAGCTTGTCACTTGCTGCTGTACTTTGCCATGAGCTGAAACCAAGCTCAGGGCAGAGCTCTCACACCTTGTCCCTTCTCTCCACAGAGCAGGAGTGCAGCAGTGCCCAAAGGCATTCCCTACAGAAGGCCAGATCTCCCCAGGCCCATCCCTGACCTCTCGGAAGAAGAAGCCAAAAGGATTGCCAGGATCTTTTCTGCTCAGATCTCCAAGAAGGAATAGTGCTGGCAAGAGACAATCCACAGCAGAGCTTCCTAAGCCATGGCAAAGGCTGAGTCCTCCAGCAGAGGGGAGGTGGAAGCCACAGCTTTCAGGCTCTGGTTTTAGTTTGCCTGATTGGTCCATTAATTAAAGTCCCCTATTTAGAAGGGCTTAAAGCCTATGGTCACCCAGGGAGCTGCATTTTGCAGGGGCAGGTCCCCAGTGAGTAGCACCCCTGTGGGTAATCCACAACCTGTTATCTGCTCTCCAGGTAGTCCAGTTTTAGGATTTTTTCCTGTGAAATGGCCCTTTCAAAAAAGGTTGGTGGGCAGCACAATTCTCTGTTTCTACAGGTGCCCAAAGTGCTTGTGTGAACGCAGGCCAAGGGCACTGTAAAATCTGGTGTGTGTGCAAAAGGAGGTGACTAGAAAGAGGAGACGTTTATATTATTTTTGTACACCTTTCAGAGAACAGACTTTGATGCCAGCAGAGCTCAGTTATTTTTGTACTGCTCTCTTCAGTGCTTGTTTCAATAAAATTCCCCTGGTTTCTCGTCAGCCTGTGCAAAGTGTCTCTGTGCCAGGGCAGGAACCTTTCCTCAACAGGAGACAGGAATCTGTCCCACATGAGCTTCCAAGTGTGAGAAGTGCTGCTGGGAGCTGAGATGTCCGGGAGCACGTGGAAAGGTCACTGCTTTGCTGAGGAATTCTGTATCACTGTGCAGCACAGCCCATGTGGGACGAGTGGCTTCCATTCTGAGCTGCTTTTCCAACCATGCATGGAATTCAGGATTTCAGCAGCCAAAGGATCAGCATCCCTTTTTTCTCCCATTTCTGCAGTGTTGTTTTTCCCAGGGGACAGCCTGAGTGCATAAGTCACTGCTGGCACAACTTGCCCTGTGACTGTGGCTCTTCTCCCTGCCCTTGCTGGGTGGGGATGGAAGGCAAAGGCACCCCGTGTCCCCTGGAAGGACAGCAGTGACGTGCAGGCTGCTTTCTCCTGGTAGCAGCCCCAAAATACTCAGGTAGGATCCCAGCTGGGCTGGGATGGCTGTGACAGAGGAGGTGACAGCACTGACCCCTGAGTTTGTCTCGGGCGTGAGGTAAACAAGTCTCTCGCAGTCCCTCCCGGCAGCCCCAGGGCTCTGCCACGCTCCGGAGGGCGTCACGGCTTTGGTGGTGGATTTCACCCCATGGTGCTCCCCAGCTCTGCTCCACGTGAGCCTGGGGAACATGTTCCCCCGGGCAGAGCCAATCCCGCTGGCAGCTCGGCAGCTCTCCGGGATGGATTGTGGCCCCGTGGTCTGCTGGGCAAAGGGATCCGACCTGCCCTGCACAGAGCTGGGCGCTGCACTGCCGCCAGAGCACTCGCTTGTAAAGCCTTGGGGTGAAGGTTTTCTGCATCTCATCCTTCCCAGAGTGGTTTTGGGGTGAAAACCGACATTCCTCCCCAGTCCAGTGCAGGAGGTGTGGGCAGGACCCCCCTCCCCTTGCCTGAGCCCTGGGCGGGGGACAGAGGGCTGAAACAGCCACCTCGTGCCGGGTGCCAGGTGACCCAGTTCCATCAGCTCAAATGCCACCGGGGGAACACTGTTTTGCTGTCACCCGATCCGTTGCCATTGGCATGACCCGCTGGGTGCTATATAAGGGTGGGGCCAGGGAAAGGGCTCAGGGCACTGCCTGTGCAAGGCAGCAGCTGAGACACTGTGCCGAGGTCCCTACGGTGAGGCCACGGAGGGACACGGCTCGGGGAAGGTCACTCGGGGGGAGATAATCTCACCCAGTACCCTTGTTATGGCTGGGGTGGGATAAGGAATGGTGGGCACTGGTGAATCCCATGCTGAACAAGCCCTGTGCCTCAGTTTCCCCGGGAAAGAAGAGAGGAAACAGGGAAGGATGAGATTTTGGGTTTTTCTGAAGCCATTGAGAACCACAATGGCATGTCATCACTTCTGCCACCGAATAGGACACCCACGTGAAACTCTGTCCTGATGCACCATCCCGGCTCCTCCACAAACCCCTTCTCTCCTTCCAGCTCCTCTGCCAGCATGGTGGGTCTGAAGCCCCCTGAGGTTCCCCCGACGGCCACCATGAAGTTCGTCAGTGCGGGGATGGCCGGCTGCATCGCTGACCTGTTCACCTTCCCTCTGGACACGGCCAAAGTGCGGCTGCAGGTACGATCCCCCACACCCCAAAACCCTGTGGGCAGAGGCAGCACCCTGTGACACAAGGTGGGATTCCCCATGCCAGCTCTACTGGTGGCACTTGGGGAGAGCAGAAGGTGGCGTGACATGGTTGGCACCCCACAGATACAAGGTGAGGTGAAGATCCCCAAGACCACCAACTCTGTGGAGTACCGGGGTGTTTTGGGGACGCTGAGCACCATGGTGAGGACGGAGGGAGCCCGCAGCCTCTACAGCGGGCTGGTGGCCGGGCTGCAGCGCCAGATGGGCTTCAGCTCCATCAGCATCGGGCTGTATGATTCTGTGAAGGAGTTCTACACCCCTAAGGGTGCTGAGCGTGAGTGTCCACAAAGCCCAGACACCCCTGTGCACCCCTTCCCGATGTACAGCCCTCTCCCAGAGGGACACAGCCCACCCTAGAGGGAGAAACTCACCCTGGGGGGCACAACCCGGAGATGACCCTCTGTGAAGGACCACAGGCTGCTCCCCCTGGGGTCCTTGTAGGGTTGGGGGTCCCTGCAGGCACAAGAGTCTCAATATCTGCCCCATCCAGACACAAGCCTGGCTGCACGACTCCTGGCTGGCTGCACCACGGGGGCTGTGGCCGTGGCCTGTGCCCAGCCCACCGACGTAGTCAAGGTCCGGTTCCAGGCCAGCAGGGCACTGTCGGGCGGTGCCCGCCGCTACAGCGGCACCGTGGATGCCTATCGCACCGTCGCCAGGGAGGAGGGCATCCGCGGGCTCTGGAGAGGTAGGAGCGGGCAGGGATGGGCGTGGGAAAGGGGTGGGGCGGGAATAGAAATGGGGAAGAGGGATGGGGACAGCAGGGCTGGGGCAGCTGCCCAGAGTGCTCCAGGACTGGACCAGCATTCCCACTGCCACCGCCCTCTGCCCAGGGACGCTGCCCAACATCGCCCGCAACGTCATCATCAGCTGCGGGGAGCTCGTCACCTACGACCTCCTCAAGGAAGCGCTGCTGCGGGCACAGCTCATGACAGGTGAGGATGGCACGGGGGGATGTGCCCAGGTGCCATCCCTGTTCCCGCAGCACCTAACCCCCAGCTCTTCCCCCCCCCGCTTAGACAACCTCCCGTGCCACTTCGTGGCTGCCTTTGGTGCCGGTTTCTGTGCCACAGTGGTGGCATCACCGGTGGATGTGGTCAAGACACGCTACATGAACGCCAGCCCCGGGCAGTACCTCAATGTCCTGAGCTGCCTGCTGGCCCTGCTCGTGCAGGATGGCCCTGCTGGCCTCTACAAGGGGTGAGTCGGGGACACCCACTGAGCACCCCCAAACCTGTGATGACCCCGCGGACCTGCGGGACTGGACCCCAAATATGCCAAACCACATGCTGGGCTCTGGGGATGGGGATGGGAATCTGGGGATGGGGATGTCCCCATCATGTCCCCTTCAGCACTACTTTTCCCTGCACAGCTTCGTCCCGTCCTTCCTGCGGCTGGACTCCTGGAATGTGTTGATGTTCGTGTCGTACGAGCAGCTGCAGCGTGCCATGGCGTTAGCTTGGCCAGCTGGGGACTGAGCCCTCTGGCCACTCTGGCTGGCCCAGCCAGGCTCAGCATCAATTATATTAGTTACCAAAGAGCCAGGGAGCAGCAGAGCCGCACGCTCGAGGAGGAACTGGAGAGACGGCAGGAGAAAGGACACTGTTGGAGGAGAAACAAGGCAGAATGGAGATTTTCAGAGGAGAGTTTTAAGAGACAAAGGGAAAAGTGTTTTTGGCTTTCCAGCTGGGAAGAGCAGCACTTCCCAAGGGCAGTGGTGTGGGCAGGTAGGACCAAGCTAAGGGCCAGGGAATGCAGCGATTCCTGTTATTCCTATCTGGCACTTCCAATAAACCACCCCTACGGGGTCTGATCACAGCATGGCTCAGAGTTTCTTTACATTTTTGTGTCATTGTCCCAGCCCTCCACAGCTGCTGCCCTCGGAAGGGGCGGCACGGCGGCGGCGCAGGCGGTCCGGCAGGGCGGAGCCCCGGCTCAGGCGCGGCACCGGAGGCTGCGGCTCTGCTCTGCCCACGTCCCGCGGGGCGCAGCACGGAGCTCGCTGTCCTGCTGCCGCCCTGCTCCTGCCGTGCCGGGGCAGCCGAGCCAGGAACGAGCTGTCCTGAGCCAGCGATGGCGAAAATCCGCTTGGCTCGGGCGGCAGCGCTGGGAAGGAGCGAACGGTGGCCGCAGGTGAGCGGAGGGGAGAGAGCGCGGCGCGGGCGTCACCTGGGTCGGGTGGGACCCGCGGGGGACGCGCGTCCTTTTGGCAGCGATAGCTGGGACCCAAGTGCTGTGGGGGACGAGTTTGTCCCGGGCCTTGAGGCTCTCTGGGATCGAGTTTCATGGAACATATCTCGTACCGCGTTCCCAGCTGCTATGCTGCCATGACAAGGTGTTATGGGATGGGCTGAGCTGCGTTTCCCGGGAAGCAGCGGGCTGGGTGTCCCTGTCCCCACTGCCATGGGGCGCAGAGAGAAGCTGCTCCTGCGGCTACGGCCGAGGGTCAGTGGGGAAAACGGAACAGTCCTGATGGAAACCGAGGGGAAAAGAAGTTTTGCTTTGTTTTGGACTTAACATTCCCCCCCTGAGCCCACCTGATCTGTGTGTTTTGCCTTAGGAATAAGAAACAGGAGAGAATAGGGAAAATGGGGAGGAAGACAATTTCTTATCCCCCAAGGGACGAGTTTATTTATGTTTATTTCCTGACCCACCTGGAACGATTTCTGTCTCAGGAGGCACCTGGGAGGCTCCTTTTGAGTCCTAGGCAGGGCTATTGCCATAAAACGGGTAAAGGAGGAGGGGGGAGAGGAACAGTGCTACCTTGGGAATTTGTATGTGGGAACAGCCATCAATTTCCTGACGTGAGTCCTGGAAGCTGAACAGAGAGTCTGGGAAATGGGAATACTGCCTCAGCTTGGATGAATGTGAGGATATCCAGCTCTTCCTTAGGGCCTGGAGCATGGCAGGTTGCAGAGCTTGTGTTAAATCTTGTTTAAACCCTTGTAGCATGACGATGTAAGAAAACAGAAACGTTCGGGGAAATAACGTAACAACGTCTATTGCTGGCATAGGCACCAGCTGTGTTTATTTAAAGATCCAGCCTGATGGACGTTTTGTCGAGCCACTCTGAGGGCAATGTCCATAAAGCTTTGTTAAGCCCTTGTGGGAAGTTTTACCGAGGATGTTGTTACAAGGTAAATGCCCTTTGTGCAGATGTTGTCCCGTGGATCTTGTAGCGAGGGATCCGATACTTTGTGTGGAATGTGTTACTGTGGATGTCACAACTGCCTGGGCTTTTATGTGGCAACTTTTATGGAGGCTATTGTTACAAGGTAAATAGTCCTTTTTGTGGGAAGTTTTACCTTCGTGTCAGAAAGCCTTGGGAATGCTCGGGAATGCGGCGTGGGAGGTTTTACCTCTGAAATGAGTCCCGTTTGGGTGTAAAACACGCGGTTTTGAGTGGTTTGTTCAACCTGACTGGAACAGCAAAGCTGGGCTTTGCTCCTTAAATGCCACAACAGCTGGGTTTGAGTTCCATCAGCCAGAGGAGGGAACGAGCCCTGGTGCCAAGCACCCTGGGGGCACTGGAGAGGTGTTCGCACCTTATCTCTTGTCATTTGCATGATGCGCTTCTCCCTTTGATCAGAGAAGGCAGACAAGGAAGCAGGAGGGGAGCTCGTTTTTTTCTGTGAACTCCAGGCTTGGGGCAGCTGCAGAGCAGTTTGGTTTCAAATATTCCTACCAAACACAGTCTGCTTGTACCTCTTTTGGACACTTTGGGATCCTTCTGTGCCACTCCTCCTCTGATGCTTTACCTGCGAGGTGTGGGCTCAGAAACCCCTGCCCCTACTGCATGAACTTTTACACGTAACAATTTCTTTTCGTAGAATAGACATCAGGTGGAATGAAAATCTATTCTGTGTAGAAAATCTATGGAAGACAGGGGTTGGTACACTAGCTGATGGTTGTCTTGGGCTTTTCTTACTCCTTTCTTTAACTTGTTCTTAAGAGGACCCCTAAACCAGAAAATTGAGTATTATGGGGGAGAAAACTTGTTTTTCATTTTTTAAAGTATTGCTATGGATTTTAGTATGTCAAGTGACAGCACCAAAATAGAATAGGAATAATTGAGCTTCAGGATTCTGCACTTAATTATTTTAATGTCTTTGTGTGGGTGCAGGAAATGCCAAATCCCAAAGCAATTCTATGTCTGTAACATGAAGTGCAACATCTTTAGAGCCATGTCCTCAGTGTGGGCTTTTCACGTGGATGCAAATGGTCTAAAGGCCTTTCTTTTGTCCTGAAAGCAAAAAGAAAACTGCCACAAGCAGGCTTTGATTGTATTTCTGAGATTTCAATTTGCCATTGGATCCTCCCCTCAAATCTTCTCTCAGAGAAGAGGGGCTCTGACCCCAGGGCCATGCAAGGTGTCTGTCGCTTCGATAAATGGGAATTAAATTTGCCAAGTCTGTCAGGAAAGCAAAAACATCCTGGGATTTGTTTGGCCACAGATGGAACATGAAGGTGGCCATAGCAGTAGTGGCTGTGGGTGTTGATAGTTTTGGGTTGTGTGGTGTCTCTGGTCCCTCAGAAGTCAGGGCAAGGCTGAAGGAAGGAGAGAAGCTGCCACAGCTGCAGCTGAGAACAATATTGGCTGCTTCTAACTGCTTGGTTCAGAACTGGGAGAACAGCTTTTCTCCTTCTTTCTGTCCATCACTGGGCAGAATATTCAGATGCTGCTTCACTGAGCTCTCTGTTTTGTGGTTTGTTGTTTGATTGAGGTTTTTTCTGGCTTTTTGGTGTATTTCTGAGTGGTACAGTGAGGAGCAAGTTGCTGGCTTACATGATTTCTGACTGACACATTGCGGACATGGACATACGTGCGTGCATGTGCTTCATGACAAATCCAGATGTGATATGGAAATCCTGAGTGAGGATTTCCAGCTTTGGCTACATGTGACAAGCTTCTGAAAAATGGTAGTAGCCAAACAATAGGTGTTTGTATCGTGTGTGGAGAGGGAGGTGTTTAGATCTGGGGACCACTCAGCTCGCTGCGCGCCGCAGCCATCCCTGAAGTAGTGAACCTGAGCAGTTTTTGGTGATTACAAGTGATAGCTCTTTAACAAACTTAACAGAATGCAAAGTGGTTTTTGAAATGGCCTGAGTGTGTTTGGGTAGCTTTGTACTCTAGACAGCGCATTTGTTAGAGTGGCAGAAATGGTTTTTTGCCTGGAAGTGTGTCACAATAATCAACATTCCTTGCATAAGAATTAATTGGCCTTCATTATTTTACCTTTTTTTTTTGTCTGTATAGGTAGTGCATTGTTTGGGGAAAGTATTTGGATAAATAAATGGTGTGTTTAAGTATTTCCTTCCTAGAGGTGTGCCTTTTAATTTTGTTATGGATCCCATGGACAGGACAGAGCAGTGTCTGAGGGACAGGGACTGATTTAATTTGGAGCAATTCTAGCCCAGGACAGCTGTGTGACCTGACTGCCTGTGTGGCTGGAAGGACTTGCTGCACCCCCTGGCCAGAATCAAGTAATCCCTGACTTGCAAACCCTGCAAAGAAGGTGTTGGAGGATTTCCTTTACTCTGAAGGTTTTGGTGGCAATTTTTAGTGACCTGGAAGGGGCGATGCTTTTGATGCTCCACAGATTCAAGGGACCAGGAGGAGCCTCAGCATGTGCCCTGAAGGGGTTTTGGGGAGGTCCTTCGATCCTCTGGATCTGGTGAGCTCAAGGCAAGATCCCCTTGATTGTATGAAGGCATTGCTGAGGGTGTAAAAAGTGTAACTAGCCATGAGCTGTGGTGGAAATTGGAAATAATTATTAATTAGACCGCAGAGAAGTCTTCTGAAACCTTTCCCCTTTCCTGCCCTCTGCTGGTAGATCTTCTCTTTCTGCCTTTAAATTTACAGCTCACAGTTCCCCGATGTCATTCCCCCTGCCTGAATTGCTTGCAGCTCCTAGCTGGGAAAAACCAGGAGGGATAATTTAGGGGGGACAGAGGTGACATTTTTAGCTGGATTTTTCTAATTATTCTAAATTTTTTTCTAATTCCCTAGTGAGAAAAACAGGAGCTCACAGCCACTAAGGCCTGACAGTTCCCTGCAGCGAGAGGTCAGCACATATCCACAGAGGCAAGTCCAGCGCCTGAAAGAGAAAAAAAACAGGAAGAAAAAGGTGATGTAAATTGCTTCCACATTATTTCAAGTTCTTAAAGCCAACCTAACCTTTGGTCTTGATTGTGGCTGGGTGAATGGTGAGCAGTGGGCACAGGTGATGTCATTCATGTAGCTGAAAACCTGGGCTAACTGAGAGGGACACAAGAACTCTTTCTGTAACGGAAGAAGAAAATGTGAGGAGACATCAAGGGGAGTGAGGTGGCATTTCTGAGGGAATTTCTGAGGTGAAGGCAAATCCAAAGCCAACCCTGCTTGACCTCTAAATTCCAGGATAAGTTTTCTAAGCTGCCAAATGAGGGATTTAAAATACATAAAAATGAAACCAAGAGCATTAATGAGATTCCTGGGAATCACTTTACCATGTTGGCATAGAATTTTTAAAAGAGTGTTGAGCTTTCGTTGACAACAATGTATTTCTTTACTTGGATTATTCACTGTTTGAGGTTTGGTGCTTATTTGGATTTTAAAGCCTTCTTGGTGACTCTGACACTGCTCAGGAGCTGGTAGGAAAAGCGGAGTCAGAGGTCCTGCCAGATGCAAGGTTTCCTCCACAGTAGATTGTGGAGGAATTGTTTGGGACTTGGATTGTCCCTCTGGGTGATGCCAGTTGTTGTCATTTGTGTAATTCCACACATTTGACTCCCAAAATTTCCCAGTCTAGGGGCTTTAGCTGACAGGGCAGCACAAAGATTGTTCTCTGTGTGGTGCCCAGATTTGTGTTTCAGGATCAGCTTTGCTTGTTTATGTGAATTATATCCTTAGCCCTGAATTCCCTGCTGAATTCCTGCTGGAATAACCTCCCAGTGCCCCATGGAGCGTGGATATTTCCATGCAGAGCTGCTGCTTTAATGCCAGCCGAGTCTGGAGCCAGCAGAGGTTCCAAGGAAACTCAGTGGGACTGGGACAAGGACAGGATTGTATTCCACAGAATTTACTGTTTATGGGTCCCCAGGCTGGAAGGGAAGGCATTGGGGGTGGGTGGGACATACCTGACAGGGGTGTAGGAACTCCTGGAATTGCTGCCTGAGCCCCTCTGCAAACACAGCGTGCCAAATTCCCAGGTGCCAGCTGTTCCTTGGGGTATTTTGGGGGTGTCAGTGGGGTCTGCCTGGGGTGAAGCATCTCCAGGTACCTGTTCAGAGCAGCCCATGGCCGAGGAGCCGCAGGCAGCCCTTTATCCGTGTCCGTCAGAGCGCTGCCCGGGCATCCCAGCGCCCAACCCCGGGACGTGTGTTCCGCATGCTGTGTGCCACAGGCAGGACCCTGCAGGCACAGCTCCTCCCCTGGAAATATGAAGGACAAGAGGTGCTGGTCCCCCTTCTGTGGCTCCCGACCTTCTCCCGCCCTGCATTCCCAGCCAGCTAGGACACGAGGACGAAACACCGAGGAACATTCCTGGCAGTGAGCAGGAGTTCCCGAGGGCTCTGTCTAGCTCTGGGTCTGAAAAGCAGCCCCAGCCTCAGCAGCTGCTGTCATTTGGGGCTGAAACACTCACCTGCAGGAAACTCCCCTCTGCAGGTGGGACCAGCTCTGACACTCTCCAGAAGCACTTCTGCCAATGGACCAAGTGAACCCTCAGGACTCGTCTTGCTTATTTCTCCCTGTAAAGGCACATTGCATGACCACCTTGACAGCTGCTGGGTAAATCCTGGAAGGGGCAGGAAATCAAGGTTATTGGAAAAGTTTTGTGCTGTCATGTCAGGTGCTAGCCAGGTCTGCCCTAGAGCCATGCCAGGGCTGGCGTGTAAAGCAGCATTAGCGCAGAAGAAGGAGCTGTGTTTCCATAGGAATTACCTTGCTGGCACCAACCATTTGCATTCCAAGAAGTCATCCCCATGCTCCTGAGATTGGCTCAGGTGGCTGGAGTTGAGTGCTGACAGAGCCAAGGTGGTGAGTTCAAGCCCCAAATGGGCCAGCCATTTGAGAGGTGGATTTGAGGATCCCTCTCAACCTCAGAATATCCTGTGACCTAGAAATGAAGAAGAAAAACTTCAGCTGCATTTTCAAAACAGGTTTTGCCATTGCAGAGTGTGAGCTGCAAGGAAAGGGGAGGGGGAGCATCAAGCCTCACCTGGCAGGTATTGGAGGAAAGGCCAGAGCCGAACAGTACCTGGAGCCCCAGCCACAGCTGGAGCAGCAGCGCCGAACTCAGCCACAGCTCCCGGCGTCTGGGAGATCCCAGGGTCTGCATGGAGAGAGTGCCCCTGCCGCGGCTGGATCCAGCACCAATACAGCGTCTGCAGGATGAAATCGCCGCCGTTCTCCCGTGCACGGCTACCGGCAGAGCCCCGGCTCCCCGCGGCCCCAGCGGGACCGTGCCCGGAGCCCCGGTGGGGCTGCAGCCGGAGCAGGAGCGGCAGCGCCGAGGTCGGCCCCAGAGCCTTTCCCGGAGCGGCTCCTGCTGCCCGCGGCGATCCCGGGGGCGATTCTGGTCCCGACCACGGCCCCAGTCCTGCCCCGGTCCTTCAGCCCCGGGACCCGCACCCCGCCCGCCCGGGGAGAGGTGGTGCACCCAGCAGACACCGACAGGACCCGAATCCCCGGGTCCCGATCCCGATCCCAGTCCCGGATCCCACCTTAGCACCTCAGGTCCTGCGCAGCTCCCGGAGCGACGATCTCGCTGTATCCCGAGATGAGCATCCTCCGCACGAAACGGAGCAGGCGTGAATGCGCCGGGATTTATGGGCGGGGCGGGGCGGGGCGGGGCGGGGCCGGCACAGGTGTGGAAGGTGAGGCCGGCACAGGTGTGGAAGGTGAGGCCGGCACAGGTGTGGAAGGTGGGGCCGGCACAGGTGCGCGGGGCCCCAGAGCGCCTGCGCGGGGCGGGGCCGAGACGATTTAAACCCCGGGAAGTGGGTCAGTCGCCATTTGCCCCTCGGCGCTCGGCGGGGGAGGTTGCTGCCGGGCCGGGCTCTATATCTCTTTTCTTCTGTGCCTCTTTTCTTCTACTACTTCCCTTCTTCTATACTTCTCTTCTCCTATACCTCTCGTTTCTCCCCCCTTTCCTCCCCTCCCCTACCCCCTACTCCCTCCCCCCCCCAACCCCCCCCCTCCCTCTCCCCCCTAGCCCTCCCCTCCCTCCCCCCGGGCCGTCTCCCCCGGCCCCCCATCCCTATCCCCCTACACAGCCCAGCGCTACCCTACGCTTCCATCCTCCCTCTCCTCCTTCCACCATTCCTTCCCCCCACACCCCGGCTGCCCCCTGTCCCTGCTCCCCTTCCCCCCCTTCCCCTCACCTGCCCGCAATTATCCCTCTCCTACCTCCACCCTTCCTTCCCCCTCCCCGCACTGCGGCTCCCCGTGCCCCTTCTCCATGCCACCTTCCCCCTCCTTCTCCCCCACCTGCCTTCGATCCTCCCCGTCCTTCCTTCTCCCCCCACACCTCCCTCTGCCCACTCCCCCCGCACACTCCGAGCCCCCCACCCACCCCGACAACCCCGCTGCTCCCCTATTCCCGTCCTCCATCCCCCCTCTCTCTTTCCCCCGCAGCCGCGGGGCTGGGGGCGCCGGGGAATAATAAAGCCCAGAGGGCCGGAGCCCGGCGCCCCCCTCCCTCCCTGGAACCCCCACACGGGGCCGGGCCCGCTCGGCGGGTCCCCCCATGCAGTTCACAAGCACCGCCCGACCCCGCCGGGGCTCCGGCTTCCCCCACATCACACTGGGGCTCCCCGGGAGGGTCGGGGCTGGGGGTTAGGGGGGGCCCCCTCCTTAGGATCAGGGGGAGCAGGGGGTGAAGGGGAGGAGGGAGCCCCCTCCGGAGAGGGTCCTGGGGGGGGTGGGGAGGGGCCCCCTCCGGGGAGGGCCCCGAGAGAGGTTAGAATGAGCCCCTCGGAGGAGGGGTCCGGGGGGCGAGAGGGGGAACCTTCCCCCCCCTCCAGGCCCCGCCCCCTCCCCCGGACCCCCTCCTCCGGAGGGGGCTCACCCCGGCCCCCTCCCCGGGGACCCCCCTCCCCCGGAGGGGGCCCTGGGGGAGGAGGAGGGGTCACGTCACTCTGTTCCGTGAATACACATCTCTAGAGATCGCCAGTCAAACGAACGCACTCCCCCTTCTGCCCCCGGGCCCCGGTCCGGGGGAGGGGGTCCCGGGGAGGGGGCCGGGGTGGGTCCCCTCCGGAGGAGGAGGTCCGGAGGAGGGGGCGGGGACTGGAGGGGGTCCCCCTCCCCCCCGGACCCCCTCCTCCGGAGGCCTAACCAGGGCCCCCTCCCCCAGGGCCACCCCCGGGCCCCCTCCTCCGGAGGGCCCCTCCCTCTCCCGCCCCCCCCGGGACCCCCACCGAAGGAGGGGGCCCCCCCAAACCCCCAGCCCCGACCCTCCCGGGGAGCCCCAGTGTGATGTGGGGGAAGCCGGAGCCCCGGCGGTGTCGGGCGGTGCTTGTGAACTGCATGGGGGGATCCGCCGAGCGGGCCCGGCCCCGTGTGGGGGTTCCAGGGAGGGAGGGGGGCGCCGGGCTCCGGCCCTCTGGGCTTTATTATTCCCCGGCGCCCCCAGCCCCGCGGCTGCGAAGGAAAAGATGGAGAGAGGGGGATGGAGGAAGGGAATAGGGGGCAGAGAGGGTGGTCAGGGTGGGACAAGGACGAAGGCAGGTGGGGAGAGAAGGAGAGGGGAGGACGGGGAATGAGGAGGAATAGCAGAAGATTAGGATGGGTAGGGAGAGGGGTCAGGGTGCGGAGTGAAACGGGAAGGGACCAGAAAGGTCGGGTCGGGGAAGAAGGACGGGTGGACAGAGGAGGGAGAGTAAAAGGGGTAGAGGAGTAGGGACAGGAGAGGACGGAGGGGTGGGGGGGGTCGTGTTTGGGGAAAGAAGAGAAGGTTTGAGGGGAGAGGGAAGGGGAGGAAGAAGGGGAATAGGGAGAAGAGGACGGAGGGGTGGGGGGGGTCGTGTTTGGGCAAAGAAGGGAAGGGGAGAGAGAAGGGAAGAGGGAGGAAGAGGGAGGAAGAAGGGGAATAGGTAGAAGAGGAAGGAGGGGTGGGGGTTCGTGTTTGGAGAAAGAAGGGAAGGTTTGAGGAGAGAGGGAAGAGGGAGGAAGAAGGGGAATAGGTAGAAGAGGAAGAAGAGGGGGGCAGAGGGGGAGGCAGAAGCGGGGAGCGCGGACAGGGAGCTCCTGCCCGCACCTTGCTCTCGGTGAGCAAATGGCGGCTGAGGCGATGCCTGGGGTTTAAATCACCTCGGCCCCGCCCCGCGCAGCCGCACCGGAGACCCGCACACCTGAGCCAGGTCCGGGCCCCGCCCCGCGCAGCCGCACTGCGACCCCGCACACCTGAGCCTGGTCCGGGCCCTGAAGCCCCTGAAGCCGCGCCCCCCGTGCCGCCCGGCCCCGCCTGTCACCGCCCGGCACAGCCCCGTCTGTCACCGCCCCGGCCCCGCCTGTCACCGCCCGGCACAGCCCCGCCTGTCACCGCCCCGGCCCCGCCCGGCACAGCCCCGGCCCCGTCTGTCACCGCCCCGGCCCCGCCCGGCACAGCCCCGCCCGGCACTGCCCCGTCTGTCACAGCCCCGGCCCCGCCTGGCACAGCCCCGGCCCCGCCCCGAGCCCCAGGGAAATTAATTCTGAGTTTTCGGAGAAAACTTAAAAAATTTACAGTAGTAAAATTAACTAGTGTTGGGTAACAAAAAACCAAAAATACACCAATCCACTTCTTGAAATTATTTTTTCTTTATATCACACCTGCTGGCTTTTATTAGAAAACACTAGGTGGAACACTCATACTGTAGGAGAAGCACTGACCATTAGTCAAATGAACAGAAAACCAAATGCAACCAAAATATCTGCATTAACAGATATCTAATGCTGTTAAAAAAGCCTTTTTTTACATCATATTTTAGACCCGAACTTGCAAAAAACACCACCAAACTAACAAACCACCACATATAGTTACTGAGTCATTCCGGGGTCAAGCTAAGGCTATTGGGACAAGAGAAAGAAAAGTGACTTAATGTTGTTCCTTTGGACATTACAGAATCACAGTGAGGTTTCTTATTAGCTTAGGAAAATGCACACCCAGTTCAGTACGTACCAAATACCAGGGAAGTCAGGAGATAAATGCTTTGCTTTCAGAAAGAAAAATTTAAATAAATATTTACACTAAACCAGAAGTCTACAGATTGACTGATCAGAAGTCTTTATTTAGAAAAAAACCTGGGGTGTCCTCTTAAGGGACAGAAGAGGAACTCCTCAGCTGAGGTGCAGCCTCGGCCAGCACTGCTCCCCCGCAGCACAGACTTTCAGCTTTTGGACATGGCTTTCAGCTTTTGGACAGCCTTTGCAAAGCTCCCACAGATCCCAGAGGATTACAAGGACGAGTTTCACATTCACCATTCTCCTGCAGGCCAGTGTGTATTTCTTGTCAGACTTGCCTGTGCAGAGAAGCCACACGTAATTCAACAGTGGTCAGTCTTGTCTCCAGAGCTTTGAAAATGGTATCTACCTGCAAAATTACCAGGGAAAGGTACTTGGTTACACACTGGATTTGACAACACAAAGAGCAAGTGTGGATGTCAGAAAGGGCACAAATCTGATCTCACATCACCAGTTCTTTTGATTTGATTCTTTTCCTGCTACTTTCATAGTCTGAAAGCTCACCTAACTCTAACATTCACTGTTCACACTCCATAATTTTTTTCCAGCCTTGGTGTCAGAGCCACACGTTCAGCTTTTGCTGGACAACCATCAGTTTCCACAATCAACTTCCTTACACTATCTGATCCCAACTCTCCCTACCTGCAGTCACAAGGTAGGGACATGATTTATTAAAACATTAACTTGATTCATGATGTAATATTTCAAAATAAAGTTACAGCAAAAACATTAAGTCCACTTGCACAAAAGGCAGAAGAGACATGACTAAAAGTTAAGTGAAGATCTGGAGATCAGAACTAATTAGAAACAACATATCATTACTGAGACATAAATAGGAATCTAACGCTGTGCTTGATAATCAGAAAATTCTAATTACCATGAAAATGGAAGGAAAAGTTACTGAAAATCTTGCACAACACAAGATACCAATGACATGAAGCAGTCCAGTGTATGTAACAATGCACTGAATTGCTCTGGGTGAAATGAGCTGTTCTGCAGAAAATATCAAAGCATATTAAGGTTTCACAGAGGTGATTTAAACAAAGAATGATATAAGGTTAAATCATACCCTTTCCAGGACCTCTTGCAGGACAGCTTGACTTTCAAGAGTAAGCGGTTCCTCATCAATAAGAGCTTGCTTTTCCGGGGTTCCTAAAATATAGCTGAGATGCCACAGTTTAGATCATGCACTTTCCACTCTGAAGCCAAAAATCCAAACACAGCACTCCTCCAGAACCCCGAGAGACAGCCATGGACTCTGGGGGTAAAGGATACAGTGAAAAATTGCACAGACACTGAAAACAGTGCAGCGCTGGCTGGGGGAAGCAGCATTACTGCCCAAGACAGTGACATTCTGTAGCCAGGCTAGTGCTTCAGAGAATTTTACTGCCATGAAAAAAACAAAGTATTATAGCTATGGAATGAAGAAAAAAAACCCAAAGCAACTGTCCAGAGTACAAGGGTGAACATCCACAGCAATACAGCAAAATAACTGGGAACTTCAGAAAAAAACAGAGACATCAAAACTAGTCCAGACGAACAATCACTGCCTATTAGAAAAATGCTTGCAGAAAAGAAATCTGGTGAGAAGCCTTAATTCAGGATATAGTTATTGAAGAATATTTTAAGACCATTTGAAAGTACTATAAACCAATTAAACCCAAGCACACCTTCATTTTCTAGACTGTTTTTAAGATGGGTGAGTGAGAGTCTCAAGCACATATGCAATTTTCAGATTTGCCTTTGCCCACCTTAGCAAGGGCAGAGCAGATGTGGTCAGTACAGGTCAGTGCGATGCGTGGTGGGTGAAGTGGAGATGGCAGGCTGACCCATAAACATTCTGCATTTACCTTTCAACAGAGTCAATACTGAAACAGAACAAATCTCTCTTGTAGTCCAGATTCCTTGAGGTGCACCTGTAGATGTTGCCAAGTGTCCTTGAGCAGCCAGAGCAGAATAAGGTTTCTACCATGCTGTAAGTAAGAAATAACATTTATTCAGGAGAAAATAAAAGGAAGCACCTCTCCCCATCCTGTATCTAAAAAAATTCACGCATTAGAATTTTTTAGAGCATTCATTCTCGCTTTACACAGTGTAAATTATGAACACTCATATTTCAGCCTGCATTCGCAACAGCTCCTCAGGCTGGCTGACCTCAGCAAGACCAATAGGATCACAACATTATGGAAGGGATCTTAAAGATCATCCCATTCCACCCCCTGCCATGGACACCTTCCACTATCCCAGGTTGCTCCAAGCCCTGTCCAACCTGGCCTTGAACACTTCCAGGGATCCAGGGGCAGCCACAGCTTCTCTGGACACCCTGTGCCAGGGCTTGCCCACCCTCACAGGGAAAAACGTCATCCTAATATTAAATCTAAACCTGTCTTCCTTCATTTTAAGGCCATTCCCCTCGTCTATCGCTACACGTCCTTTGAGAAGTCCCTCTCCCTTAGCCATAAGCCCCTTGTACAGATCACCCCAAAGAAGTGTTGGGGGGCACACGAGCACTGCGGGCCCTTTAGCGGGCTCATCCTCGGCGCCTTCCCCGGGACTGTGCCCAGCCGCGATCGGCCTCACCATCCGCACTCGCCGGGCAGCTTCGAGACCTTCCGCTCCGGGTCCACGGCGACGCTGGCGGCCGCGCCTGCAGAGGGGATGGATGGAGGGATGGATGGAGGGGCGCCGGGAGTGCCCGCGGGGACACGCCGGGCTGGCAGGGGTGGCACTCACTGCGCAGCAGGATGCAGCCGCTCTCCTCGTCATTGAACGCCCAGCTCGACGTGTCGCCCACGGGCCTCCTGCAGCCGGCGCACATGAACACCATGGGCATGGGGTCCGCGCCCGCCCGATCCTGCTGCTGCTCGGCCCGGCCGCTGCCCGGCTCCAGCTGCGACAGCGAGTGCTCCAGCTCCGAGTACAGCGTCAGCTCGGCCCGCCCGCCCGCCGGCACACCGCCGCCAGCCGCCGACATCGCCTTCGATTCGCCCGCCGAGGAAGCGGCAGTGACGACAGACACCGCCCCGGAACTGCGCCCGGAGCCCGCCCGGTACCGCCCCGCAGCAGCCCGGTACCGCCCGGTACCGCCCCGCACCGCCCGGGGCTCCTGCACCGCCCCCGCAGCACCCCCGTACTGCCTCGCACCGCCTCCGCACCGCCTCGGGCATCCTCCGCACCGCCTCCGCACCGCCTCGGGCATCCTCCGCACCGCCTCCGCACCGCCCGGGGCTCCCACACCGCCCCGCACTGCCCCCGTAGTGCTCCGCACCGCCCGCGGGGCGGGCGCACTTCGTGAGAGCATCGGATCAGAGCCAAGTGTGTGGTTATTCCAGCACATCCTTTTCCTGTGCAGCGTTTTATCAAGTCACACCTAATTCAGAGAATGTCCCGAGTTAGAAGGGACCCACAGGGATCATCCAGTCCAGCCCCTGGCCCTGCACAGACACCCCAACAATGCCACCCTGTGCATCCCTGGAGCTCTGGCAGCCTCGGGCTGTGCCCATTCACTGGGGAGCCTGGGCAGTGCCCAGCACCCTCTGGGGCAAGAGCCTTTCCTTGATCTCCAGCCTGACCTGCCCTGACACAGCTCCAGCTGTTCCTTCGGGTTCTGTCCCTGTCCCAGGGAGCAGAGATCAGAGCTGTCCCTCGGGAGGAGCTGCAGACCCCAGTGAGGTCTGACCTCAGTCTCCTCCAGGCTGAATAAACCAGCCACTCCTTGTGTGGCCCCTCCAGACCCCAGCCCTTTCCAGCAGGATACGTTCAGGAATGTCTTTCAGCCCAGCTGGGTTCAGGAGCTCCCAGGAACAGCGCGCTGCTCCGGGGGAAGGAAGGGTTTGTGACCCAGCTGGCACTTGCCCACCCCATCGCTAGGTTATGTGACACCCATCTCAGTTTAAAACGTGCTGAGGAATACCACGAGTGTGCAGCAGGAAGTGAGGATTGCATGGTCAGGACTGCTCTTACATCCCTGCCATACATGAACACTCATTGCCACTAGATGTTTTCGGTCCCAAGGCAGTCCTTGAGCTGCAGGACCCCAGAGTGATTGGCACAGGCATCAGTTGTGCAATTCTCTTTCTGAGGGCACTGAAGTACAATGAAGCAAAGTAGTGGGTCGGAGCTCTGAGCTGGCTTAAAATGCACCACTGACATGGCTAACAGAACAAACTCCTCCGAGTATTTCTGGTCTTACGAATATTATTGGGATTACATAGATCCAATTCCGGTAGATGGAAGCAAGTTGATGGTCAATAAATGTAAGTATTGTGGAGTGGCAGGTGCTAATCCAGCACAGGGAAAATGCTGCATAGCTTGTCTCACTGGCCTGGTTTTGTTTCCTTGCAATGGAGTCCATGCCAGTGCACAGTTTGTGTGGATGGGTGTTTGCCTTCAGGCTGGCTAATTACTAACACACAAACTCTGGGCTTTATCTTACAGTGTTTGAGGCTATAAGACTGCTGACACTAACTTTGGCTTAGAGGGACAGATTTTTTAAAAATAATTTGCTAAGGGGAAATGTGATGACTTGCACATCTGGAGTGTGGGGTGCTAGTTACCTGTGTGCTACTGGCACCAAAGTGCACGGAAAGAGCAGAGGTTTTCATGAAAATACTGTGTTTTCATCTCGGGACAAGGCTGACATTGCAACAGGTAGACATTAGGAGCCTTAGAAAGGAAAGGTATGTTTCCATGAGCCAGGAAAAACGAGCTGCAAACATATTCTTTTACCTTTCCTCCTTTGATTTAGTGCTGCTGAACTAATGAAGCAATAATATCCATTATTGTGAAGATGCTTTACTGCTGTGAAACTGATTCTGCTGGGCTTTGCAGTTTATTTTCAAAGGATATGAAATAGCATTCACCCAACTTGGCTTGCAATAGCTCGTTCCATTTCACGCCTGGCTTTGCACAGTGAAACAGCAATGTCTTTTTATGGCTACTAAAAATCCCAGATTATTTTGGTTTTTCTAAACCAACTGCATTGGTGCTGCTGGGACCAGGCAGGTTATGAGCAGCTCCTGTGATTCTCCTAATTTTAAAGTTAGGGCATATTATTACCCCCCAAATTCCACCAGGGAAACCCCAAACTGCTTAGCTAAGCCAGATGTAAGTCTCTGGCATGTGGCTGGCGTAGCAAAAACCAAAAATCAGGAATAAACCTTTCCCTTTTTTTCTCCCTAAGAACATTTTTCTACCATTTGGGTCGCCTAGTACATAATAGAGGTGGTGTTTGTGTTGCAGCACTTCCCTCCCTGGCAATTGATAGGGTATTTCTCTTTCTTCAGCTGCCTGTTTTCTTGAAATTTGTAGAAACTGTGCTTCTGAGACAAGATGCTTACCCACTGTTTAATTTAATTTAAATTTGTTTATAGTTTTGTGGAGGAAATTACCTCATATTTGCTTGGGAGTGATCTCATCAGCCTTATTTCCATTAAGAAGCAGATGAAACTGATCCTGTATTGACTTTTTTCCCACTTGTTCTCTCCCCCTAAAGAAGTAGGAAAGTCTGCCACCTTTCAGACATTGCTTTATTCTAAGGAGATGAAAATAGACATTTTTCCATGTCAGCAGTCTAGGAGGAATAGAGACTGCATCCTCGTGGTACTGTTATTCTTTCTTCTCTCCAAATACCAGTGGGAGAACAGTGGGTTACAAGTTCTAATGAAAACACCAAGGGAAACAATTCCACAGCTGGTTAGTTGTTTAATTTCTTGTTTTGAGTAAAAGCATGAGTCAAGCAATGACTATACTTTGCAGGTTTTTCCATCTTTGCATAATATTTACATCCATATACCTTGCAAAGCCACGGTTGGGATTGCTGTCCTCATGTGCTCAGGGCCTTTGCTGGGGCAGCCCAAGGGATGGGATGTCAGTTCCCTAATTCAATTTTGCCTTTTAGGAATTTTATATTTATCTAATGTGAAACAGAGACCTGAATCACTGCACTTCTTTTCTTCTGTTATGTGGCTGGTCCGCGAAACTTTGTGAAACTGGATTTGTCTCATGAAAATGACTCTAAACCCAGATAAAAAGCCATGTTCTTGCTTTCTATTAGTAATGCTGTGCATCTCTCTCCATTGTGTTCAAAAATAATGAAAAATCTTAATTGGTCCATGAACTAAGAGGCTATTTAAAAACATGCACGCACACATGCACAAAAGGTGATGGCAAAATTTAGCAATAGGGAAGATTTTTATGGATTGTTAAATATGTTACTCCAGTCCAAAAAAAAAAAAATCCTAATTGCAGAATTTAAACCCAGGAAATTTTGGTTCAAGCTCCACCTAAGACCTGGAGCCAATTTATTTAGCATCAGTGAATTCCGTGAAATGTATTAAAACTGCTTGTAAAAGATTAAGCCAATATAGCTCTGATAGGAAATTCTATAAATCCAAACTCCCGATTTCTGTCCCAATGCCTTGGAATCCTTCAAAACTTTGGGCTTTTCCAAGTGTCCCTGGGCCATAAGCTTGCTTTCTGGAGCTGTGGTTAGCCCGTAGCACCCTGTTGCTTTATCCCATAATAAGTTTGGGAAGAGCAGGTCAGAACATTGGGCTTAATGTGCTAATTTGGCATTGTCTGAACTAAAGCTCATTGAAACATTTTTTTAACAGAGGGAGAATAAAATAAGCTGCCCCTCCCCATTGATATTTGCCAGTAGCCCAGACAAAACTCAGGTTTCTGATAAGAGTACAGCTGGGCCAGCTCTAGTTTTGGGCTTGAAAGGAGCTGGGCTAATTCCCTTAATCTCTTTGTGGCTTTGATGCCAACACATACTGAACTTTTTCACAAAGAAACACTCAATCAAACATACTGGACCTGTTTCAAAGAACACAATGTTTTCTGTCCTTTCAGAGGGAAGATTTATCTTCTCTTGGTCAATATTTGTCTCTGGAGTCACTGACCCTTCTTTTCCACCTCATGTGAAGTGAGTCACCGACTGTGAATCCACGGCAGAGCACCCAAACTTGCCAAGGACAGCACAGGGATCCCAGCAAGGAGCATTTTTGAAACAGTGGCCAGATGTGCCATGGGGGCAGATTCATCCCCTTCCTCAGCTAGCCCACAGCTCTGGCCATAATTGGCACAGCACTGTAGCCTTAATGAAAGAGCAGCTCCCTCTGCTCCCCCAGCCACCTCACACACTCCCACTAAACCAGCTGGGAAAACGCTTTGGCACTGGGAATCCTCTTGTTCCTTCAATAAATCATTTGGTCCTGGCAAAGCAGGCAGCAATCTTGCACTATTTTACCATGGTTGCAGAGGCTGAACAGGGCAAGGGGCACAGTCCCTTCCATGGCACCGAGAGGATCACAGGCACTTTGCAACAAACTTCTTTCTATTTCTCTTGGTATAAAATGCTTTCAAGGCTGCAATCCCCTCCCTGAAGGCCTCTCCCTAAAGATCCTGCAGGATTTGGCAGTTAACAGCTCAAGCTTGAGCCCCACACTGCTTCCTGCACTGGGTTTGTGTAAAAGGAACCATATTCAAATATCTCCACAGTTCTAGTCACCAGAACACTCCCTGGAGGCTTTTCCCAACCTCTCCCTCATCCCATAAACTGTTACCATAAACTGTTAGGAGGCTCCCAATACCTTTAACAAATTGGTACTCAGATTCCTCTCTAAAAGGAGAAAGTGAGTTAATCAAATGGCATACCTTTATCAGAGAAGAGAAATCATCTTCTGTGTTTTACTTTTGCCATGGTAGCAGTGACAGAATTACTGTGCTGTGTCCACAGACTCCATTGTCATTGCCTTTTGGGTCGGCCTGGCTGCATTTGTGATGTTTCTGTTCCTTGTTTTACTGTGTATGTCCTGCTCTGGATCAACCCCAGCAAAGTAAGTAAGCAGAGATAAAGTAAGTAGATACTGTTGTGAAAAAATAACCTGCAGCAAACATTCACCGCCTTGCGTGGCCGAGCACTGACAGATGATGTTTACAAGTGCACAGAGGTGCAGTTTTTCTGTCAGGATTTCATTGGAAGTCTCTCTTGATCCTCAGGATGCATTTGCCCACTGCCCCTCTGATCTGGATGCAGAAAATTCAGCTCAGCAGGTTGGGCAGATTCAGGATTAGGTCACAAGCGAGCAGACGGAAACAGCAGTGAAAAGGAGCACTAATATTCTCATTTATTGGCACCCTAGGGCCTCTGGCATGCTCACAAAAGGTAACAACAATAATAAAAAAAGACAGCTTACCCAAAAAACACAGCAGACTAACAACACAACAGACATGTTGGAAATGGGCATGGAATTGCAGGATAACAGAGGCATGTGCCCAGAAATTTACTGTTCCTAAAAAACTGGCAGGACAAGTCTGCTTGCAAGAAAATCTCAGACTTTTTGAAAGACTCAAAGTATTGATTTTTAAATTTTAAATTTTTTTCACTTTTTTGTCATGTTACTGAGCAAAACGGCTTAAAAATACACATATTTACCCCTGATATATTCAATTTTGGCCATCAAAGGAGCCATTGGGAACAAGGCAAGTCTAGAAATGTTTTCTGGAGTGCCCAGAAATCATAAAAACTGTATTTGATGAGATTTGTTTAAGCTTTGAAACCATCCTAACTTACCAGTTTTTAGGTTTGAAACATGCTGTAAGAGAACAGTTTTAGAACTGAAGAAACTATATTAAACCCAGTCACACACAAAAACTGTCCTTTTGGATAGACTTGGATTGAGTTCTGTTTGTTTTTTAAGTCCCACTTCAATTCCACTTCTACCAATTCCAGCACCAAAACCCAGTGAAGTGCCTGAAAGAAGTCACTGGTGTAAACTTGCCCTGTCACCCACCCACTGCCCTTGGCATGACAATTCTGCAGTATCTGTATGGAAACCTCATGTCTCTTTTCCTATGATAATTCAGATGCACTCACCCCCACCCAGCAAATGTGTGCTCACGTCACTGGTCAAGGCTGGAGAACTTTTACCTTCAGTGTTTCTGTGCTCATCCATCCCTGTCGAGCCCAGGGACGTGCAGGGCTCTGTGAGCTCTCCCTGCATACCCAGGTCCTGCTGAGAGGAGGCAGCTTCTCTGGGGAACCATTCCAGGGCCTCACCACCCTCACAGGGAATAATTCCTTCCCAATCTCCCACCTCTCCCTGCCTTCTGGCAGTGGGAAGCCATTCCCTGTGTCCTGTCCCTCCATCCCTTGTCCCCAGTCCCTCTCCAGCTCTCCTGGAGCCCCTTTAGGCACTGGCAGGAGCTCTGAGCTCTCCCTGGAGCTTCTCTTGTACAGGTGAACACCCCCAGCTCTCCCAGCCTGGCTCCAGCCCTGGAGCAGCTCCGTGGCTCCTCTGGGCTTCTTCCAACAGCACTACATAATTCCTGTGCTGGACCCCAGGGCTGGAGGCAGCTCTGCAGGTGAGGTCTCACCTGAGTGGGCGAGAGGGGCAGAATCCCCCCTGCCCTGGCTGAATCCCCCACACCTGTTTTGATGCAGTGCTGATGCAATTTTGGCTATGTACAACACTCATCTCTCCTCCCTCCGTGTAACACCAAGGGTTTGCTCTCTTGGCAAGGTCACACCTCCCTTCACAGCAGAGTTCTGGTTCTTATCTGCACATCTGCACAGGAACAAGGCACTGGCAAAGTGTCTTCTAAAAGGCCTCTGCAACAACTTCGTTTACTTATGCCACAGTTTAATCCTTAGACACGGAGAGGTCCTGGGCCTGAATCCCTGATCTGATTGCACCACACGCTTCTCTGCAATACTGAGTGATTTGGTGCCAAGTGTGGTACATATCTGCAGCAGCCCTGCAGTGAGGAATCCATGTCCCAGTCCCTTTTGTGAGCACTGCACTATCCCACAGAAATAAGACAAAAGGTCTGGGATATGGGACCAATGATTTCAAACTCATTAGCCTGCCAAGGCAGCTGATGATCACACTGCTGGGATCCAGAGCATTAACATTTGCTTCAATGATGCATCTTAACATCCAAAATGATACAGAGAAGTAGGGGGTTTTGGCTGGAGATGGTTCCTGGGCAAGGCTGGAACTTCACACAGTGGAAGGACAGGGAGAGCTCCTGCCTGGTGTCCTGCATTTCACTGGAGGCTGTGGATTCCCAATAGCCATGCACAACACAAATCTTCTGGCTGTCACTTTCCTGCCACATGGTGTAATGTTGGAGAAACACCCAAGCTGGGTGCCCAGGGAGTTGGAAGACCTGCATGTCTCATCCCTCATTCATGTTTCTTGCTCTCAAGAGACTCAGCCCAGAGCCCCTGAGCTCCCTGCTGGCTCCAGACAGATCTCTCACAGTAAGAAACTCAATTCAATATTTGGATGTGGTGCATGACCATCCCCAGTTTTCTTTCAGATCACGCTTCCCTCACAAAATGACCTGAGACATTTGTCACTTGTCTTTGTCTAAACCCCCAGAGTGTGGAATTAGCTTCCTTGTCCTTTGAAAGACTCTTTCAGTTGTGTCTTATCTCAGCTTTAGTTCTGTGATTCTGCCTGGGAGTGACCTGGCTTGACCAGGTTGGCCTCTTTAGCTACTGGGATGCTGGAACTCTTCCAGCCTCCTCCAACCTCCCTGCTGTTCCAGGGCTGGTTAACAATTAACAGAGCTGGCCAGAGTTCTCCTCAAACAGTCCCCAGGTCTCTGGGATGCAAGTTCTCCAGCTGATTTTAAAATATGGATGGCTAGCTGGTGGCATTTAGCTACTTGATAGACTAGAAAGAAAACATCCTGTTTTGATAAGAGTTTTTCGTCTTGCTTCCATCAAAGAGGAGAGATGTCTTGAATACACCTGCAGCACAGCAAAGAAAATGCCAAACCTGCCTACCCGTGCTGGGCCTGTTACTGAGACTTTGGGTGTTTGTTTCTGCTTTTTGAATTACCATCATGCAAAATCCCTGTTGAGTTAGCCTTGTCAGGCACAGATATTGCAAGCTTTCATTAGCAATTAATATAATTTTCAGGTTATAAAGTTTGTATTTTTCTTCCTCCCAAGAATTAAAAGAATTATTTTCCTTTTCATGCCATTTAGTTTATCTTGCATTTTAGATTTTGGCTGTTAGGTTTGTCAGCCACTGAAACATTGGCTTTTAGTCAAAAATGTCTTCTTTCCCCCCTCTGAAGCCATGGCTCCAGGACATCAACAGGACTTTTCAAAATTTTCCATTTCCATTCTCACTTTTAGATTACATTTTTCTTCCCAATGTGATTTTCCTCCCCACCTTTGAAGCCCTAAGGAAACAGCAGCAGTTGAGATCTTGTCTTCAGCCCTGTTACATGGAACTTATTGCTTCTAGGCCAGGACCCCCCTGCTATTAATTCTTTAAGGGTGAAGCTTAGGAAGCAACTGGGAAGAAGGCTCAGGGAGGAGAAGGCAGGGGCCTGCTGTTCTCATATCATCCCCTCCACCCCAGCACTAGCTTGTTTTTCTGGCAGAACCACATCTCTTTGAGTTGCTATTTTTTGTGCTCTGGAACTTTCCTGCTGCCATAGTTGTATCTGCTCCTTTTTAGGTCTGTCCCATTTCCCTGCTCAGTTCCCCACTAGCCCTTAGAGTTGTCTTGTCTTTTCCCAGCCCCAGAATCAGGCAGTCTCTGCCAAATATCTCACATCCCTCTTGTTCTTGCCCTCAGTGACACCCATTCACAGCCTCAGGAAGCTCTTATCCCTTCTCTTTCCCAGGAGCAGCTGTGACAGTTCCCTTCACCCTTGGTACAGAGCAAGTCACAGTAAAGTTTCCAGTTTTCTTTCTAAAAACCCAGCTCAAGAATTGAGTTAAGGGCTGGAGTGAAGGTCCCATCTTGAGGGGGAAAGGGGAGTCCCTTCAGGCTCAGCTCACACCTTTCCTGTTGGCTATTCTCCATTTCCAGCAAGGACACAATTCTCACAGTGGATAGAGGGCTGAAGTGCAAAAGCATCTCTCATGCTGGATTCAATGTCTATTGTGATAGAAGCAGCATATCCTGTATTTTTTAAAACTTTGGTAATGTACTTCCTGTAGAAACTGTGACTGCTTTCCAAACACATGTCCCTGACAACTGTCCTTTTTTCTGGCCACACATTCCAGACAAGTGGTTGTAGGGAGCCAGAGAGAAGAAAGCAGTTCCAATGGGGAACAGCCTCACTGTGATGACCTCAGGAGCTCCTACTCAGATGTGGTTCCTTAAGCACTCACCTCCCTTTGGGATGAAACAGCCATTCCTGGAAGGATCTGAGCCCGAGGTAAAACTGGAAGAGATGAAATGAAGAGGTGAAATCAACCCTGTGGAGTTCCTATGGCTGCACAGAAAGCTCGGGGCTGTGACTGCCTGACAAACACCAACACTGCAAACCTGCAGGCAGGAGAAGAAAAGAGTCTTTCAACAAAGGACAAACCTGAAAATCCCTGCATGCATAAGACAAAGTCCTAATGGCCATACTGGAGCAATGCGGCTCAGCACATCCTTCAAGGAGAGAATATGTCTTTCATCTACTTTTGAAAAATGATATTCATTTCAAATTATTTGAAACTTGAGGAGAAGGTTAGAAACTCCACAAACCCAAGCATACAGCAAAAACTCCTGCAGGGAAACACTGCCAGAACAGCTTCATGCTGTATCCAGGGACTGTGGGCTGGGATGGTGCCTCTGTCCTGATCAGTTCTGCATGGCCTGCTGGCTCCAACATCCTCCTCCCTGACTCAGAAACACTTGGATCACCTTGCTTTTCAAGATCCTCTTCTCCACAGATGGATTTGAAGGGTACTGCTGGAAGATGTGAATATTCCCACCTGTGACAACCTCCATTTCTGGGTTGCACAGGAACATGGCTCGGAGCACATAACCACTGAAGATCTTTTCTATTTTGTTCCTTTCAAATTACCTGGAATTACAGTGTGAAATATATAATCATTAATAAATACTAAGCAAAACAAAGCCTGCCTTACAGCACCTCAGTGGGGAGCAGGGGAGTGGGGCAGAGCAGTGCATTTCCTCCCTCATGAACCATTTCAATGCCTCCTCAGTGCTTTGCTCTGCACTTTAATTCCCCTTCCTCAAGTCCTCAATTAGAATCAGAGCATCATGGAATTGTTTAGGATAGAAAAATCCTCTAGGATCAAACCCAACTGTTCCCCCAACATTGCCAAGGCCACCACTAACCCCTGTTCCCAAGTGCCACATCCTTGTCTTTAAAAGCCACACATGGCTTTTAAATCCCTCCTGTCCTTGGGTTAGTGGGATGCTCTTACCTCATTTCTTTAAATCCTCCAGGCAAATCATTCTATAAAGCACTGTTGGGTGTGCTTAGGCCCTTGAGACAGCTGAAAGACTCCTTCCCTTTGTGCCAAGAGCATTAACAGGTGAGGTGGAAAGACATTTTTGGTTTTGGAACTCCTGTGGTTTTCTTGTGCCTATTTGACTTTTAATCAAAAGTAAGTTCCTTCAATCACACAGATTTCCTGATGTCAGTCCCCAGGAATTCTACATGACACAAAATGTAGCCTCTCAAAGGTTTGCAGCTTTTTAAAAGAAATATTATTTTTAACTCAAGCCTTGCTACAGAGCTGATGGCTCCTTTAGGACAAAAATATTTACAGGTAAAAGCAATTCCCTCATTTGCATCTCACTTTTATTTAACCCCCCCCCAAAAAAAATCAATACATATCACAAGGAATGTGCAGTTCTGATTTTTCCCTGTACAGGATTTGTACAAAGGACCTGGGCACAGCAGACAGTCGTGAGTCAATTTAATAAATGCTGGTTTACACTCCAAAGGTACACGTCCTGGCACTGCCACGTTTGCAGATCTGGACTGGCATGTGCAACTCCCCTCCAGGCCACATTCTAGAACAATTTATCAGATTTCACAGCGAGCTCCCAACAAAACTCACACATAATCAATGAGGTGCAAATCCTCTGGGGGTTAGTTCCATCTCTCACCTGTTCAAGTGGAGGGAAAATGGGCCTTTGTTGCACATTACAGCACCAGTGATATGTCAGGGATTTTTTTTCTTTTTTTTTTTTATTAATTAGAAAAAAAGGGGTAATAAAAATAGAACAGCTCTGATATAAATGTTTTTAAAAGCCACTGAATTTAAGCCCAAGAAGAATCCCAGACCATCATGATTCCAGAGTTCAGTCTTCTATTCATATTGGTTTTGGTATCATGAAATCAACCAGGATTCTTCAAGAAATACTAAATCATCATGACTAAACCTCCAGCTCCTCATTATTTGCACTTACACCACATTGTGGGAAGCTCTGCAGCCTTTTTACCCCATCCTATATTGGAGAGAGGATGGATTTTAACAACAAACATGTGCACAGACAGTCTTTCTAGTTCTTCGAAAAGTTAAAAATGCCCGTAATAAAAATGACAGAAGTAATATTGTGTCCCAGACTGTTCATGAAAAGGGAAATTGGAGCTTTAATGTCCCACTGAGAGACGTTGAATAAAATCTTCCCCGAGTTTGCACACAGTAATAAAATGTTGATCTTTATGACCAAACCAGTTAGGTCTGTATGAGAACAGCTCAGGAAGCTTTCACAGCTCACAGTGATGATGGCAGAGCACAGAACACTAAAGATGAAGTGTTACTTCCCTGAATTAACACCCTGATGTAGCCAAATTTTTTTGCAAAGAGACACAATAGTTTCTTCTCCTTGTTTCTGAGTTTCCAAGTCATCCTGTAATTCATAACCTGCACCAGTGCAGACCAATCTGACATGGGTAAATAACATATCTGGTTCCTGTGCTCCAAGCCACATGTCCCCGACGTAAAGGGAAGTCAGGAATACAAAAACAGCTGTGGAAGAAAGATGAGAGAAAAATCAGTACAGACATTCTTCTATTTCCACACAGTAATATCAAACCAAGGTGTTACCTCCAGGCCTATGTTTTAAAAAAATTCCTTAACTCCTTTTCCTAGATGAAATATCTAGGATGGCTTTGCCCATGCAAAGCCAATGATCCTTCTCATATGAAGGAACAAACCAGTTTCCTGTTAAATAAAACAGTTTGAAGTCTGACCTGTCAGATGCAATCATCGACCAGCATACGGATCAGCATCCAGGCCCACATGGACTCGTTTGTTACAGGTTATTTTCCCCCTTGGAATTATATTATTTTTATAACTTTTGCTCCACTCTAGTCCTTGAAAGGGAAGTTCCTTAGAGGGAGTGTGAGTGTTGTTTTGTCAGAAAACCCCAGCATGACATGCTCCATGCTGCCCACCCTGTCCCCATCCCACCAAAGACTTTTGGGAAGCTATGAGGCTAGGTGGATATGGGAAAACTGGATCAAAAAAGCCATGGAATGTCCTACTTCCTCCCACCACTGCCTTGTAATGTGAACAGTAAGAACCACACAAGTCACCTTTCTTGTTTGCATCCTCTTCCGTGGCTGCTGCCAGGCACAGGGAGCTCAGGAGCTCGTGGGAGGTGCTGGCCAGGCGCTGTTCCTCCAGGAGCTGCAGCATGATGGAGCTGAGCACACCGAGCTCCCTGCAGAGCCCAGCTGAGCTGCTGGCCTGGCACAGCTGGCTGTAAAGCTTGCAGAGGTTGTTCCTCAGAACCTCATCCCCAAGCATCTCCTGCACGGCTGCAGGGCGCGGCAGGACGTGGCTCTGCAGCCACCGCAGCACTGGGGACACTGCCTGCTCCCTCGGGGGGCTCTGCTCAGCCAGGGAGCGCAGCAGCAACTTGGTGACAACCTGAGTGCATGCACAGGTGACAGCTGCTGCTTCACCTCCAGGGTCACTGCCTCCGAGCGTCTCCCCTCCCTGTCTGGAGGGTGGCACTTGGAAAACTGGCTCCCACTGGGTCAGTATGGAATTCAGAAGATCTCTGCATTTCTCCAGCTCAGACACTTCCAGGTCTCCAGCAGTGTCATCATCTTCCACCTCATTCTTTTTTCGAGTGTGACGATGCATGTAAGATGAGGCTTGAGGTTTGTTCTTATCTTTGATATTTTCTGTAAGGAAGAGACCACCACCAAAAAACCCATCAGATACTCCAAAGGATTCTCCTGGTTGAAAACTGTGCAAGAAAGGTGCTCTCTTGCATCGATTCAGTTGTTAAAATGGTAAGCCCCAGCCCAAAGGGGCTCCGGGAGCTCCCAGGAACTCCAGGCTGGAACACTGGATAACTCAGCCTGGAGGTGAGAGAAGCTCCTGAGGCTTGGAGCAACACAACCCACACTTACAGTAAGTTACAGGCATCACTCCAAAATCCCTCTTCGTGTCTTTCTGAGGAGTTTCAAAGGGTGAGAAAAACTTTACAAAAGCTAAAGCTTTTACAGTATCCCTTAAATACAGGATCCTTTCTTAACTGTTACAAAACATTGAAACAAACCTATAGAAGCTTTAATGCACACCAAAAGCAGTTGCTGCTGCAGGAAACCAGTGTTGTTTTAAGACCTCCCACTCCCAAGTCCCTTGCACTTTTTGGTCACAGAGAGAACAAGAGAAGTCACGCAAGTGCTGATATATTTTTCCTTTCTTCAAACACTGACGACAACAAGAAAAGCCAACAATTTAATTTTCACTTGCTTTTTTTAGTCATTGTTTTTACTCACATATCCCTTTCAGATCCCCACCCACACTCAGAATGATTTAAACCTTTGAGCACAACACCTCCAGGAACTGCCTTTTAACAATTCATTAAAGAACACCATTTTTCAAAGCCTGACACCAGATTTGCAACTAAGTTTCATTTTAAAGCTCTTTCCCTTTTTAAACTGTGTTTCTCCAAAGCTTCCAAATGGTGTTAAGGTCAGAAATCACCGCAAGGAAGATCTGAAAAATGGCTTTCCATTTCCTTTCCTCCTCCCCCAAGCTACATCAGTCCAACAGAAATTAGTAGTACTATTTCCACAGAAGTTTGCCTCACTTGTACTGTTGGTTTGTAACAGCTGCAACAAAATATGCCTTCCTTGAAGTATTTTAGCACTTACTGAGCAATTCTTTGTTTTGGTACTTCTGAGCCAGGGCCTGCAGGTCCTCCTGCAGCTGCAGGTCTTTGCTGACAAGGCTCCACTTGTGCAGCAGCAGCAGCACCTCCCTGCTGGAGAGGACACTGTCGTTCACCGTGAAACGCCTCATCTCCCGAAAAGCCCCAACAACCACAGCTCGATATTCCAGCACGGAGCTCAGGGTGCTGAAGAACTCAGTCAGCTTGGCCAGATCTACATTAGTCCTGTCAAAAGAAAACACAAGTGTCATGTATTTTCCTGCATGCTAATTAATAAAAGAAGTACAGTTTTTAATCCTTGCTGTCAGAATGGGCAGGAATTAAGGATGTAGGACTTGACAGCAACTGTGCACCAAATTTTACTTTATTTCCCATGTATTCAAACACCTAAACCCTCCTGTCAAAGAAATCTCATCCAAATTCACTATTCAACATCCAAAATGAAGGTGAAAAAAGGCATTCATCTATCAGAAAAAAGGAAGTACTTCTGGCTTTAAAAAAGTTCAAACTGCACAGAGGATGAAATGCAAACTGACTTAAACAAAAAACAGAACAAAGCACTTACCGAATATGTTTGATTAACGTGACCAAAACATACAGAAATTCATTTACAAGCTGAATAGGAAGAAGTTTCCTGTTCTCCTGGGATTGATTCTTCTTTTCTCTTTTGTCTCCCAAATTTGTTAGCCACAGAGTATGAAGTAAGGAAATAATTTTATTTATCACCTTGTTTTCAAGAAACCTGAAAAACAAAACAAAACAATAAAAAAAAAAAGAAAACCACATTTGGAAGGCAGATCCTTACCAGGAGCTGACTCATCACCTACAGGGCACCATATTCTAGAGCACTTTTGGTGCACTTGCCTGAGCCTGTCAGGGTACTCTATGCAGAAGAGATTTTGTGCATCTGTGTGAGGGAGAGGGAAGGGGAGGAGGAATGTTCTAGACAACTCAAATCCATTACTGTGCCACTTCCTGTGCAGCAGGTGCTGTGACAGGATGTGAACAGAGGGTGTTTGAAATTTAAAAGGTAAAGAAACCAAAACAAGGTGGCATTTTGCTTTCTCAGTTTTTCAATGAAGAGTTTTCCAAATCATGAAGCCCCCCCACCATCACCCCTCCTACCACAACCTGAAAGCATCTTGATTCTTTTTTCAAAAACACGAGGGACACCTCAGAGTTCAGCAAGTTCTGCCAGTATGACCCTTGGTGCTCCTGTCTCCTTGGCTGTCACCCTTGTTTCATGCTCAGTCACATAATTATCCTCCTGTGGACATTAAAATTGTTCCCATTTCTCCTGTACTCTCCTGGTTACCTTTTCTCCAAGCTGTGCAGGAGCCATGTTAGGAGGCTGTGATCCTGGATCAGCTCATAGGCAGCTCTGGTGACACGGGCAGCACTTTGTAATATGTCCAGAATACGACTCTGAAACAGAAAATATAGCTTGTCCTTTTACAGAACCAGAAATAGCCAGGATCTAATTAGCAAACTTAGAATTAGCAATTCGACTGGTGTCTGATCAACTTCAAGGTAAAATGAACACCACCTGTTCTCAGCAACCCTGGGAAGGAAAAGACATTCTCCTTTCAAAGCTTCATAGCACAGGTCTTACAAGTCTTAAAAGTTTTCAGGTAGCAAGACAATTTTATCTTTTTGTCCAAAGTTTTGATCCCTGAAATACTCAGGGGGGATGCTTCCAGAGAGCTCCTGGCAAGAGTTTCCCTCCTGTTGAAGCATTGTTCAGGTAAAAATGTGCTTGTTAGGGAATAGAGACCCCAAAAAAGTAAAGGCCCCAACTGTAGTAGCAAAACCACAGTGCCCACATGAGGCTCCATGACAGGAATCTGCTCCAGTTTCAGGGGATAAGGATGTGACTGGTTCAGACATAAACAATTATTTCCCCCTCCATACACACACAAAATCAACCAGGAACAGATTTTCAGGAGGGAAAGAGTAGAGTCACCTGCTCCTTTCTACTTTGTACTTGAGATCTCCAAACCATGCGAACTTTTGTATTTTGGGGTTCTTTGGTGCTTTATTTTAAAATTCTTACCTGGGAGCCCTCATCACACAAAGGACTGTTGAAAAAGGAGAGGATGACTTGGAAAATCCTCTGGTAGTTGTAAAGTTCATAGCAATGTTTGTCACGCAGTCCTTCCCCAAGAAATCTGAGGATCCACTCACGCTCTGTTTTGTACTGGAGGCCACAAAGAAAAGTACCACCATTAGGCATTTAGACATTTCCAAACAACATCTGCTCCTAAAAGCACTCAAACCCTGTGAGAGGCTCCCTGTGAGTGCCAGCTCAGTGCTTATTGGGCTTCCCAATTTCCATTCCTACCAAATTTAATCACTAACATCCATCAGGAACAGTCAGTCTGCAGCCCAAACATGCAGTGGAAATGGAATTTTAAAAGTTGCTGTTCCTAAAATACTTTAGTTTTAGTTTTTAGTCAACATTACTAATCTCAACTCAAAGATTAATATAAGCTAGCTGTGGCAGAATATTCTGTTTACTGTGCTCACAGAACACATACAGCACAACTCATTGTGAGTTAGTATTAAGGAAACAACAAAAACCCCACAGAAATAACGTTTTTAATTCCAATATGAAACAAAAGAAAGATGCCTCTAATTAACCACCTACAGGAGAATGAGATTTCATTGTATTTTTATGTTTTTTTCCTATAAATTTCTGAAGAATTCCTGGATAGCTAAAATGGGGCACTTACCTCGAAATCAAAACTGTAGAAAAGCTGGAAAAAACCTGGCACTTTCCTCAAGTCCAAGTACTGGTGCGACAGAAGGAATCTGTTTACCTTTATATACATGTGCTCCTCTGTGAAGAGAAAAAGCTGTTACCATGGAGGAGGACAATGAGAACCATCAATGGAAGCTGTACTGTGCAGTGTTCCAAGCTGGGAGAACAGCCCAGGAACTGAGGAAAGGTCTTTGCTCTGAGGCTCATTATTCTGCTGACCATCCTTCCCTTTCTCTTCCCCAGAATGAAAAGCTCAGTTGAGAGTGAATGAGCACAAGGCAGGTGAGGAGATCAACATTCCCCACAGCTCTGGTTTCCACCCCAGCAGTGACATGCACAGGAGGTCCCAGTACCTGGCTTCAGGATCTGCTGTGCCACACGAGCAATGTAGAGGGTCAGGGAGAAGGTGAACCTGAGGTTTGGCTGCCCAATTCCATTCTGCACAGTATCCAAGAGATACAGCAACTGCAAGAGCCCAGGGAGAGAAGCGTGAACCACAGCCCAAATGTACACAACAGGAGCACGAATACATATATCAGCTTCTGAGACATTTCAAAGGCCATAGGTCAAATGTCAATTCCATCAGAATTTCCATTCCTGCAAACAAAATTCCTAAGAATTTCTACAACACATTTCCCACTTCTTCTGTCCATCGATTGTAACAGGAAGAAACACAAAACAATAGAGGAGAAACAATGGGAAAGAGGATGAAAAGCTTCTTTTAGTTCTCTCACCACATGCATGGAGACAGATGAGCAAGGCAATGTCTCTCCCACACACATCCATGACCCACAAGGTCTCACCTGCCAAGCTGACCATGGAGCTGAGCCTTACCTGGCTCTTCTCTCGGAAGCGAGCCCCTTCCAGGTGGGAGCGGAAGGAAGCCAGGACAAAATAGGCTGCTGCTCTCATGTTGGAGTCGTAGCTGCTCAGGGCAGCCACTGTGAGACCCAGGGCATTGACTTCCACGAATTTGTGACACGCCACCACACACTCTGAGGGGGAAAAGAGACAGTAAGCACACGGTGTGTTAGTGCTGCAATGTCCCAGAGTGTTTAACAGCACCATAATCCTTAACATTTCTGCTCATGAGCACCTCTTTCTAGCTCTACAAAGCTTCTAAACCCACAAAGTATGCCTCAGGGCCTGCTGAAGGCTCCTCCAGCTGACAAAGGGGTTCAGCAAATCACTCTGAACAGGAATTCTTGCCCTGAGCTGAAATTCATGGGGCTCTTCTCATTTATGTGAGACAGAGATGATTCTGCCTGCTAGGCCATGCAAAGTTAGGGATAAATTCTGTAAAGACATCTTGTATCTCGCTGTTTCAGGGAAGTTGAGTACAAAGAACAAGACACAAAATTCCTCTCTCCAGGGCATTTTTGGGTGCCTGAAAGACGCCCAAAGCCTCTGTGATAAAGGGCAGGAAAACAACACATAAATAGCCCTTAAACCACAGCAGGAGTGACTGTTGGCAAGGCCTGTTCTGAGCCAAGTACTCAGCTGTACCCCTGAGCCCTTCTGGGAAAAATAAAATCCTGTAATGACCAGAAATCAGCCCAACAGAAAACAGGAAAACACACCCTTTAATGTAGCATTTATCTTCCACAGCATTTTGCCATCAGGATTTGGAGCTTCTCCTTTAAGGACTGTGTGCTCTGTGTGTTTTGAAGAGTCTGTGCCCTTTCTACCCACTGATGGCTAGAAATGACTTGGTGTGAAACCTCCACCTTGGCTCCATGAATGGAGTACAATGGCACCTCAGTGGTATTTTACCAGCTACAAATGTACTGTGAGTTTAGCAACAATATTCATGTATTTTCTTGTCATTCACACTGAAGGTGAAGAGGAAGTTTCAGGAAAACAAATATTCCTATTTAAGAAGGGGCTGCAATCTTACTGCCAAGTACCTACATTTGGTCCACTGATCTCCTCCTCTATACAAATTAAAGTGTGTGTGTATATACATATAAAATTATGTAAAAAAATCACAGATTATTTCTGTCCCTGCACCAGCACCTGAGCTATTTCTCTCATCTTTTTCTCAGCTGCTAGAACTTCTAAAACTCAGTTTCATGCCTAGCAGTTTCTTACCCAGCTCTGCTGGTTATGGGCCAGGTAAAGCAGGTTTCCACCTCCCCACCAGCCATTGCCATTTGTCCCAAAGTCACAATTCTGCTCTCCTTCAGACTGCAGCTCTGGAGAGCTGCTGATGTGCATCAACCATTCCAGCTATGGAGTAGTGCCACAGAATGAAATCCAAGGTTCTCACTTCAGCAGTCCATAGGCAGATTTATTTGGAAATCTTTCTTTCACTGAAAACATGCAGTGGTAATATTTTCCATCCTGCTGACCCTGAAGAGTGCATTCAACAACTAACATAAAATAACAAGCTGTTATAAAAAACCACAATTTAATTCTGTGTCTGACATACAGCTTGTTTAAAGGACCTTGAGAACCACGATGGAAAAGTGTTCCACAAGATGCTTATCAGAGCTAAAGATAGACAGAACTTGCTATTTGCCCAACTCCAGACTTACTTTTTCCTCAGTGAGCATTAAACACTGTGCAAGAAGTCCATGTTTATAAATTCAGATGGCAATGTGCAGCCAGTACAAAGAGCAAATAAATAAAGAACTGGGAATTCCAAGAGCAGCTGACGTGGTTTACAAGCACCATGGGACTTGGGCTCATAAATCATTTGGGCCCTTCAAAAGTGCCCCTCTTAGGACACAGACTCTCACTCTGCATGGAGTAGCTAAGGGGGCTATTTTTCCCCTCTCCAGGTTCAGATTCAGGATAGCCACTGTCTTTACAGCTCCAAAAGAACATGATGTGCAGCAACTCCCTCAGCCTTGGTGTTTCCCACATCAGCAGCCACCAACTGGCTGCAGTGCTGCTGGGGCTGCCACAGACCCCAAATCCTTCCCTCCACGGGGTGGGTGGTGCTGGCAGAGTGTCCTTTTTCCAGCTATCAACACCAGGTTCCAGCTGTCCATGCTCTTCATCCCTGTGCACCTCAAAGGCCCAGCATTAACTGGATTGTCCAAGATCCCTCCAACTGCAAAATGTCAAATAGCTCTGGTACCTTCCTTTTCTCCTCAGAGGACTTAAAGACAGTTCTTTTTCCTGCTGCCAGGATTATACAGAGCAGTTCAAACCATAGCTAAGGGCAGGCTAAGCACACCTACATGGGTGCTGTACCTGCAGGGGTCTGGGTGAACAAGGGACTGAGAGTGTGATTTCACTGACAGATGCTACCAGCCAGCCAGTTGCTTCCAATATTATTGCTGTGGCAAGCCAAATCTAGCTGTAACTGCACAGTGCCTAATCATAACCACCACAGGGAGAGGGCTGGTTAGGAAATCCCTTAGGATTCTTGTCTCCCTTTGACCACTGAGGGCTCTCTCCAGGGGCAGTGTGTCTGTGGAACACAGCAGGGATGTGCTTGCACAAAGCAGAGTCATGTCACACAAGAAACTTGCTGACAGATCTCCAGACAATTCAGTCACAGCCCTCCCAGTAGTTTGCTTCTTCCCTCTAAAGTCAGGCACAAAATCCTTGCAGTATTAGCTCTTGGATCAATAACAGAGATAAATAACAGAGCTCCAGGTGCAGCCCCTGCAGCACAGCAACCAGACACTACACACCAAAGAGAAACACTCGCTTTACCTGGTCTGATCAGTTCACTGAAGAGCTGAAGCAGAAAACAAGGATCATAGAAGTCATCAAGGTTCTTGACTGTTTCATCTTTATATAGTGATTCTTGTATCCCCTGAAACCAAATCCAAACCAGTATTTGTAAGGAGCACCACCGATTTCAAGCGTGGTTTCAAACTTGCCCAACCACCTCATCCCAAGATAAATCACTTGATACTACACCTTGTAAAATATGATGCAACACAGGGTGAGATATGCTTGTGTTTAAATTCTTTCATTATCAGGGTAATATCCACAACCACTTCCCCTGACCAGTACCAACAGGTACAGAAGCGCCTCGGCTGCTGTAAGAAAGGCTGGAGAGCCCACTGCCCATGGATCCTTGGGATGTCCAATCCTGGTCTCACATACTTTTGCAATGCACAATCAGCCCTGCTGACAAGACTTGGCCCATATATTGCAATGAATTTGAAAAGTGCTCCTAAAGAACTAACTCCAGTGTTCCCATGAACTGAAATTACTCTCCTGGTGGAACCAAACTGCAATGCATTACATGGATGCAAGAAAGGAACGGCTCAAGGCTCTTTCTGCACATCCAAAGAAGGGTAACCATGGCTAGGCTGAACCAACAGCACCTGTGATGGCAGCAGCCGGCGATGCTGAGGGAACGACAGAATTGTCTTCATCATCTTCTCTCGATCCAGCAGACACAGAATCTCCTCCATGCTTGGCTGCTGCCACAGGGACTTCCCCAGGCTCTTGCAAGTCTTGTGATGCTCCACAGCTGCTGGACCCCACAGCAGGATCCTTCAACATTGTTAAAGATAAAGGCATTAGGCAACAGAGACAAAAGCAATTCCAGAGGAGATCAACTAGTACTGAAATTTTCTCTTCACTTGTAGTTAGGGACAGGAAAGGGAAAAAGTCCACTGCTGACTTATGTTTCAGCCTCCCATCTGCGAGGAGACCCCTATAGTGGGTCACAATTACTGGGAGTGAGGGACTCCAGGAATGGGATGTTCCCTCATCTAACCCACAGACACCCAAAAGTTTGGGCAACACAAGGGAATTACATTAAGAATAGGAAACGTAGGAAAAATGTTTCCAAAAGCAACATTCACCTTTAGGTTTGACCTTGTTCACTGTCTCCTTCCCTTAAAAATGAGACCCTGGAAGAATCCCAGTTGTGAGACTATTTGTGTGTAGCTTGCCCAACAAAGTGAGGTGCTCAGCTTACCTGGAGTTTAGGAGACTTTGATTATTCTTCTCATACAGCTGAAGCAGCAGCAGTATCTTCTGATCTAAAAGCCAAGATTGAAGCCAACGTGAGTGAGCTGTGGAGATGAGAAGAGGCAGCAGAAGTGCCTTACCAGGCTGACACTCACCCACGGTGCTGAGCGTGGCCCCATAGGCTCCAAGCAGCACGGGGAGGTGGCTGCTTGCACAGAGAGAGGGGCTGAGCTGCACAGCTGTCAGCAGAACGTCCACCAGAGCCTCTGCAACAAGCACAGCTTCAGTCCTGCGGCTCTCAGTCACACAGAGCACAAACAAACACCCCCAGACCCACTCCATATGGATGCACACACAGCACTGGACATTTTACATCAACATTTATCTCTAGAGATACTGCAGCCCATCTCCCCAACACAATAAAGGGTGATCAGGATGCATTTAATTCAAGGGAACATCTCAGAACCCTAGTTATGTGCAGGAATATAAAATGCATGTCAAAACTGAAGAGCTCCTGAAGTACCAGCCTGAGTGAATGCACTTGTGACACCAAGCTTCTGGAATACTGCAGCTGGCTCAGAGAATCCATCCTGCTGATCTACAGAAATACACTCCAAAGGTAAGACACATACATACAGGAAGCAGCAAACTCTATTCCTTGTTTTTAATTTCCCTAAATTGTTGACTTCAAACTTCAGAGTTTCTTTCTCTTTTCAGGTGGTTTAAAACTTGAAAGCTTGTTTACATGTTGCCCACCAATAAACACAAAATTTGTTATCAACATGCTGCCCTGAGAATTTCACCCCCTTTTCTTACACAGCTCCTTCAACCCCTGAATCTCAAACCCCTGTACAGTGGAGAAAAGCTGAGGTTTATGTAGATTAAATGCAATTCAAGGTCAGGCAGGATTTCAGTTGCCAGCGAAGAAGAAACAAAGCCAATCCTACACATGAACTAGCATCCAATTTTTATTCCTCATGCAAGGATATTCTTTATGAAAGGTTGCAATATGAAATACATGTAATTTAAATTATAATTTTTGATAAAACTCACAAGATCAACTTTAAATCTCATGTACCAACCAGTTTTAAAACAGGTTTAAACATCACAGGACCTATGTGCATTTCAGTGATCTTACACTAACCGCCTCACAGAAACCAAAAGAATCAATCCAAGATTTCAACTGGGTTAAAAACAAACAAACAAACCAAAATAAAAACCCAAACTCACCTTTCCACTAGTTTAAAAAATGTTAGTCTTTAAAACCAGCATAAAATTAATGTAACTTGGATCCAAGCAGAGGTACAATTTAAAGGTAAATGCCAATATTCTGGAACTGTTAATAACTCTGCAAGTATTTATGTAGGTGGGTGTGTTACTGGACGAAGAGAATATAATGCAAGAAAGACAAGATTAATTGTATTTAGTATGGGAAGAAGATGATTAAAAAATACCTCTTGTCTGGATGTTCATGCCATCTTCTTCTCTTGACCTCAGGATGGATGACAAAAATAGAGAGTGCTGGGTGATCATCATGTGAAGTTTGGAGAGCTTGACTAAGCTCTGACTAAGTGAGGGTTCTTTCTTGTATAGTAACTGGATGGCAACATTCAGGACCTTCAGAAATGTTTCATCTCTGTAACGGTACCTTTGGGAGAAGGATCACAGAGGAGTCAGATCCCAACCAAACCAAGGAAATAAAAAGCCTTTTAAGAAATGACAACTTGACAAAGAAGGTGAACTCAGGAAAAGCAAACCAAATTAAAGTGAAAACACTTACTTGAGTCCTGTCTTCACAAGGCTGCCCCAGTCACCTGGGTCCACTTCTTCAACCACGCACTGTGTGCAGCAAGTAAAAACAGGTGTTGGCTTACATTTGGCACATGGAGCTTCTACAGCAATTTCTGTTCAAGGGACACACTAAAAACATGCAACCCAAACACTCATGTGGGATGATCAGAGGATAACAGGGAAAAAGCTCTTGGATACAACAATCCTACCTCCTAGTTCAAAGGAAACAGGAAGTATTGTTTTGTTGGTCTGGGAGCAGGGGAACATAAGGACTTTTTATGCCTAAATACCTCATACTCCTGTCTTCAAAGGGGATTCTTAGCAGAAAGCCATCGTCAAGAACATAAAACTGCTTCATACAAATGATTATCAGGGCTAAGTTAACTCTGCAAAAGCTATTAAAAGCCCATGTAAACCAGATTCCATAAAACAGGAAACACTCTACATTTACAAAATCTACAAGTACCCAGTCACACATGTGCATACAGTCCCACTGTGGCAAAGCAGATAAGAAGTCTAACCAATAATTCCTCTAGCCTCAGCAGCATGGACCTCTCCACTTCCTGCTTGCATTCATCTTTGCTGCTGCTGTACACAGCAACTAAGCCCTTCATGCAGGCTGACAACAGACGTCTCCTCCAGGAATGCAGCTCCTCCGAGTCTTGAAGCACTCTGGATATGGCATCTGCCACTGCCCAACTAGAGAGAGATAGTTATTGACTTTCTTGTTCATAGTTTAATTTGATTTTTTAAGTTAAAGATGTCTTGCTGCCAAAGTGCAAAGCGACAGATCCTCTGAGGAGAGGATGCTGTTACTGCTCCCATTCCTATCTCAGTGCTTCCCAGGACAAACTGAGCCCTGAGGGAGGCACACACACATTGCCCACCTCTCTTCATTCTCTGCTCTCTCCAGAGCAGCAGGAAGCTGGTCCATCAGATTGTGCAGCCCTTTGCTTTCCGAAGGTGGCAACAACTTTGAAAGAATTTGCAGTTTCACAGTGGCCTCATGCGATGCTTCGGCGTCCTGAATCCCAGCGCAGAGCTCCTTCCACAGGGCTTTCCTCAGCACAGGTGTGACAGCCGAGACAACTGTTGAGAGAGCAGAGGGCACAGGTTCCAGCTCCTGCAGGTGTTGAACAACACCACACTGATCCCCAGTCACTTTATAATCCAGGTTAAGATTACTCAGTTTCTAGGAAATGATGCTACAGCAGCTGCTAATCTGCTACAGCGAAAGAAGTGCTGGAGAGAGGCTCAGTTCTTTACCCATCCTCTACTTCCCTGGGTGCTGACAAGGTCTTTTCACTACTTGACCTTGTAGGTAGAGCTACAGCTACAGACAGCCTGTTTTCTTTGCTATTTCCATTTCTGGGCAGTAAGAGAAATGAAATCAAAGTGATCCTGTTCTGTGGAGTTGAATCCTAACTCATTGTTTTACTGGTAGAGAATTTAACACACTTTTCCATCGATGTAATGCTGCTGTGGGTTTGGAAAGTTCTGGACCGCCAGCTTAGGAGGCCATTACTATGGTCAGCCCACAGCTGGAGATTTGTTTTAGAAGAAATTTTTGCACTCTGCAAAAGTGAGAGCTCAGATTCTGCAAAAACCATCTGGCTGTGGCATTACACACTCCAGACACTGTTCTGTCCGAGCAAAAGGTTTTACCTCTTGTACTAAACCAAGAGGAGCACAATGACAGATTTTCACATTAATAAAAGCATTAAAAAGGGGCTTCAAAAGAGAAATCTGGGCAGCAGTAACTGTAAGAGCACTTGGCTTCAGGCTAGCAGCCAACACTCAGCACAGCCCTTCACCTTCAATGCTGCAGAGGTACTTCCAAGAGAGTCCCTAGAAGTCAGAAATCTAAGTTTCATCACCTCTATCCATTGTGCAGAGATTCCAAGACCTTGAGGCCAGCAGACCCCAAAGAGGGAATTTAATTTGGCCTGTTGAACCCCAAGCAGGGCTCGGTAGTGCCTTTACCTGTGGAAGGTCGGCTGAAGCCATACTGGTCTCTGCATTGCAAATACACATTAAGGAGTGGAAGAAAGCTCTCCATGTGTTTCCTGAGGTACTTTCCATCAGCACTGCTCAGACACCAGAGCTCAAACTGCAGCAGATGAGTCCTGGAGTGCTGGATCAGCATGGCCACGATGGCCAGGCAGGTGTGTGAGCGCTGGGCAAGGCAGTGAAGCTGCACCTCGACGCCAACTGCGAGAGAAAGGACTGGCTCACTCTGGAGAGCATGAAGGAAAACCTTCTCCAAATCTTTGCTGGCTGATGCTGACATCAATATCCCCAAAGCTTTAATGTGCTCTGTGGATAGCAGAAGTTCTCCTTGCTGGGGATGCCTTTGGTAGCTGTGTGTGAGGAGCTGCACCAAAATTTGTCCATAGAAGCTTAACTGCTTCCCCTTTTTAGGGGATTTTTCAGATTTCTCAGCAGTCAAGCTCGTCTCAGGAAGTCGCAGCATGGTTAAAGTGATGTCCTTCAGCTGAGCTGTGCTCATGTACATGTGCAGCTCCTCCAGAGCCTGCAGCTGGTGAGACTTCCTGGGATAGACCTGCCTTCTGTCCTTCCCCACAGCCTGCAGTTCTTCCAGGACACTTTTTGTGATAGCTTCGAAATACTTGGACAGCACATGTCTGTGAGCCGTTGTGATGCTCTGCAGGATGGGGGTACCTGTTTTCAGCAGCTGGAGCACCCCGGAATTGAGGTGAGCTGACAGGAGCTTCACAGTGACAGGGTTCAAACCAGGCTGAGGAATAGAGCGCAGCTCCAGTGCCAGGAACCAGCTCTCCAGCGTAGGATGTCTGAAAATCAAGGTGAGCATATCTTCCAGCATCTGTAACAACCAGTTGTAACAATATCACTGAATGGATAATCACAGTTCAGGATAAAAAATAAACTTGATCATCTGCCCATTTTCCACAACTTGTCAATTAAAATTATTGAACATGAAATTATCTACTAGCTGGCCAGAGGATAAAAACATTAATGAATTACAAGCACATAAATACCATTTTTCCAACAGTCATGCTGTGGGATTTATGCTGTTATACTGAACATCCTAGACATGCCTAGGCACATCTCCAGAGCAGAACTGAATATTCTGGGGTTAATCAACAGAATTCCAATCTAATCTCCACAAATTCACGGAACAGATGAAAGAGGGGGAAATATTCACTCCTCAAGTACATAATTTTCATACAAAGGCTTTACACAGGACTTAGGGAATACATTTTTTCCTGCAAAGGACCTCTCCTGACTGTGTTCCAGCTCAGGGGTGATGCAGCTGGATCACATCTCCAGACAGTAGTTTTGCAACTGCTGGACCACATGCTCTATACTCCTAAGCTCTCCTCCAAGACCTTTGCAGCATCTCTCTGCTCAGATTCCCAAGAGAATCAATCAAATCCAAGTTTACTAACAGGTCCATCTGTATCAAGGGATTTGGTACCTTGTCATTTGAAGACTCTTCTGTCATTAGATACTCCTCATCCACAAAGAGATCTGACTCAGCCTGATGCTCTCCCTGTTTCTGCTGATGATCCAGCTCTATTTGATTGCCTCGGCACAACAAGCTGCTCAGCAGCTCCACATAGAGGTCAATGAGTTGAGGACCCAAAGTTCTACCAAGCTATGAAAACAAAGACATCTTGGAAGTTGAGAAAAGAGGAGGATGGGACCACAAAGATAATTATCCAACAGGAATAGGAGTTAACTAAGAACTGTTTAGATTACAATTTCTTCTGGGGGATGGAATCGCTCCCTTATGTAGAAACATAATTCTAAGAAAAGTCTCAGTTTGCCAAATATTGATCGGTATAAATGTCATTTATACTGTGACATTCAGATGTTACTTAGGCTGGTGAATTTTACTCTCTGGAAAGGCTTCTTAGAGAGACCCAGGAGCTGGATTAAAATCTCGAGTTTATTTGCACTCACATCAATCAGTAAGGTAACCCATGTAAAGTAAATTCAAGTCTCCTCAACTATCAGAAGAACTGGTATTTGTTTACAAATTAGGTGCAGTTTTGTCTCAAGGGGTTCAGCCTCAGAACCAAGCATAGGAAAAAGCTGGAATCTAAGTTTCAACAGCCAAGTCATTTGTACCTTCTACATTAAAAGAAACCAAACATAACCACAATATTATTACAATATTGCCCTTACACTGCTGAAGTTCTCCACTGTGGATTTCAGGTATAGCAGCACGTGCTTAACTCCTAATAAAAGCTGTTCAGGTGGGAGCCAGGAAGCCAAGTCTCTCAATTTTGTCTGAACACCATCTTCCAGTAAGGTATTGCTTCCTCTCTCATAGGCTCTCTTTAGTGAAGTGGTAAATACAGAATCCAGTGCCACGGTAGGTTCTTGGCATACCTCCTTGTGGTTTTTAAACTGTTGTAAATGAAAAAAAGCATATGAGAAAAATAATGATGAGTATGAATCAAAAATCTCTTGAGAAACCTTTGTTTTGAGATGAGCTCTGAGCTGAAGTCAAGCCTAAAGCTCCAGGAGCACAAGTGTGCAGTCCTGCTAGAACAGAGCTGTCCAGCAGTGTCCCCAGGGGGATCTGCAGTGCTCACTGCTGGCCTTACAGAGAAACTCACCAAAGCCAGCCCAGGGGGCCTGTGACCCCCAGCCCACCCGGGGGGAGCTCCAGGCACTGTGAGCTTGAGGTCACAGCACATGCCAGGCTCTGCTGTGCCTGGTGAGAAATCTCTCTACAGCCCCTGAACCCTGGCATTGCCTCCCAGCCAGCACCAAGACCTCTTGTGTCATCACAGAAAAGCCCTGGAGCAAATGTGTGTCCCAATGTGATCAAGAAGAAACACAAAATTAGCTCAATAAAAATGCACTTTCTGATAGAAATGTAACCTCTATAAACAGTGAGGTTTTTATAGGAACACTGGCTCAAGAATTCAGTGACTTCCGTACCACAGGTTCCTGAGATTGCTGGGGTATCCAGAGCTTATAGTACTGGTTAAACTGGTAGAGCTGAGGATATTTAGAAACTTTGAGAGACTTGAGATCTTTATCATAGAGCTGGAACATCAAGCAGAGGGCAAGGGGCTCTCTCTGAGAGTGCAGGATGTCAGTGAAAACAGCAACAAGGTACTCCACAATTTGTGCTCCTAGAAAAGCAAAAATAAATGAAATTATTGACATGAGCACAGACTCACGGGCAACCCTCCTTACTCTGGGCCTGGGCAGCAGCCCACAGAGAATCACTCAGAGAAATACTGGATAAGAACAAAAGGTGTTTGCAGTGACCTGGACAAGTGTTCCTGACCCACTGAGGTACCTGAAAAGTCCTCCACACATTAGCTCTTGCTGAAGTAAATTATCCCCCTTCACTGTGCTGTGCTAAACACACCTGTATTTTAACAGGAAAAGACTCCTGCCAAGCACCACCTCAGAGAAGAACTGATTTGCACTGGGGGACACACACTCCAGTTAATGTGTACAAGTTAAATAGGAAGAATCTTCTTTCAGAACTGGGACTTTCAGTCCACCCCAGGTGCAACTTGACTGCCAAATACACAGAGCACTTAGTGAGGTGCTGTGGGGTTGGCAAATATGCTCCAAGCCCACCTGACCCCCCTGTGACTCCAGCGCTTTCCTCAAGGAGGTGGTCGAACTTTGCAACATTTGCCACCAGAGCTTCATCTCTGAAGAAGCTTTCTTTGGAAAATGCATCCATTTCCTACTCAACAGTGCAGCCCTCTCTCCCTGATCTCAGGAAGAGCTGCCTACAGGCATGGAAACATCTTCCTCTCATGATCTCCACACTGTTCTTAAAACACTGAAGTGTTTCTGAAGCCAACTACTTCCAGACCAAAACTGTCCATGCAGGGACAATGTCTCTTTTGCTTAAGGGCAGGGAAAAAGGGCAGAAGCACCTACTAAGCATCAATGCCACTCTTGAGCAGGAAACACCATGCATCTGCTCCTCCTTCTGCTTACTGGGAAGATAATAAAATGTCTCAAGGTAAAAAAAGATAAATGGTGAAAAATTGTAAAAAATGGGTAAAAATGATGCCACTTTCACTCCACTGGTAGAGATGACACATAAAACCAAAAAAGACTGTACCTGTTCCATTTTCAGACTGGAGCAACAGTACATTCCTGGCTTCTAACGCAGCAGGGACAACAGCACTGAAGGGAAATGTTTGGATAATCATGTCTTCGTTTAAAGAGAACCCAATTTCTTCATCTAAGCCATCAGTGCCCTCGATCAGGACATCCACCATATCCAGGACATCTAACAAGTGAAGAAAAAAATCTAAGCAGAGGATCCAAACTAACTGGAAAAACAACAGAGGTAGAATGCAACACTCCAGGAATACAAGGCATCTTTTTAATTCCCAAAACAAGGATGAAAGCCACATTTGTCAAGCAATACAATGGTAAGTGCAGCACAAAAATCACAGCTGAACTTCACTCTGCCTTTCAATGCTGCTGTCCAGCCCGGGCTGCCCAGAGCAGCTGTGGCTGCCCCTGGGTCCCTGGAAGTGTCCAAGGCCAGGTTGGACAGGGCTTGGAGCACCTGAAGTAGTGGAAGGTGTCCCTGCCCGTGGCAGGGGGTGGAATTGGATGAGCTTTAAGGTGCCTTCCCACCCAAACCATTCTGGGATTCCATGATTCTATGAACAGCCCCAGGGACAAGAACTAAGTTTCCATTTTTGTTTGAAAACGCTGCTGCAAGAGCCTAAAGAGAAATTTCAAAATCTGTTAAAGTGGCACAACCAAAATTACTTTTGGGGGTAAAGTAGTAACTTTGCAATTCTGACTTCTGATACCAAGTACACGTGGAGGGCTGAATCCTGGAGGTCTTTACTTAACAGGATTTCTATAGTTATCAATCCCCAGTTTGCTGATCAGGGCTAGAAAATGTAGCTCCAGATCCTGGAATTCTGTTGTTGAGGGGATAATCACATACCATCAATGTGAGACACAGGGATGCTGATGTTATCAGAGTCCTGTTTCAGCACAGTGACCTGGAGCACGCTGGCTTCCTGAACCAGGTCTGCTGCCTTGTCTGTGTAGGCATAGGGGTTTGTCACCAGCTTCAGCAGGATCTGTCAGCAAAGGTGGAGAGAAAGGAAAGTGCACAGGCTGGCAGGTGGACGGGAACCGCATGTTGCTACAAAAGACCATGTGCTAAAAGTGGTTGGGCAAGTTTCAGGAGGACAACTTCCACATCACTTCTGCAGGATTCTGTCTATGGTTCTTGCTCTACAGGGGACACTGATGGAAAAAAAAAAGTCCACAGCAATCTGGCATCTAAACTGCTACCACAGACTGAATCCCTGGGGAGACTCCACTGGAAAGGAAGCACTGGGCATTCAACATCCTGAAGAATAAACAGGAAATGTCAGCTTTTCTTGTAAAATACCACAATTTATGAAGGTCTGATTATTTTGGCATCTAAAGAGGAGATGAACACTACCTACACATACAATACTTTATCCTTATACCAGCAATGCTGTAATAACAACTGTTCTTTCTGGATTTCATTTTCCTACAAATCATTTTGCTGTCCTCCCACCCAAGACAAGAACGATGTGACCTCTCTATAAAAAAATCACAAACACTGCTTTTCTCAGAATTCATTCACTGGTCTTTCACAGGTTTCCCAACCATAGCAACAAAATCTATAGTTTCCACTAAAACTACTCTTTGCATTGTTTATCCAGCTAATTTGAACACTGTTACCCTTTCCAAAAACTGAATCACTGCTTCCTTTCGGTCTTCTTTTGTATTATCCAAGTGTTCCAGCCAAATTGAAAGTTCCTTCCATGTGTACTCAAACACTCCACTGTCACGTAAAACCTGTCCAGGAAACAAAGGAGGAGGTGTGTAAAAAAACCTCAAAATACCTAAAGTACAAAATCCCAAGAGACACAAATCTTTTTGCACACTAACTTCATGATTCTTTCTTCTGCTAAAGGAAAAAAGAAGAGCAGGTTGATGAAACAAAGGATCTGTCACTCTCCTCACTCCCTCAGTTTAGGATTCCTTATTCCTACTCAGTAAGACAACTTTAACTGTATAGTGGAGAATAAAAATCTTACTTCTATAATTTCGGGAGAGCAGGTTATACTGCTTTCAGAGGGTTGTACATCTTTATATCATCACAGGCAGAAAAAAAAGCCCCTTAAAAATAGCCTGTAGGGGACTTTAGAAAACTACTGATCTAACAAAAAGGAAAATCATTGCTAAATCAAACCAGGCTACTAGCTTCCTGACTCTGGCACCTACATTAAATGACTGCAATTACACAGAATGAATCTGTGCTTTTGCTCCTCTCTACACACAAAACACAAAGGAAGCTATCACAACTCATTTGTTCAACATTTACTCTGTGTACAACACCAGCAGCTCTAAAAATAACTGCTGCTTACGTGAATCTGACAGGGTCATTCATTTAAATAAAGAAAAAATGAAGGAAAAAGGTCTCGTTTTTACATAATTGACTATTTATGGCAGAGTCTTCAAATAGAAATGCACTTGCAGCTCTCATGAAAACAGGCTGGAACAGAATGTGAAATCCAAAAACAAGCCTTCATTTAAATGGCACTGTGTAGAAAAATAAGTTCTTACCATCTATTCTGAGCAGCCTTTCTGCTGACATAACTGCCCTGAGTTCCCTGCTCCTGCATTCCCTTTAGAGAAAACACAATGGACTGAAGGGGAAAGTGAACATAAGAATGAGTCGGGCAGTCCATGTTCCCACTTGGAACAAAGAATCCAAAACCACTGGAAAAATGGCACATTTGGAGCAGATTTTGGTTGAGACATTAGCTACTGGGAGACCCACTGAACCTGTCTCTAATGCCTTGCAAGGATCAAGGGCAACTAAATCCTAATTCAGTCACTGTAACTTTGGTTTGGTGGACTGAACATTACAATGGCACCCTGTGATCAGAGCTAAATGCAAAGATTAAATGCACAAAGCTGGGTATAAATTTGTGAGCCATGAATACTGCAGCACATTGCGTGAGGAGGTCTGCCTAGGGCCAGTACAGCTTCCTGGATTTTCTCTAGGCAGGACAGTTTGATTGCATTTATTCCTAATGTAGATCTCCACCCCTACTTAGATAACGAAAAGATGTCGTTTTTAAGAAGGCGCTGAAAACAACAGCCACTGCTGTCTTGCGGACTTGCAGTTGACCAGTTTTTCTGAAAAGTCAAATAATTCATTTAAATGTACAGAAGGATATTTTAATTACTTTTAAGACAAAAAGTACTCCTTGTATCAGACAGTAACAGAGAGGACTGCTCTGCAGGGCCAGAGCAAACTAGCAGCTAAGGCTTTAGCAAGGCTTGAGTGCTGAAGTACAGATTAAATAAACAATCACAAAATCAAAAATAAAAAGTAATCACTTCTTGATCAACGTCAAGACCTTTGCAGGCACAAACTACACTGATTTATTACAGTGTTGGAATTAATTCAGCCTAGGTGGGTGGGCAAACATTAAAGACATTTTCCTTACTCTTTCACCAACTGCTGCAGGAAAGTCAGTTCACTGCATTTATCTCCATAAAATATTTAGCTAACAGCCAGTTATCTGACAGCAAACTCCAACAAGTCACAGGAATCAGGAAAGCAGACTCTGTTGACCACACAACCATGCAGTAAAGGTATCTGCCTCTTACAATCCCGAAATTTCAGACCAGTGGGATATAGTGAATATCCTGATATTTTAATTCAAATGCTTACCTTGATGATTAATTTTTTGGTGGAAATTTTCAGATGAGAGTAGGTACTTGTAACAAACATTTTCATCAGTAAATAGAAGACTGATTTTTCACCAGACATCTTCTCTGTCTCAGAGATATCCTTCAAGAAAAATATATTAAAATTCCCCTGCCACAGCAACACTGTACAGGAGAGCATATTGCACTGAGGCTGATATGTAATTATATTATTTTATAGACCTGCCCAAAAATCCTAAGGCCAGAAATGAATGGAACCATTTACACTACTTTGCATTCAATGAGCAGCAACAGAAAGCCCAACTACAACAAGGACCCAAGAGAAAGCCACTTCCCTCACCAATCATCTTTTACTCCCCCATCATTCCACTTCTGTCCTTGTCACCACACTCCATGAGTGTCTCTGCTTCCCCTCAAAGCCAGGTCAACTCCTTTCTCCTGACATGACAAGCAAACTCTTGAAAGAGTTCTTATTTTACAAGCCTGCAGTTAAAAGGAGAGCTGGGGCCCTGATGGTTGTCCACTAATTATGGAGAGCATTAAAAAATGTTGGAATCTGCCTTGGGAAGGGGTGGGATGGCTCCCATCAGCAGCTCATTTCCCTGGTCTGCAACCTCAGGCTTTCCAGACAAGTGGAAACTAGCACATTCTCACTTGTGCTCCTCTCCAGAGGCATGCAGAGCTGAAGGAACCTTTATCAGGGGGGAAAAAATGTTGTCCTTGTAAAAAAACTTTCCGCTCAGAAGGGATTTTTCACTACTGCTAGGACTGCAATTCCTGTTGGTTTTACAAAAGGGTCAGCTCCTAAAATGACTGGACCGGACTAATTTAAAACTAGGCAATCCCAGATGGAAAGACTTGAGAACAACAGCCCAAGGAAACAAATATTTGCATCAGCCTCTTACCTGTACTCTGAACCAGGCAAATTTGTTTGCAGGAAGTTCCAAAGCCACTTTCAGTATGTGGTGCTGCAGGAGAGGAGGGACCTCCTCCCTCAGGCCCTTTTCAGTGACTATACCTGAGGTGTGAAAGCAAGAAACCAACTTCAGTTTGGTTCATCTTCCTGAGATCTCAGAACACTCACCTTTTAGGGTTTAAAACACCGCTGTGAGACAAACTGGCAATTCACAGATCTTCATAGCATGGGATCCCCAGACACACTGCAACTACGTTTGGCCAACCCTAGGTGGGAATGCAGCCCTCAGAGACAGATTGTACCACCTGACCCCAGCACAAACCATTGGTCATGCACGGGAATACAAAATTTCATTTATCAGTCTCAGCAACCCTGAAAAGCTGTGACCTACAGGTAGTACAAAGGATGGATAAACTGGAGAGCAAGTGATTCATTTACACCATCATTTTCTACCATGTCATCTTTCTTCAAAATCAATAGCCAGGCTCACTTCATTACATTTGTTTGAGAATGACAACTTATTTTCCAGCCTGTTTAACTTTATTATTTCAAAATGTACCCAAACAGACCCACAGAGATTTCTGCCTCACAAAAAGGTGTCTTGCCTTTTGTACAGTTTGAAGTAAGCAGACCAGTGCAAGAAATAAAGGGATAAACAGGGTATGTGATCTGGTGAGTCACCAAGTACAAAAATCAAACAGGCTGCGACAGGGGGAAGATCTCTGCGACAGAGCTGATTTAGAGAGGGATTTTTCTCGGACAGGTTAATCAAGGCATTTACCTAACTCCCACCCTTACACATGCCAGGCCATGCCTAACACACAGATGGCTGCTCGAGCTGGGTGGCCCACAAGCCCTGGTGGCCACACACAGCAGTGATACCCAGCCAAGCCTTTGCTCTCAGCTGTACATGGCTGCATTCATTGTACCACGAGCAGTACTGGAGGACCTTCCCAAATTTGCCAGGTGTGATTTGCCCTTAGTGAAATCATGCTGGTTGTCACCAACCACCTCTGTGTTTTCCATGTGCCTTAGCAGAGTTTCCAGGAGACTCTGCTCCATGATCTTGCCTGGCACAGAGGTGAGACTGACTGGTTTGTAGTTCTTGGCTCTTTCACTTCCTCCTTTTTAAAAATGGGGGCTGTGTATCCCCTTTTCCAGTCAGTGGGAACTTAACCAGACTGCCACAAACTCTCAAATGCAACAGGTAATGCACTAGTCACTGCCTCTGTTAGGTCCCTCAGGACCCGTGGATGGATCTCACCAGGTCCTGTGGACTTGAGCAGGTTCAGGGTCCTCAGATGGGCTTCAATCTGATCCTCTCTGACAGCGAGGCTCAGGATCTTCACTCTCCCAGTCCCGGCATTTGCCCTTCCCTACTTGGGAAGCTTGGCTGGAACACCTGCCATTGAAGGCTGAGGCACAGAAGTCATCCAGAACCTCAGCCTTCTTCATATCCAGGCTAGTCAGGTCTCCCATTTCCTTCTGGAGAGGGTCCACATCATTCCTAGTTTTTCTTTTGTTGGCTATGTACCTATGGAAGTCTTTACTGTTGCCTTTGACATCCCTGGCCAGACTCAGCTCTAACTGAGCCTTAGCTTCCTGAACCCTAGATTAGAATTCAAAGCCCATGAAGACCAAACACTTCCAAGAACATGACACACAGAGAGAAAGACTGGAGTGCAACGCAGTGCTGACAGCTGAGTGTGGCAGAGCAGCTATGGAATTTAACAGTGCCAGAACACTGCAGAAACAGCAACAATAAATGCCAGCACAATGGGGAAACTAAAATGGGCTATTTTTAGAAAACAGTTCTTTATCTCCACAGAAAAGCAAACATTCCCATCTGCTGTGGACTTTGTAAACAGCCAGAGAAAATAGTGGAGGAAATAGAAAAGCCCATCACATACCTTTTAGCAGCTTGCTAAAATCAAAGTTGCTCCGTGCTACCAAATGGGGCACAACCTTCTGATAAAGACATATGACCTGAAGCAGTGCAGCTTTCAGAAGCAGCGTCTCAGCATCATCTGAAACTAAACAAAGTGTTTCCAGAATTAGTTTCTTCTTCCTTCATGGCAAGAGAGCACAGTGTAGCACCTCCATTACCCAGCATGAGAATTACTAACTGTATTTCCAACAGACTTGCCTAGGGAATGACCTGCTAGCTTCCCAACAGCCCTTGATAAAAACACCAACGAGAAAAACACCCATGGATCTCTAGCTTCCTTCCCTAGCATTCCTGTGTGAATACTTTCAAAACTAAACCTGTGTATTCAGTGCTTAGATTGAGAGCTGCCAATTCTAATTTGACTCAGAAGTGCTCACACATATAAAACACAACCTGAACATTTGAACACTCACTGTAAGAATGCCACCAGTCCTGCTGCTGTATAATTTAAGGCTGAATAACAGGAAAAAGTGAAGGAAAGGATATGGTCATGCTGCTGATTTTCTGGGACCACTACTTTTAGCTAATGTCAGGTAGGTCTGGCTGGGGAAGTGCAGGAGACAGTACACTGTCGTTTGTTGCAAATGTGTTGTTTCAGTTAAAGACTTCTTTCTTTCCCTTTCCTCTTTCAAAATAATACTTTCTCAGTGTGAGCACTTGGCAAGAGGCAGACAACAAATAACTGTGTAAGACAAACACCAACATCACTTAAGGCATCTGTTTATTTCCTAGAAAAGCCATCTCAGCTTTCAGCTGTAACATGAGGAGGCACAAAAGCTACTTGTTATCCAGTCATTAATGAAAGGAAGCAGAGTACATGAAGGACAGCCAAAACATTTAACACCTAATTTTTTCCTATTAACTTGGTCTCCCTCAGGGAGTTAGAAAGAACTGGATGAATGCCATGGATAAACTTTGTTTGCCTGAGTCTCAGCTCCCATTAGAAAAGAATTCTCTGGTGGCCACAATGCAAATAAAGCTGTAAAAGGTGAGCTGGGAGTAAGCGACACAGCGTTACCACCTCAGCATGCAGAGGAACTTCAGCTACAGTCCTGCAGAAATTAGCTGCTCCACTGGTTTTCCCAGGCACTCTGCCAACCAAGCCCTGGAGTATCGGTGCTGACAACTACTTTGCTGCCCAAAGGGATGCACAGAAGGACATCCACTGAAAAACCCTTTGCTCCAGGAAATCTCTCTGTGGAAAATGCAATGTGAAGGGCAAAACTGGCTGCAGATTTATCTCCAGCCTACAAGGAAAACTTCACAGGCTTTTTGCCAAGATGGGTAACCAGGTTTAGGCAGAGATGGCGGGGCAAGATGATTTACAGAGATCCTTTCCAACCTCAACCATCCTGTGATCCTGGGACAGCAGAAAGTCAAACTGCCTAACCTTCTAGTAGCAGTGGCAGCCTATATGTTAAACTGTGTTCTCAGGCAATTCTAAAGGCCTGAAGAATAGAACAAAGAAAAGGCACAAGTGAGATCTGGATTTGACTGAAGTTAAGGGCAGGATGAGGGTTTCACAACACCCATTCCCACAGAGGTAAGAAGGGGTAACTCCACCTGCTTTGCCTACCATGCTGCTCAGCAACTTCTGCTGTCTCCATAGTTGCCTTCACAGTGGAGACATCACCTTCCTTTTTCTCTGCTGGGCCATCGTGGTGATCTCTCTCTTGCTTCAGAAGGGACTGCCAGACAGCCACTATATTATTCATGTCTGGTAAAACCTAAAAGCAAAAAGGGTAAATTGCAACAGCTCTCCTTTGCAGGACCAAGCTCCTGTGACAAATACATCCCAACCACCCAACAGGAAGATTTGCTGCTCTTCACAAAGGTTGAAACTGACCTCGTGTGCAATTAGGGAATGATCTGAAATCAAGCACTGTACTTTCACTTCTGCAGAACATCAAGTACTGGAAAGAACATTTTATTGAAAGGGTTTCCTGTGAAAAACTGATGTCTAGCTCTTCTTCTTCGTGCTATATTTTCAACTCAAGTGCTCTCTTGTCTAGTAATTTCTGAGTAACCTCTTCTGGCTACACTGACTTGAACCAGAAGGAGAACTTGCCTCCTGCTCTTGCAAGTCATTTGCAGCACAACAGTCATCAATATTACAAATTCCCAAATAAAGTTTAGCCATGTCAGGAAACACAGGCTCCCACATCACTGTTTATCCCAGAGCCTCCCCCAGGATACCATCTCCTGGCTCCTAGGCTGCAACCACTTGAGGAGAAAGTACAGAGGAGAGCAGTTGTCTGCTGCCTGCAAAATGCCTCCTGTCAGCCCCCAGTTGTCTCTTTCTTTCTACCTTGCTGACAGCTTCTCTGTAGAGCTGCACAAACTCCTGCGCTGCCTGCAGCGTGTAGATCTGTGACCTTTGCCAAGTTTCTTCAGACAAACAGTGCTCAATGTTCCTCAGGGCTCTTCTCAGCACCATGGATACCAGTGACAGGATGCTGTTCTTCACCACTGCGCTGGGCAACTAAAAGAAGGAAGCGAATTCATGAGATTTCAGTGATTCCTGTTAGGCTTTGCACAGAATCTGTACTCTGAATGCTAAAATTTGTCAATGAATGAATAAATGATTTCCTAACTCTTGGCTAGCAGTAAAGAATCCATAGGTTTTCAGATTCCCAGCCTAAACCACGAGTGGGCAGTGGCACAAGTAGTGCTTCTGAAAGGCACCTGGAATCAATATCAGGGGTTTTAATTCTTTTTCCAGTGCTTCCCCAAGCCTAACTCATGCTGAGGCACACAATACAAAACACATGAAATTAACCAACTTAAGAAATTTCTTGGATGATCACACACTTCAATTAAACAGTACAAACTGGAACAGAAAAATCACTGAAAAAGTATAGAGCACTCTTACATTTAACCCTTGGGTGAACATTATTTTATTGCACACTGCAGGGACTGTTGTTACCATCACCATAGAAAGCAACCTGGGAAGGGGAATGAATTCTGAAGTCTTGAAAGAATTGGAGATCTCTGGTTGAGCCTCATAGATCTGAAAAGGAAAAAAAAAAAAATTAAGGCCCATTGATACAGTCAATTCCTTCTTTCCCAGTTTAGTTTAAATGTTTACAGAGCTTCGTGCTCTGAGCATGGCTTTTTACCATCATCCATACTCCTACCTTCTTGAGTAACTTCATATTGTCCATCCAAGCAGACTTCACTCTAGGAACAAAGGAGTACCGGGTCTCCTTAAAGTATCTATTCAGTAAATCTGGGCATACTTTGAAAATATTCACCATGAGATCAGCAACCATTTCATCTTCTGTTGCAGTTTTTAAACCAAGCAGGAAGTGCAAAAGTACCACATTTCCTCCCCTGTTGAAGACAAAAAAAAAATTATTTTAAGTAAGAAATCCTTATTTTGATACTTCATAGGGAATGTGAACTCTGCAGCTCCTCTAACTGTTAATTGAAGGCACGACCTCTCACCCTCCTGGCATAATATCTGAGTTTATACTCAGAGAAGTAAGAACTGAATCTACCTCCACATTTTCTGCATGACAAACAGTAATTACTTTGAACCAATACCACACATATCAGGGCAGACACAATAACTAGTGAGGTCTCTTTTGCTTCTAGCAAAAAATCCATGTACAATCCCAGCTGCCCCGTGACTTACTTGCCAGAAGTTCCAAGACTTGGATCATAGAATGTTATGCCATGTTTCAGAGAGCAGCAGAGGTCCACCAAGAAACTATGCACAAGTTCTCGTACCATCATTTTTCCCACCTCTTCAGGACCTTCAGCCACCTACAAAAAGAGAAATTTGGCATGACAGGTATCAACTTCAGTCTACATTTTATATAGCTCCTCTTACAGAAAGGCTAGAAGAAAGTTTGGCTTTTGTTCACATTAAGAAGAGAAGCTTCAGGACTCGAAGGCCCCTTCCAACCCAAACCATTCTGTGATTCTCTATGATTCCATTAACCTTCTACATCCAGAACAACTCAAGATCCCTATGGATGAGAAAGCTCTTGACAACCATGGCTGGGCAATCATGAATCATATGACTTACATGGACTGCCAGGAACTGCAACAACTTAGTATTATTCAGAACTGAAATGTATGCTTATGAAGGGGTCAGAGATTTGCACAGCTCCAAACAGACACCTACTAGAAACCAATCTCCTCCAAAAGGTGTTTACAGTATATCAGGATGGGAGTGGAGGGTCATAAGCATCTGGTAGGGGAAATGCAAGACACAAAGGTGAAAAAGCTGCAGCCAAAACCCAGTGAGAAAGAGCAGAAATTTGGGGGTTCTTTATAAGTAGGCCCAGTAGATTCCTCTTCTTGAACTCATCAAGCTAAGAGCAACTGGGAGCTGTTTCAAAACCTGTGGGGTGCAAGGGGGGAGGGGAAAAAGGCAGCACAAGGACTAAGAGTAACAAAGAAATAAATTACCAGACCTTTAAATCCTCAGGGCTGACATCAGTAATCCCATTCCAACGGTACAGTGAAGCAATGTGAATCAACACTTCTGCAGTGAAAAAACGCACCTTCTGTGTTTTGGTGATGTTTTTGTTATGAACCACCTGAAAATAGTGAGACAAAACCAAACTCTTCTATTTATTGCAAGCTATCACAAAATAATGGCAGAATAGCAACACACTTCATTCTTCTAGCACACACAGAGCTGGCTCTCCTCACTAGGGCAGACAGAAAGTTCTGCCTGTCCTGCCAACACTTTGCTCACGTGCTCCTGGCTCCACCTTGGCCTACACCAACCTCTGCAAACCCTGCATGTGCTGGACAGGACAGACATCCACATTCAACTGGAGATTGTGTTTAGAGCATCACAGACACAGACCAGAACCAGAGAAACCTGGGGTACACGTGGTAAAGCCTACTACAAATAAAGTTTCAATGAAAGGGAATACACAGTGGAGGAAGTTTCTTAAAAGCTCTTCTGCTGTGTTTAACTCCTGGCATTGCTTTAATTCTCATTTTCCTTGCTAAGCTGAAAGAGTCATACAGTGTGCTGGGGTTCACCAATAACGTAACAGCTCATGATGTATGACTTCCACATAGGAGAATTTTCATTTGGAAAACAAAGTTTCAAGGAGGTTTATTTTACATTTAAATGGTAGCTTTTTTATTCTCCTTTTTTTTCATGTTATTGCAACAGCAAAACGAAGAACATTTTTGGTTTTAACTGGCCAGTTGTGAAAAGCCTGAGTCTGAGGCAGGCTCTCATGGTTATGCTCTAAATGTGAAACTACTTTTTCTTCATTATCTCAAATGTTTATACAACAGCTTAAGCAACATTGCTGAGCTCTCAATTTCAGCATTAATTGAAAGACCAGTCTTCCTGTGACTGGAAGCACCAAAAATACTCCAGTTCTTTTGACCTTCAGGCTTGGCACTGACGCAGTCATAACCCATGAAAAGGTGAGAATCTGTTGCACACCACACACTGAAGATGAGCTGAAATTAGCATTCAAGCACAGGCTATTGCAATGACTTCCTTTAAAAGGAGGCATTGGAAAAGGAGAATAAATTTCAATCCTGAGACAGTAATATAGCCAAGCTACCAACTTCCAACACATATTATTAACCATGGACACCACAGCAACACACTGCCAGCAGCCCTAAGAACTGAACATTGTGTGAGAAATCACTGCAGAACCCTTTCTAGAAGCAAGGAAAAGAGAAAACATGAGACAACACAGTTTCAAGGGTGTATCATACCTTAGTTCTCAGTGTGGAAAGTAGAAGATTGACAGTAGAAACTCTGTCTTCCTTTATGTCAGAGCGAAGAATATTTGGAATGAAATCTGAGAGGACATTTCAAATGTTAAGTCAAAATGTGAGAGCTTTTTTCATACTAAAATGCTTCAGGGAATTTATACCCGCTCCTCTTCCATGTCCCATTATTTATCTTGCTGTTATATGCCAGGATGAACCAAAAGGCAGCAATCAGAGTCCAGAAGGATGATGTGTCTGTGACCATGGTGATGAGCAAGTGATGCTGCCAGACCTACTCTCATCTTGAATCTGCTGATTAACACTGCTATGGCATCTGTTAACTGCAAATACATTCTGGGCCCTGAAATGCTATACTGAAACTTATGTAAGTTCATATTCTTTCTATTTTTGAAAAGTTTTAGCAGATAGCATATCGTTCTCAAACAGAAGAGGCTTATTTACTACACTACCAAAGAAGTTTAAAGCTTTTCAGGTAGTAAGATTAAAAATACATATTTTGCTTCTTATTCGTGCTCTCTACGTGGTTCACAGTTTTAATAAGATCGTATTTATTATCACCTCTAAATGACTGTGCCTTAAAACCAAAAACCAGACAAGCAATCATGAAGTACCTTTTAATTCCAGCACCTGTGCCAAGACTGCATTGTCACCAGCAATGAGAAAGGAGAGAGCAAACTGAATATAAGCCATGCGGACATCTGTTCTCCCCTGGAAACATAAAAACAGAAATATAAAATAAAAAAATGCTGTTAGCACACAGATTGTACAGAAATGAAACAACTTTTATAAACATGCTGCACATAGCCACAGACACACATTTACATGCAATACATCCACAGTGTATTCAGCTAAAAATCCTCTTGCATTAAGCAGATCAGTTTAACATAAAAAGTGCTTTGCAATTCTCAATACATGAGACCAGGCCAAAAATTTAAATAAAAAGGAAATATTAACAGCAGTTTCATGCCAAACCCTGCATCACTGAACCTCCTCACTTGTGCACTGCTTAGTCAGTTCCCAAAAATGCCCATGAAAAGGGGCTAATATATTATATTATATTATATTATATTATATTATATTATATTATATTATATTATAATAACCCCCAATTCAGGCACAATGGAAGCAGTGAAAGCTTGGCCTGTACCAGCATGGTATGTTTGTGTTTGAAAACTCACCTCAGATAGCCAGTTGTGGCAATTTCACTGAAAGCTGTGCAAGAGTAAGACCTTTTGGATGCTTCTTTCCTTGTACCTTACTTGCATATCTAACAAGCTTGTGGTCAAAAGACTGCACCCAAGCATTTAGAATTAAGGGTGGAGGTAGTTCTGCAGACAACTTCTGCAGTGAGGTCAAAACCCATGGAATCTGACAGTTCCAGAACTACAAAAGGTGGTTGCAGGGAAAAGGGGACGTGTTTGGTTTTTTGCTTTCCATTTGATTGCTTTATATAGAAAAAGTCTGAATGTTCATCTCAGATGGCACAAACCCAACACAAATGTACACATTCACTCTGCAAGTCATCTTTAAAATCTGGAAATAATATATCAGCATTGAAAATAATACTGGATGTATTACACACTTACATTTGGAATGACACATAAATATTCTTGTTCTAAAGCACTGCTTTGGGTCAATCCTGACTATTTTTAGCAAACAGGGAGGGAACAAGAATCAGATTCTTCTGGAAAAAGACTAATTACTTTTTCTCCTCACTCACATATTCTCCTTGAGGATTTCCAACAAGAGATTATTTAGAACTCTTGTTTATATTTCCAAATGCAATTACTCTGTATTAGTACTGAGCAATAGTCCCTCTCCAACATCCATTTATTTCAGTGGGAGCAAACTGCAAAAAGACTGACTAGTTTTCAGGAGTTTACTATCACTTTCACTCTTTTTTAGGCACTAGAAGGGCAGTTCATAGAAACTGTCCATTTATATTTCTCCACAGCTTGTTGGAAACACACAAATTACATGTGTCCAGTGAGGCACAATCAAGGACTTCAGCCTGACATAGGACAGGAAGGGAGAATTAAATCCTTGCAGATGAAAATACAGCAGAGAAACATCAGCAAGAGCTAAATATCTAAATAATTGGATAAAAAAGCTGGTGGAGTCATGGCATAGCATCCCATGGCACACAGCACCTTAACTTACCTTATTACATCTTTTTTTCAACAATCCAGGCAGGTATCTGTTATTGAAATCAAAATGACTATATACATCCCTTGCAGAATCTGGGCCCTGAGCCACCATTGCTGACAAGAGCATAAGGCACCCTCGGCTCATCCTAAAAAATAAGCACAGGTAAACCTGCAGGTTGTTTCCAGGATGATGGTTATACAACCCACCAAACCAAGAGATTAAAACTTGAGAAAATAGAAGGGAAGTTAAACAACCAATGTAATTATTTTAGGCAGTAATAATGGTAGCTGGGAAAGAGGGGAGAGGGAAGAAGGGAGAAGGAAACACCTTTTTACATTCTTCCCCAAAATTAAACCTTAATGTGAGGCTGGATATCCCCAGTATGAAGGAGTTTAAAAGGGAGAAAGTGCCAAAATTAACAACTTGAAGATGACCTCATGGCAGTGGGGTTGGACTAAACAACCCTGAATTATTCTATGATTCTGTGAACTTCTAAATTCATAGAGGTTTGCCATTTATTTCAATGGGAATATGCCAGGGCCACGAGGTACAAGACTGCAGACCTCCATCACCTGAACAGCCACTTCACATGAACAGATTTGTAATCTGTCCATCACGCTTCTGTCATGGACAGGCTGCAGATAGCCATGTGATTCAGGCAGAGATCCCTTCTAGACAAGATAAACTGTGCAATGTCTACTACACTCCCTCCAGATCAACTGACAGAGATTGTCCACCAGAGCACCAAGAAGACTTACCTGTGATTTTCAGAATACAAAGTGGCATAGATCAGTTTCATATAGGAATGAATCAACTTTTTGACAATGTTCATTCCCACGACAGAAAAATGTGAGAGGTCACTGGCTGTCCTCAGTAAAATGGCTTCTAGAGCTTGAAAGATTAACAGCATCTGCAGGATACAGAAGTATGTTAGTATCTGACAATATCAGGTAAGACTTGAAATTATTAGCTGAGCAAACAGTACTAACCACCATCAATAAAAAGAGTAACCCCACTCCAAGAGGAAAGTCTCCACACATGAAAGTGACATTAACTTCCCTTCTAGATTCTCTCCCAAAGTAATGCTTCCTCTTTGAAAAGATTACTTCTGAGAGCATGTAGTTTCAAAGAATCAATGCTACAAGAGACAACTGCTCCTAAGTGGATGATGAAGCATGAAATGTGCTGGAGAAAAACATCTGGGCTGTTCCAGCCTTGCAATTAACTCCTTCCAAAAGAATCCAGAATCCACACAGCACTGGGGCTGTGCCCATTACAAACATCAGCTCCTGTCAGTGAAAGGATCTTGAGGAAAGCCTGTCACTGAGCATGACACAAGTTGTCATTACACAGACAAAAATGATACTGTAAGGCAAAGACCAACAAGTGGTGGTTAAAAAGAACACAATCTAGTTCTACATTGTAAGCAGTTAGCAATGCTGCATCAGCATTCACAATGAAAAGTTATTTGACTCTTTGTTCATTCATTCTATTCTGATGAGGATAAATTGTGTCAAGATGAGACGAGAAAAATGACGTCAGCTTTACCAGTGGCTACCTAGAAACACTGCTGTATCAGGGAGATATCTAAAAACAATTACTTTCACTGGACTACTTTTGTTCTGCCTTTTTAATCACTTCTATTGACCCGTTTATTTCCTAAAAGGTCTTTTGACAACATTTAAAGAACCTGAACAGTTTGATTTGGACAGGACTATTGGTTGTATCATTAGATCCAAAAACATCTATTAACTGAAAAGAGCATTTCCCACTTGACAGGTGCTTCTGCCACTGCTACTCCCAGAAAACCCAATCCAAAACCATATTAAATTATCAGTGTTACTTACACCACTAAGCATTTAGCCACAGATCCACAGAATATCCCGAGCTGGAAGGGACCCTGAGGATCAGCCAGTCCTGCACAGCAATCCCAGCCTGGCCATTCCTGGCAGTGCTGTCCAAACATCCTGCAGCTCTGCCAGCCCCGGGCTGTGCCATTCCCTGCAGAGCTTTGGGACTGTTGCCTCTAGTCACTGAATTACACCCTACGGCCAACTTACTTCACTTTCAGGCTTCCTTTCTCCATCGAGAAGCCTGAAAATCTCAGCACACTCCATGGAAATCTTCACGTATCCCTCCACGACATCGTACACGTGAGGCGACGGCAGCGTCTTGGCGACGGCCACGAAGGTCTCCAGCCCTGTAAAAGCACAGAGTCAGCCGGGTCACCGTGAGGGGAGCTCCGGGCCCGGCGCCTTCCCGCCCGAGCCTTGGCCCCTCACCGCTGGCGGCGGCCGCGGCATCCCTGAGCAGCGCCTTGAAGCGAGCGCCATTGAACTCCTCGGCCCGTGGCCCACAGGCGCGCTTGGCCGCGGGCTCTCCACTCGGCTCCCCGGCATCCCGGCTCCGCTTCCCGGCCATGCCGAGCCCGGCCCCGCCCCGGAACCGCCGCGGCTTCCTCAGGAAGGGGCGGGCGGAGCGGGAGCGGGGCGGGCTCTGCGCCGTGCCGCCCTCGGGAGGCGGGAGCTCTCTCGGGAGGGCTTTACGAGCGATCCGTGCCCAAGGGGACCAAAAGAGATAAAAATAGTTATCGTGGAATGGTTTGGAAAGGACCGGAACGATCAGCTCGTTGCACCATCCAGCGCCACTGCCTTCCACTGTCCCAGGTTGCTCCAAGCCCTGCCCAACCTGGCCTTGGACACTACCAGGGATCCAGGGGCAGCCACAGCTTCTCTGGGCACCCTGTGCCAGGGCCTCAGCACCCTCACAGCTAGGAATTCCTTCCCAAGATCCCATCTGCAGCAGTCTCGCCCGCCGCTGCTCGCAAGGCCGAGCGGATCTTTGCCATCCCGGTTTGCCCGCACTGCAGCTCCCTGCGATCCTGAGCCGACTCGGCCTGAGCTTCGCGGTGCGAGGGCAAAGCAGAGGTGCCAGAGAGCAGGGAGAGGAGACAATGTCCTCGGGTGCTCCTCTCTTCCCGGGAAAGGGAAAGGAAGGCTTCGGGGCGACCAAACTGGGGCTTTCCAGTACCTGAGGGGCCCACGGGAAAAACAGAGAGGGACAGTTTACAAGGGAAGGAGTGACAGAGCAATGGGGAATGACTTCCCACTGCCAGAGGGCAGCGTTAGATTAACTAAAATCCAAACTCCTCCCTTGCTTTCAGCGAGACTTATTCCAGGAGAAGCACAGTGATAAGGAGGGATGGGAAAAGCCTTGTTCCAATAAACTGCTAGATATGCAATGACAACAGTTGAAACAGTGCTAGAAGACAAAGGAGATTGTTTTCGTAAGAAAAAAATGAAAATAAAGATCAAGATCTAACCAAATCCAAACCGGATTATTTTTCAGTTTGGATTTTTTTTTTTTAAGCAAGAGCCTGTAAAAATGAAGTGGTCCACAAGAGGGCGACACTCGCAGCCGGTCCCAGGATGAACAGACGCTTCCGCGCTGATGAAGATGCTGCTGTGCTTTGAGAAAAAAGAGGTGATGTTAGAAAAGGTTTAAATAAAAGGAGTACATCAGACTGGGAGGGAAAGGAAATGGGGTAATATGAATGGCTGGACACTAGATACAAGGGCTGTTTGCAAGTAATTTAGGAGAACAAAACTAAGAGCATCTTACTGCTGCTGGTATATCATGCTCCAAACACTGCTAATAATTCCTATTTCCTATACTTCAGTTTAACTCACTACATTCCAGCTATTTTTCTGCTTGTTTCTACGGCAGTTCCATTTGGAATTCACCTTAGTACAGCAAATTCTATGCAAAGGTACATACTTTTCAGTTCTCCCGTAAAACATTCTCAGTGGGTTCTTCTGGATGATGGAAATCCTTTGTTCCAGCCTTACTGTTTTCTTGAAACCTAAATTTAATGAGGTATCCAAATACATTTACAATTTCAGAAATTGCTAGGCACATAGTATGGAAAGTAAATAACATTCTTAGGAGGGAGTTGCTTTGTTATTGAGGGGATGAAAAGGAAGGCTAGATCTAGTAGCACTAGGAAAAATATTTGATTTAACACAGCTTTTAAAAAGCTCACAGTACCCATACTGTGATCCTCAAGGTAAAAGTCCTAGTTGCCAGACTTACAAGTCTGATAGTTATCATCACACCATATTTCATAGGATTTCTAGTATAAAAAAATTACTGCCAAATGCTACCGAAAATTTTTTTTTTCAACTCGAAGTTCAATTATTCTCTCCCCTCCCTGCCCGTGTGGCTGTTAGAGGTTTCCAGGAGGCCGGGGAGGCAGACTGCTGCTTTCACTTCCAGCCAGGTCACTTCCATGTTCTGCTGGAGTGCACTCTGAAGCCTGTGTCCTTTTCTTTGTCTATTATATCTGACAGCTTTCCTCCCCCGAGTATGTTTTTGGCAAGCTGCATCTTTGGAGGGCCAGTCAGAGACCTCAGGCTCAGATAAAGCTCATCTGCTCTGCTGTGCTTTCATGTGCAACAGATGGAAGCAGCAAATGAGTCAAGTGGTAACTTCTGAGCTGCCCGGTTTTCAGTAAATCAAAATATACTTCTGTGACTCTTACCAGATGAACATATCGTCATACCCAAGTTACACACTGCCCCTGTGGCATTTTCAAGTCTGAAAAACAATTTCTGGTCCCTTGCATGAACCTCAGCTCTCCCCCTTGTTCAAGGAACAGTTCTAGATACAAGACTAATTGAGCCAAGCAGCCCTTTCCTGCCTCAGCCACAATATGACCTCGGAAGCCTTTACTGCCCTGAACAGTGTTTAAACAGCCAAGCCCCAGCCCTGCAGTCCTGCCTAACTGCCTTGGCCTTCCAAACCTGAACCTTTTTCTTCACTGTAGGATCCTCACTTATGCAATCCTGAAGACAAAAATCTGATTTGGCAGATGAGGCCATTTCTTAGGCAAAAGCTTAATCAAGGTTTTTCTCCTGATTTCAGCCTTAAACACTCCTGTCCTGCTCAGACAGCCCCTATCTCCAGCCTTTAGCTGTAAATACTCTCTGTTCTATAGCCAAGAGTTGCCACCCCTCAAGATTAAGTCTCCTGATATGCATTTACATCATTCCCTGACCATGTCCTGGCAACCCTTCCGAAACTCAGCCTGATCTCCAGCCCTACAACCTCTCCCTACAGAGAAGGGACTATCTCTGAGTTGGACTGCTGACAGACCTGCACCTGAGCATAGTTATATAACCCATGCTAATCCCAGCCCAAACCTGTCTTTTCAGCCCACTGAAAGGTGTTTGGGTCCTGGAGCCCCAGTTACAGTAACCCCAAGACCATATGTGAGTTGTGATTCCCTACCCTAAACTACTTTGGTAGGAAATGCATTAGTTTCTTATAATACATTTTTCTTTTTATGTATAAATTAATTATAGAAAGCATTCAGGGATAATGGATTTAATTCAAAGTCACATCTTTGAAACTGTAGTTCTCAATGTTCACCCTTGGTTTACACAATTATTCCACAGAAAAGTTTCCTCCAGTTTTTCCCCAAAATTTCAAGTGTGAGATAGAGCTCTTTGTCAAATTTTCCAGCTTTCCAGCCTTTGACACCCTGAGGCATGGGGTCACAGAAGGAGAGAGGGTGGATGCTGCCAAGAGAGGGGATGTGGATGTCAGGACCACTTCCTCAGCACAGCCTCCCAAGAAGGGAATATTCCCAGTGCTATCACTTCCTTGCCATCACATGTCTGAATGCCCTCTGTTCCACACTCCCATGATCCTTGCCCCAATCAGCCCAGTGCTGATCACACACCTGGAGACACAGTCATTGCACAGCTTGAATTCCACAAGTTTGGCATTGAGGAGTCCAGCTGATGTGCAAGGACAGTGTATGGACCCAGGACATGAGTGGGCTGGCAAGGCTGAAGTAAAACCACAACTTTTTTTACTCTCGATGCTGTAAAACAAAATCACCCCTCCTCCTCTTCTTCCTCCTCCTCCTCCAATCTTGTAGTTCTTTCAGCTGGAGTGCAAGGAGTGCACTTTAAAGCTGACTAATGGCAGTTTATCTTCCTCCCACAAGGTATATTAGAACCTGTCGATATGGAAGGACCTGCCAATGCTGCATTATGAGCACCAGGGGTTTGAGTCAGAGCATGATGTGAGTCCAGAATTGGGCTGTGTGCCCACGTGCTGAAGATGGGGGGAAAGGTCAGAAAAGAAGGGAAGAGGACAGAAAACTGGGGAGGTCAATCAGCAGGCTGTGAAGAGCTACAGGAGGCAAGTGCTGAAAGCTGCTCTGAGTATCTACTGTGATACTCGTGGTACCTTTTGTGTGCTGAAATCCTTCCCACCTTCTGCACATGGAATCATCTTCAAACATCCTCCAGTCTGATTTTGTTTGACATAGTCACTGAGTCACAGAGTTTACCAGGGAGCCCTAATGCTCCTGATAGGAAAAGCAGGCACTTAGGAACGCTGCAGTTTTATTTTCAAATTTTGTTATTTGCTTCTAATTTCACAGTGCTTGGGTCAAATTAGCCTGAGGTCTGGATCTCAAAACTATTAACTCGCATTGATTATGTATTGCTGGGAGCTACTGTTTCCTGAAACACTACCAGTTTTCCATGTCTTTGTATACCTAACTTGAGAGACCTTGAAGCCTGATTTTTTTCATGGCTCTTGGAAAAGCCACAGCTTTTTCAGTGTTTTGACATTGATTCTGTGGCTTTAAAAAGCTTCAGTCTTGAATTTCAAGTACACAGTCATTAGCCATTTTGGAAAATCTTAGCTTAAGCACTCATTAAAAGGGAAACAGTGGTAACAATCAGTCGAAGGCAGGCTTAAAACCCATAATAAAGCACTTTCACTAAGAGGTTGATTTCCAAGACTGTGGTCCACCCAGCAGCTCTGTCCTACTGTCCTTCCTAAACTGAGAGGCAAAACACACAGTCTTTCCCAGTGTGTCTTGGAAGCATTGAGTCAAGAAGTGACCAGGGATGACTTGGGTGCTTTAAGAGGGCAAGAACAACAAAGCCAGGACCTTTTCCTTGGTGCACTGGTTCTGCCTCCACCTTAGGTCATGTTTTCTCTTGTTTCCAGCAGCTAGCTCTGTAAGATGGGACATGCCTCTTACTTCATGTCTATACAAGTGCCAGGTGCACTGCGAGAAAAAGTAATCCATGTACAGGAGAACTGCTGGCAGGGCTGGCAGCGTTCAGGAGAATGAGGAGTGGGGACTTTCTGCTGTGAGTGGTGAGGAAATGGAGTGAGGTTCCATTCCAAATGAAACATGAGGAGATTGGTTTTACAAACTTCATGGGTCATTGTTCTTTCTTGTGAAGTGGTCAGGGTCTCTGTGGTGTATGACTAGTTTGGCCAAGGAGCAGCTCATGACCACAAAACTCAAAACTTGTTTAGCTGAGTTTGCTCTCTCTGAAGCAAGTAAAAAAATGGCAGAAAACAGAAAATATTTCCCCTCCTTCTAAACCTGCTGGTTGAAGTACTGCACTCAGTATTCATTCAAACTTCTACTCCCACACATGAGAATGTTTCCTAACTCTGGCCCACTGAATTGGTCCTCTCAAGTTCAAATTGCCACACACTCGAAGATCTTGTTAGATCTTATAATCCATAGCACCTTGTGAGAACTTACAGCATCCAAAACACATTTAGAATTAGAAAAAAACTACAGAACAGGCTTCTCTACAACTATTTTCAACTTGTATCCATAGAAATAGAGGTTGAATTGAGAAAAATGTGCTATGTTATTTGAAATAATCACCATATAGTGATTACTGTAAAGTATGTGCTTTGCTTTAACTGGTCTGACACTCATTTCCATAGAAACAGAGAGAGGATAGCAACCCACTTGTTTGAACTGTCCTGTAGATTCTGTCTGTGTCAGAATGCAGGAATATAAAGCTTTTTAAAATGTGGGAAAAGCCTGGGGTTTTGTTCTTAGATGTTATCTATTTTTTGTTTTAATCCTCGAAAGCCCAGAAGAACATTAGAGAACTTCTTGGAAACTTTATTCTGGGAGAAGAGAATGACAATGACATATATCAGCTCTTTAAAAAATTATAGGGGAGAAAGCAGGAAGAAAAAGCACTCAGGGGTATAGTGGAGAGAAGTGTACACACACATACATATATATATATATACATATATATTTGTGTGTGTGTGAGCGTGTTAAAAAGCATTTCTGAGATTGTATATTTCTGAACAATTTTTGTTATTGTGCAATAGATCTACTGTTTTTTTTCACTAATAGAAAATTTTAGGCCATGTGACTCAACTGTCTTTTTATTGTATTTCACATTCTTTCTTTCATATTCACTTTCTTTTATTTCACATTGTTTATTTCTTAACTGACGACACTAATTTTATTCAAATTTCCATACACTAAGCCATGATATGAGTTTCAAATTGGCAGTTTGGCTGAAGTTCAGAGAAAAATTAATAATATGGGGAAAAATAAGTTAAGTGCTCAGATTTTGGCTTTGTTTTAGCAAAGCTTCCATGCAACAACACAATTCTTGCATTTCTGGCACTGTGAAATTGTATCTTTTCTCCCCGAGTTCAAAAGAGAGAAACTTTCTGAAGCAGACATGGTATCTTGCCTGGATTCTAACTTATGGGCTTTCGTGTGATTTTTTTTTCTCTGGGGAAAAGAACGGAATCTAATTCGTGTTGCTCATGAGGAAAGGCCAAGGCTGAGATTCTGTAATTCTACATGCTGAACATGTCTGGATTAGTTATATTGTCCTCCAGCGACTGCACATTGCCAGCTTGTAGGAGCTGCTTTCAAGGCTGTGGCAAAGAGACACATTCTGCACATCATGATAAGCACTTTCTCCCTTCCTGCCTTTGTGTTTTACACTGCTGTCTCCAAGTTTGCTATTTAAGCCCTAACCATTGCAGGGAATAGCAGAGATTCCCAAAAATACTTTTATATTTTAGGTTACTTGGTTTTAGGGTAATGTTGAGTAGCAAAGTAGCCCCCATTTTGGGGGGGGAGGAATATATATATATATAAAAAATATCAGCGCCATTCTTCTGAGAGCATGTCTTCAATTCCTGTCAGCCACAGTGTCCACAAATTTTCCTCCTCCATAGGAAGGTTCCCTAAAAGACAGATGTCTACATGCAGGAGCACCCAGCTGTGTGTTGTGGCATCATTCAACCTCACTGCTTCACCTCCCTGGAGGTTACCTACATCTTGAACCTCTCCTGCTTCAGTCATTCCACCTGGAAAGTGCCTTTGCCTTTGGGTTATACCTGCACAGTGCCAAAAGCATACCAGGCTCATTCCTGCACTTTGGGATGATCTTTTGCTTACAGCACCACCGGGCTAGAAAAGCAATGTTATCTCACCAGGAAGAGAAGATTCACAAGTTCTCACCAGGTAACAACCCTGGCAGACCTTCTGATTCAAAACTTTTCAAGAACAAGTATGGGAATTTCCCAGCCATTTTTGATGCTTTATATATTCTTCTGCATTGATTGTGTACTTGTCACAGAGCCATTGTCTATTCAGTCACTCACAACAGACAGAGTTGTCGTTATTGACATCAGTGTTCCAGGGATTAAAGAGCAATTTTGAGAGACGGAGGTGAAACACTTCCTGTTAGAGCTGGAGCAGGTGGCCTGAATATGAGCTATCTCTCAGTTGGCTGTATAGGGAGTGGAGGTTTGGCATCCTGAAGCCACAGATGGCCTCATGGTACTCATCTGAAGTTATGGCAGATATGTAGTTATGGAAGGTAGGAAGCTGGGATAGACAGGTAAGTTCAACCTAGTCATCTAAACACCTTTCTAGAGGATCCAAGTATGGCCTCCAAATGCTTTCTTCATAAAAATCTGTGCTACTTGTTCCCCAGCATTCACATCTGCCTTTGGTGGGACTGTCCTGAGACAGCAAGTGCAGGAAGTTTCATATGGAATGATCAGGTATGGCAAGATCAAGGGAAAATGAGGGGAGTAGGGGGAGACTCCCACAAGTCTCCTTTCAGTTCTCCAGCTGGAAGGCAGAGGGTAACTGGCTGAGTTCAGAGGCAAACGCTGTCCTTATGTGAAGCAGCCAGAAGCAAGGGCTTCACCTGCAGTGCTACTGTTCTCTCTCCCCACCTGTGTTTGCAGTTGCAGATGTTTCAGAGCGATTTTAGACTGTTATTTCGGCATCTTTGATCCCATTTATCTGAGTTCAGTAAAACTTGATGGAATGCCCCTGACCTCAGACAGGTTCATGTGAAACTTGTTTTGTTCTTATCTGCCATGACTAAGGAAACGTACTCTGATACTTGTGTTACCCAGTTGTTTTTCTTTGCGTGAAGAGGGAGAGGGTGAGGAACAAAAGTGGATTCACATATAAATATGAAGACCAAGTTGGCCAAAGATAATCATAACATCCAGAAAGAGGTGCCGAAGTTTGGAAATTCAAATCTGGATGTGTTCCAACTTCAGTTGGAACAGGAGGAGAGGAATAGATTTAACACAATTAGTTTGGTTCCATCATCTTTGACCTACTCACTCGTGGGGTTTGTTTTTTTGGTTTTTTTTTTCCCAAGAGAAAGATCAGTGTGAACATGTGTGGCAGGATGTAAACAGCTGGGTATACATGTTTACCCACTTTATACTCCAGCACAGCCCCAGGAAAAAAGATGCTTTCATGCCCCATTTCCAGCATTGGTTCTAAGCTCCCTTTCCTGAGGACAGGTCTTACAGGAACTGGGAAATGAGTGTCCTGATTAATTTCCTTGAGCCTGTCGTGCCTTAAAAGAAGCACCGAATTACATTTGAAGGTAGTTTAGCAGGTCATAATGACAATTTGTTTGAACTTCTCACTGCTTTACTTTTCCGTATCACCAAAGATTTCAGGGAACAACTTGAACTCTCTCAAAGTAACTTCAAGATGTTTCCTCACTTTGCAGTGAAAGCTTCAAGCCAAGCCTGCACACTTCAAACTCTGGTACGCTGAACTAGAGCCTTAAAGCTGCGGGGCTGCAGTATGTTGGTGTCACGCACCGTCAGTGTGAGGAAACAGAGAAAGTCCTTGTGCAACATGGAAGAGTGAGTGCTGTTTGCCCGCTGAAATCCTTCATCCAGAGATCCTGCCAGGCACAGCTCCCAGCTGGGTCCTCTCACAGACCCGTGAGCCAAGGTGTGAGGGCAGGAGCGGGGCTGGAGCAGCAGACTTCGCAGGGTCTGGCACGAGGGGCGAGGACGTCTGGAGCAGGGAAAGCAGGGAAGTTGGGCTGCGAGAGACAGGGAGTGATGGGCAGCACCTTGCACCTGTCTCGGGAAAAGCACAAGCAGGGAGATGTGGTCACATGAGTCGCGGGCTGTGAGTAAGTCCGTGACAGTCCTCCAACCGCTGCCAAGCAAGAATGAGGGGGGAGACGGTGAAATCGAGCCTCTTGACCGGGAGGGAGGCGCGAAGTGCCCGGAGAGGGGTGGGGAGAGCCGGGGAGGGCGGGCGAGGTGCAGCCGGGTGTGAGTCAGCCCAGCCGCGCGATGTGCGCCGAGGGCAGTGCCCGGCACGGCGCCGCCGGCAGCCCGCGTCCCTTCCGTCCCTTGCCGTCCCTTCCGTGCCTTCCCCGCCGCCCCCGCCGGCTGGACCGCTCCCGGGCCGCTGGCAGGGCTGCTCCGCCCTCGCCCTCCTTCTCCTTCTCCCTCTCCTCCTCCTCCTCCCCCTGCCGCGCGGGACAAGGGCAGCCCCGAGGGCGGCTCGGGCCGGGGGGAGCGGCTGCACCATGTGAAGCGGCGGGGCTGCCCCCCCGGCTGAGCCGCCCTCTGCCGCACCATGAGGGACGGCGATGCAGGGCAGCAGCCACGCCGCGCACAGGTAGAGCCCGGGCGGCTCCTCCGCCTCCTCTCCTGCGTGGTCCTTGTGTGCGGGGCGGAGGTCGCGGCGCTCGCCGACTTCTCAGGTAGGGGGCGGGCAGCAAGCGACGGGCTGCGGGGCTCCGAGGGGCAGGGCGGAGGTGGGCAGGGGCTGGCAGGGTCTGGCAGGGTCTGGCAGCCCCCCGCGATGCCCCGAGGGGACACGCCACATCAGGGCAGGGACCGCGGGCTCCCGGCCGGAGCGCCGCACGGAGCCGCGGAATTGCCGGAGCGCTCCGCGTTCCGTACCCCCTGTGCGGGGCCGTGTCCCGGGCCTGCACCCCGGGGAGAGCGGCTCGGATGTGCCGGCAAGGAGGCAGGGAGGAGGAGAGGGTGAAAGGTTTCCAGAGGGGCCGGGTTGCCTACAAGCAAAGGGACAACAGGAGCTGAGCTGTCGCTGCGCGGTGGGAATGCCGTGCGTGGATCGGCCAGGGCCTGAGCAAAAGTGCGTGGAAGTCCCTGGAAAAGTTCCCATTTTCTCCTGGAGACTTGGAGTCGGGCCTGAGGGAGCGAACAAGTGCTGCACTTCTCTCTGCTAGGCGGGAAGCCTCGGAGCACCGGGATGAGGGTTGTCCCTTCCCGGGGAGCGGAGGCACCAGCTGTCACCCAGAAATCACAGACGAGATCCCTGGGAGGGTGCTGTACCAGTGCAAAGTGACGTGACTGCAGGAACTGGGAGAATACTCTTGTTTCCATCAGGATGAAGAAGCAATCTCTACACTTTGTTTGTGAAAACTGCTCTCCTGTACATTTCCAGTGCTCCAGGGCATCCCACTGCTGTTAGAAAGTTATTTAGAAGAGCTGTTTCTCTCCTTTCTATGTGTCATAGCGAGCACAGCATATTCCTGGCAGTTGGAAGCTTAAGGAACTGCCTCTAGGGCAGAAAGCAAACCTTACCGGTATTGAAGAGAGCAGAACTTCCCAAAAGCCAGTCGAGTGCACTGGAACAAAGTTAATGTATAATTAATAGCTAAAATGTGTTGTTATGCATTTTAATATAGTTTGTGTTGATACCGTTCAAAATGCTGGTCATGGTTCTGTAGAAACTATTTTCTCAGCAACTGAAAAATACTGAAAAAATAAATAGTTTTTCATTTTTTTAATTGTGTTCAGCTCCACAAGCCAAATTTTTAAGCAAGCAGCCACGAAACGTAAAGACTAGAATTACATACTTGGATAAGCTACATTTCTCACATTGAATTCCTTTCACATGTAAAAGGCTTTTAAATGCTTGCTGTCTCATTCTGTAGTGGGTTTTTTTGCTTAACTGCTGGTCAGGGATGTTAGTTTTGGAATCACATGGTGGATCTCCTCAATAACATAAAACAAATGTTCAAATTTCCCCTTTCAACTAGCCACTGAGTTAAAAATTATCTCTTTATCTAGAAAAGTTCCTCTCATAAAAATCCATTCATTTTTCAAATGATGTTATTTAGATAAGGTTATCCAAGGTTAATTTCAGAAGTACAGCTGTCTTCTGAATTCATTGTGCACTGAGCTTTCCAAATAGGTAGAATGACCAGAGAAAAAAAAGCTATCTCACCCCAGAGATCAGTATTAAACATGGCATTCAGACATTTCAGTAAATAAGGTGTAGAAAAGAAAATCAGATTCTAGAACTCTTACCAGGCTGGGAAGTTCCCAGACCCAAACAAATTCTGCTCACATTTCACTTTTAATATGGAGGTCTAATCCAGAATGACAGAAAAGACCAAAATGTTACTGGAGCCTTTAAAAAACGTATCCAGAGCATAGGGAGAAGTCTCTAGCTGTTTCAAAAGGAGGTGCTGTGGACCAGGGGTTGCCAGAGGTGAGACGACACCCTGCAGTGCCATCCCCAGGCTGTTTAATACTGTTAAAGAATTACAAGCTCCATAACAGCAGCTTTGAGATGAGTTCGTGGAGTTGCTTGATTTCCCTGGTCTGCTCCCTGCCTCGGCAGGAGCAGTGACTCGATTTCCCTAAACTCTGCTGAATATACATGGCCACAACCCTGCTCCGTGTAAAGGGGCAGTGCCTTGCAGCTGCCAGGTGCAATCAGCCCTCTACCCAACAGCCCAAACTCTGTTCCTCTCTCCTCCTCTCCCCACCGTTCTGACAGCTTTCCAGCGTTCCCTCCTAGACTGCTGCCAGGTTCCAACACCCACCCGTGTAATCTCTGTTCTTCCCTTAATGCAAGTGTCACATTTTGCCAGCAATTCCACTGTGCCCAGAGTCCATTTGTTCATCACCAGACCTCAGTTTGCTTGTAAGAACTCAAAGATGCTCCCCTGTGGGATTTGTGGGATGTTTTGGAAAGGGGAGCAGGGAGCAGTATGTAGTAAAAGGTTACTATTACCTTATTTATAAATTTGACTTGCATTTGTGGTCTCTCTTCTTTCTACTATCTAGAACTGCAGGTTCTTGCTCTCATCTGTTCAGCTTCTATGAGATAAAAAATGTAGGTTTTTTTTTTTTTTTAACAGAGACATTTCTTCACTGTGCAATAACATTTTGTGGATTGGTATTTTCTAGGGAAGAAAAATGTTCTGAAACAAGACACCCTCAGCAGTTCAAAATTCAACTCTGTGAGAACAACTCAATAGTTTATTTTATTGGTAGTAATGTTGATACAGTACTTAAAGATCTGTATAATCTATGTTTCTCTAGTAGTTTGGAGCAACAAACAAAAACTTTAAAGGTGGGACTTGATGACCTTGCAGGTCTTTTGCAACCTTAATGATTCTATGAAACTGTATTCAGTAGTTCCATTGGTTACTGACAGTGGAGATGTGCTCTGAGGTCTGCAGTCCCTTGTGTGATTAATTTTTCAAAGTGGAATCCAAGTATTCATGCCCAAATTTAAACTGCAAGCTGAAGATTTGGAAGAAGATAGATTTAATCCACAGTTCTTTCCTTAGACCTTCATGAATATAGGAGTGATCCTACAACTAGAGGATCTTCTTCCCTCATACCTGTTCTTCAAAACACACATTTTATTAAAATATTCCTTTATTTGTTCTTACTTGACAAAGCTCTGTCCTCACACTGCTTTTCTCAGTGATCACTCAGAGCTTTCACATTTCAGATCAGGTCCCATTCCAGGGGGCTGCTGTGAATTTTGCTAGTTCTCCAGTCTCTGGGAATTAAAATCCTGAATACTCTGGGCTCCTGGGAGACAGTCAGAAGAGTCATTTTTCAGGACCTCAAGGCCTCATGACAGCCATTTCCTCACAACTCTTCTCCTCTCAGTTCAAGGACTAGTTCCCTAAACAGGCGAAATAAGGAGCTGGCCAAACAAGCAAACTTCTTTACAATGTTTCACACTATAGGTGTGCTATAGAAAGCCCAGCTGCTGAGGGACAGCTGGCTTGGCTGGGGACAGTGGCGCTTTTGGGTACCTTCTCAACAGCAGGGATCACTGCTCCTCATCTCCTCTCATCCCCTCACCCTCCATGCTGGCAGTGGGAAAAGGCCTCAGCTCTCCATCCTACTCCTCCCACTTTTCCCCTGTCTGCTGGCAAAGTGAACTGACCCCTTATTTGGGAACAAACTCCTTCTCTCTGGCAACACTGAGGAAAACCCATTCACCTTTCTTATGCTCCTTCCTTCTTATTCTGTTCTCCTTGCTGCTCTGACCTCAGGCTTGACCTCGCCCCCTTGGCTCACTCACCAATCTCCCTTTCTTTACCTGAGTCCCAGCCAGGTTTTCTGGGCAGCTTTCAAGAAATGTGGCTGTAACTGAAGATTAAAAATGAAGTAATTGTGATTGCATAACTGGGCTGAGGAATTACTTTCTGGATGTGAACAGAAAGGAGCCGCTGCTTAGTTTGAACCTTTTAATCTTTGTCCACTGTCCACAGACTTTTCTGTCATTTTCGCCAAAACAGTTCCGACAGAACTGAGCATCACTTTAACTCCATAGACATGATCTCCTGACCCAACCATAGAAACAAGTGGATCTAATGAAAAAGCAAGCCAGTTCACCCAAGAAATATAATCTGCTCCTGTGACCTTTCTGCATTAAAAGTTTCCATTAAGTTCTGTGGCATTCACCCATCCCAGATTCCCCCAGGTAAAAGGAAAGCAAACAAATGCTTTGAGCAAATGCTTTGTTTGTAGTAACGTGGCAGGATCAATCACTACCAACCACAATGATGCAGAGTTTTTTTTGTTGGCTTTGTGTTGGTCAGATAAAATCCTATATAAATTTTCTTGAGTCAGTTCTGTTGACTCACCGTGGCAATTGTAGCATGTCCTTCAACCAGGATATTAAAGGAAGTGTTAGAAGGAGTGATGCAATGATGCATCTTCTCAATATTGCCTTGGAAAAGTCAAGTGAAAGTGTTCATTGATTTGTTTAAAGAAAAAACATTTCATTTGAGAAATGTGTTTCATTTCAGTAATATGTGAGTTAAACCTCTAAGTCTGGTTTAAAGTTTCTCCAAGTGAAGCGGGCTTTGGTCTGTGATGTGTTCTGTGGAACAAAGAGGTGTGTGTCAGAACTGAGATTTTAGTTTAGATCACAGTACTGAGACCCAAGGTTTTGTTTCAGGCCTGTCCCTGCAGTTCTTTTTGCCTTTCTGAGGAAGTGGAACTTATGAAACCACATTTTAGATGTGTTAATATTTTTTCTTAAATCTACAGATGAGATTTCATTATCCTTGCTAGAGAAGTAAGAGCTTTGGTCCTGTCCAGTTCTTCCCCATTTTGTGAGGCCTTTACAGTAAGCTAGGTCTTCATCCCCAAGAAAGGATGCTGCCCCCAAAGCTCTCCTGAAATGAGTGAAGGGATAGCATTGCCCCTAAAGATGTTGGGGGATTCAGACACAAGACACCAAACCTGAGTTCCTGAGCTCCACCTCTCAGAGGCATGTTTGAGTCTGTCAGATTCTCACACCTTTGGGGCAGGTGTTCTGTTCTCCCTCAGCAGATTGCTGGTACCTGACACACCATATGCTATTTTTATTCAAAATAAATGGCAGGGATTAGCTCCCTGCTGCCTTCCTGTTCCATCTGCTGCTGATATCCTTCCCAGTAAGGCAGGGCTTCCAGTCTCAACTTTATTAGAGAATGGGGATACAGATTTGTTCCAGATAAAAACCAGGCTTTTGTTGGAAGTGTCCCCAGACAGAGAAGGCGCTGTCTGATCAGTCACAACTTACCAGAATTCTGTCATCTGCCAGCCATAATCTACAATAAAAATTGAAATATTATCATATGTTACCCAACACAGAGAAAATAGTGTCTTAAGGGAGCTGAAGAGCAGAAGGAGGCGTGGTTGCGCCTTATTTGTTCAGCATTTGGTGAGTCATTTAATCTGAATTTCTAGGCATTTTAAGAGTTTTGCTTCAAAGGTCTATTGTGTGGCTTCTGGCAACAAATTAAATACCAGTGAGGTTTGGCTCTTAATTTAGAATTAATTTTAAAACATCACTCACTGTACAAGACCTAATTCAAAGCCTATGGTCACTGGAAGGATTCCCAAGGATTTCACTGGGCTTTGGATGAGGGTCTCAACCCACAAGTATCTGTTTATTTTTCTTCATTGCATTTAGTCTTGGATGGGAAGACAAGAATTACTCTTTCAGAACAATTTTGCAATCTTCTGAATTTTCATTTCTTCAGGCTAGAACAGAGCTGAGGACAAAGAAATTAAATGCTGTAAAGAAAATCATCAAGGACTGGGAGTGAAGAAGGGGGTGTATTTTCACTTTTCTAACTTGGACTTCCTGCACTATAAACCTTCATAGCACTGCAGATCTGTGAGCTGCCAGGTTTCTGATTTTTTCTAATTTTTTCAGATTTTCTAGTGTTTTTTGAATGTCAGATATAAGTGGGGATACAAAAAAATGCAGAGGTGGAGTCACAGTATTGTTTGCAAAATGAAACCTATGTTCTGTTTTCTGAGCTGGCAATGAACAGCCCCCTAGCTCTCTTGGGGAGCATGAACATGGAGGTCCATGTTCATAAACCTGAGTTTTCAGAGAAACATTTTCATCTAGTCCCCAAGGTTCTGCTACTTGCAGTCTTTGGGACTATTACAAGTTTTTTGTCTTTGGGCATAAGGAGTCTCTCATTCTGTCTCCAGAAACAGTTGCTGCTCACAGAGCCTTTCTCTTGTTACTTCTTGATAATAGCACTAGAAGAAGCTACTCTGTCTCCAGTTAAAAGAAGGATTTTTGGCAAGGGCAGAAAAGAGCCTTAAAGTCTCCATTAAGCCATCCCTTTTGTCAGCTTCTTTGGATGGGATGGAGAAAATATTCCTTTTCTACTGGAGTAGTTCCATATTAGGTCCCAGGACATTCTGGCTTCATGGAATAGCTGAGAGAAGTACAACTGACTGTAGAGTGGAATTTACTACAGACTCAAGATTTTGGGGATCAAGAACAATTTGTCTCTTCCTGACACAAGAAGGAAATAAAAACAGAAAGCAAGTGAGAAAATGGAAATGCACAGGGATCTCTCCAATTTCCTCAGAAAGCCATTGGGATACAATAAAACCAGGCATCACTCCTAGGAGACAACACAAGGGAATGTGAAAGTGTAGATCTGAAGGATAGAGAACGCCTGTGGGAGGATGTGAGGAACAGAGAACAGGCATGTAGTGCATGAGTGCAGAATTCATGGGCTTTCCCACTCTGCAAAAATGTAACACACTCAACTGCAAGTCTGAGCTGAGTGGCACAGAATAGTCCTCACTACTAACTTAAACATTTCCTTCTTTCAGACTTAGCCTTCATCTGTCAGTAAGGCCAGTGGAAACAAATGGCTCCAGTGGCATCAGGCTGATGGCTCTCCAGGATAACCACCCTGTCTCCCCAGCAGCCAATTCACTTGCAGTCTCAATTCAGCCATTGAGACTGAACTGGCAGTCTCAATTTCCATGAAACTTGCAGAAACTTTATTTCTTTCAGTCCTGCACCCCTCAGGTTTGAAACTGGCCATTACGCTTAAAAGTTGTTGAATTGAATAAGGGAATGGCAGATGGACAAAGGTCAGGATCTCATAAGCTTTGCCTCTTTTAGAAATGGGCAACTGAAAACTCTCAAGGACCAATTCTAAGAAAAGCAACACCTTTAGGTGCTTTGAAACCAAACTAGGCATTTGGAAATGGAACCTGGTATTGTGGTCACTGTCTTATTAGTGAAACTAGATTATCCCTAGTTTTTCCAAGTAAACATTTATCCTTGCATCAAAAAGGTTTAGATAATTAAAAAAAATTTAAAAAATAGAGTGATTATATGAAAACCATTTTCCTTGCACAGAAACCCACCTTTTCATGCCATCTCTGCAGTACAAGTGAAAGGTTGCAGTTGGTAGGATAGTAGTCACTAGCAAAGAGAGCAAGGGTTGAGAGGAAGAGTGGAAAAAGGCACATGGGGAAAAAAAAACAGGCCATGGAGGGAAATTAAATCAGATTGGTGACTGTGCAAGAAAATATGTGTTAAGGAATTACAGGTTTTTATGTGCATCTGCTGAGTAGAGCTGTTGTGCTAATTTCTGGAGAGCAAGTAGAAGAAACAATGCTTCCTGCCTAAGTGTGTTTCTTACTGATTAAAGACTGTGACTGTGACATCTGTGACTGTGGCTAGAATGAGTCAAACAGGATGTTGACAAGGTACTTAGATAAAAAATAAAAAAATGATGAAGCAAGAAACATAGTGTCATGAATTTTAGAAACAGTGTAGTTCCTGGGTAACACTTTGCCCGCCTCAATTACCAATCCTAAAAAAGAGCTGCCGCAGGCAAAACTCACAGACAACTGAGGTGAGAGGGAATGCCAAGAGGCTGCTCCTCGTGCCTGTGGACAGAGTAACCCTGGCACAGCATGATCTGTGGCGTAGCTGCTTCGGGAGACCAGCACAGGCTATGGCAGAAGGGATGGGGGTTGAAACTCAGCAGTTAATTTCTCCTCAATGCTTCCTTCACAAACCAAGCGAGAAAGTATTGCTGGAGAAGCACTGCAGCTGGATCCCAAACACCAATCAATATCAGAGTGCTGCTTCTAATGGTGTTTGTAGTGGAGTTTATTAGCAATTCTGTTATCACTGCATGAAATCTCTTCCTTCAAACTTACCAGTCTGGCTTGTGTATTTTTAATGAGTGTTGGCACAATTCTTAACAGAACTGTGGGAGCTGATGGAGACTTACTGGATGGATTAGCCTTCTGGGACTCCCACAACAATATGTGTGCTATTTCGATCTATCTTGATCTAAAATAGATTGGTATGTCTTTAAAATGAGCCAGCAATTTTCTGTGCTAATTAAGCTAAATGGAACAATGCACAGGAACTGATGTTGCTAAATCTGAGTATGAAGGCCCAGTTCTGAGGACCCTCATAGCTTGTGGACTATTCAGCCTCAGCCTCTAAAAATACTGCATTGCAAAGCTGCTGTCTTACCCAGAAGACATTACCTGAGCCAATGCTGAGATTGCATTTAGTGCGTGCTGGGCATTGGGCTCACAGCCTGAAATGCTCTTCTCCTTGATCCTTCTTTCTGGGGACCTCATGGTAGGGCAGAGAAGCAGGACTGAATATACACAGAACTTCCTAAGTTCCCAGACTTTTTGTGTTTTTAAGAGAGAAAAAAATTCTGGATTTCCATGCCTTCAGGTCCACTGGTACCTTTATTGTTGCTATTCCAAGTGGTAATGCCAGGAGCAAGTGGTAAGTATGAAAAGCTATAACCTCTTAAGAGTTCTTTTTCACACAAAGAGGTATCTATTATTTTCCTATGCCAGTTATTTTTGTCAGATTTTTTTTCTTTATTGTTTATCAGTCCTCCTTTGCAGCAAGAAGTGATCAATAAGGCTTAAAGCTTTGTTCAGCTGCTCAGCCTCAGTGTTTTGTGTGCTTCTCTGGTGCTGTGGTTTTTTTAGTTGAAGGTCTTTGTCAACACATTGGATGCTGTGACTAATTTGGCTAATTCTGGAAGAAAGGATTACGCTTGGATTCTGCACTGGTGTTTTGAGTCTCAGTAAAAGATTACAATGAGTGAGTAGTCTGGGTTAGGCAGACAGTTGGATGGGATGATACCTTCTGGCCCTCAAATCAATGGGATCTTTTTGTTCCTGTGTGCTTCAGGCTTAACTTCTAAGCCAGTCTCTAACGTCTCGTACATGATTCCATATGCAGAGCACCCCACACACTGCTTATGAATGTGTGCCCCGGATAAATGGGAAAGTGCCTAGTGGGGCTTTCACACAGAGGTGTACAGATGTTATTGGGACACTGCAGTACTGTCAAGGTTTTCTAATTTAGGCAATTATTATGGCAGTTAACTTTTTTCCTAGGAAGTTTCATATTGTTTCAAAGAGTGACATTTATTATTTCTGAAAAAAGAGCAACTTTATAGTCCTCCTCATCCCAGGAAGAGTTCAACCCTCACAATGCCCTCACTCCTGACCACTGCAGCTGTTATTAATTGTAGAGATCACACCAGATTCTCCCCCAGCTCTACACTGTTGCTTGCTTGAGTTTGCTCCCTCAGGGAAAATATGCTTCTGGACAGAATTCAGTACACAATACAGGGATACTCACAGTCTCAAGAAGGTCAAGCGTCTGCCAGGGTGACTACAAGGCCACACTGACCAGGAAAGGAGGAGAAGCAGCAGCTGCTGAGAAAACTGCTGAGTGCAGGGCAAGCAGTGCTCTGCTATGAGGAGAGGGCCAGCAGGAGGACAGGAAAGAACCTGGAGTTTTTCAGAGGAGGGCAAGAGGAAATCGTGACTTTTGGAGTGGGAATCCTTCCTCAGCATGGGCTGTGAGCTGCAAAGGGCTGACTGCTCCATGTGTGTCTGTGTGTGCAGCAATGAAAAATGCAGGTTTACGTGGTCTGCCATGTGAGACCAGCAATTTAGATACTACATCACCACTCCTCTTATCAGAGAACATTAGGTTTCAGAAGTATCCTTTACTATTTTTATCCTTTACTGTGTGCAAATACACAAGGATTTTAGTAACAGCAGAGTCATGTTTAAGCCACTTGGAAGGCTGGAAAGCAAGATGTCTTATTTTCACCAGTCCTAATGTCATTTTTACAAGTGAACCGTATTGCTCCTACAGAATCAGAACAAGGTTTTTATGAAGACATTTTTTTTAGAAGGATTGAATAGCTGCAATTGTTGGAGGAAGGTGCTTAGATGCTGGATTAGGAATTTGCAGGATCAAAGTAGCAGTTAAGATGCCAGGGAACTCATCCAAATCACAGCATAGCTGATATTCTTTAGGGAATACTGGATGGTTTTGTATACAGCACTCTTGGCCCCAGGTAACTTAAAACCTGAAGAACTGAAATGATCAAAAATATTGGGTCGTATCTTTGAGGGTGTTGAGTGCCCCCAACCCATGAAGGGCTGAATACTCTGACACTGTGGCCCTTTATGCCTGGATAGTGATGCCAAAGGTGCTCAGCAAATGCCACAGGAGGCCCCTCTGCAGCATGGGCCATAGAGAAGTCACTTGGGTGCAACTGGGCATTCAGCCCGTTTTCCCGGCAGCACTCAGCACCTCCCAGCAGCAGGCTGACAGAGGAGGGGCTCTGGCAGGGAACTTCAATTCTGTGTGATCTCAATTACACAGAAAATGTAGGGGATGGATTTGGTTTGGGTTCGGTTGTTCTTTTTAACCTGTGAGAAGCTGTGGGGATTGCTGCTAGACTGGTCTCCTTGAGACCCAGACTGCAAATGCAGGGCATGACATTTTTTCTGGCCCAGTTCCAGTGCCAGTGCTCAGACTGAAGTCAGCGAGGTGGGGAACTCACCTACTCACTCATGTTCTGCTGTGCTGGAAGGTGCATCTTCCTGACTCTTGTTCTGCCCTGGGCTCCGGGTGGGGAACAGCAAAGGTGACAGTGGAGCAGGCTTCTCCTTCCTCCAGACTTAATAACTGGTAGGGAAGCTGATTTTTGTTATCCAGATGCACAGCTGGAGCTGGAAAAGATGCCAGAGAACTGAAATGTTTGACCCATCCCTGGAAGTGTTCAAGGCCAGACTGGGTGGAGCTTTGAGCAACCTGTTCCAGTGGAAGGTGGCAGGGGGTTTGGAACTGGGTAATCTTTCAGGTCCTTTCCAACCCAAACCATTCTAAGATTATATGATTTTCATATCTTTTGCTTGGAGTACTGAAGTTTCTATTTAAAAACCTTTTTGAAAATCACTTGTCTTTGGGGAAAGTTTATGAAGGGCAGAATTGTGAAAATTCAAAGGCACATTTTATTTAAATGGCAAATTTATATAATAAAAATGAGTGAACTATTTTTCAGTATTTTCTTTGAGAAATTTTTGTTTTAAGGATACAAAACAGCCCCTGATTCAGCCACAAGAAGAAAATGTTCCCACAAGAAAATGTGAGGGTTTTTTTTCCTCTATTATACTTAAAAGCATGTGAAACACAACTGTCCATGAGCACAAAAGTGCAGCACATCCTTTTAAGAAGAGGTGTAAGGAATACCTTAGGCAGCTGGAATGCAAGAGCCTGGCCCACAAAACCAATACCTTTCTGACTTCTGCAGACACGCCCTGGGATCATGAGCAGCCATGACTGGCAAGGTCTGAGACCACTTGCTGTCTGTCCAACACGTCCCGTGAGTGCTGGGAGGGCTCAGACTCCCTGCCACGACACCTCGTGTTTTCCAGCTACGAGCACGTCAGGGGTGACCCATTCAGAGAACTGGGTGGCTGCAGGCCAGACCTATAACCTTGACTACAATGCCCTTTCCGGAGAGTGATTGTGGTTTTCTCATTATCTAAGGAGCTTGTCATTTCCTGTGCTAGTTGTAACAGAGCTGAATATTTTCTAGGTTACCTAACGAAACTGCTGCAGAATCACACCGCCTATGCCTGCGACGGGCAGCACCTGAGCCTGCACTGCCCTCGGCACTCCACCATCAGTGTTCAGTCAGCATTTTATGGGCAGGACCCCCACATGTGCAGTACTTGGGAGCCTGAAAGCAGGATGACAGAACCCAGGAACTGCGTGGCACCCACCTCTTTGCAGGTACCGCACCTTGTGAAGGTTCTTAAGGTACAGAATGGTTTTGATGGTTTTCCTGCCATTTCTATGTGAGTGTTCTCAGCCTTGAATGAGATGCCCTGGTACCTGTGGCACTTTACCACCAAAAGTGTTACAACTGAAAGGGTTTGTCTGGCCAGCAGGGTGTTACCATAGGATTGTGAGAGCTTTGAAGATTGTTTTCCATTGTGATGAGCCTTGCTTTGGAAACCCCACTCTCAAAGTTTCCTAAAATAGTCAGCTCCTTTCCATTCAAGGGCTGGTCATGACTGAGTTGACCAGTCTCAATCTATCACACAGGCCCTCCTTGACTCCAGGGGAGGACACAAGCACTGGACAGAGCTGGGTTAGCAATCCAGTGAATATGACATTCTGGTTGGCATTTGCCTTGTTCCATGCCTGACTTCCCTCACTGAAAAGGCACAGCAACAACTAAACAGCAAATCCTAAGCATTTCTGCAGATAGCTGCATTTCTGTGACTACCTGACTTGTACTAGCAACATTCTACAGTTTGTTTGCTGGGCCTGCTTCAGTTTATGTTAAAATGATTAATACTTCACCAGTTATTACTTTCTGCTCTGGAGACTTTTGTAACAAGGCTTTTAAGGTCTGACTTACACTGCTGTCAAAGGCTTGTCTCATCACAGTGAAAAATACCCAGTGTTGTGCCAAATTCAGTAAATCATTGCAAAAATGAGTAGTCAGTGGTATCTGAAGGTGTTCTGTTGGTTAAACTGTTGCAAATGCTCTACAGAAGCCTTGATGAAGTTTGCAACATTTGTGTCTGTAGAGCATGTGCTCCCTTTAAACATCAGGGAATGCCCGTTCCCATCACTAGTGAGTTGAAGAGCATTATGGAGTGGTTTGGCAGTAATATCTTCTCTCCAGAAACAGTATTAGGGCAATTTTATAAGTGTGACTCGCCCATGATGTACTGCAATTTTTAAGGACATTCCAGACATGACCTATGGGCCATGTGAAAGTACATCTCTCCACCAAAAACAGCAGGCCAGATGTATACTTGATGTTATGTTACTGACTGCAGCAAAGTGGCATCAATGATTATTTTGGGCTTGTGAGTGCCTTTGTGAGATCTCCACGGGCAGTTTCTTCCCTTGAATATAATAAACACAGCATGGGATAACTGTTGTATAAACTACCATCATCATTCAGGCACTGCGGCTGATCAAAGCCATGAAAGCATTTTGGCAAGGCCATGAATGTGAGAGATACAAATGCCCTGCAACTCAGGGAGTTCCGGTTCTGTTAAGGAGAAAAGACACATCTTGTAAACTGATTTCTTAGAAAAGAGCACCAGTGACCTCATCCCTCCTCCCCTTCCCTTTACAAGTGGATCTGCAGTCTGCACAGGCAGGCAAGATGATGCCCTGTAGCTGGGAGGAAGCATCACAAGCATGTTTTCCAGAGACCTCCTGTTAGAGGGATCACTGCAAAGCTGGATCTGGCTAGAGACAGTAACAGCCTGGTGCTATTTTGAGTATCATTGTTCGCTTTTGTGGCTGCGTGCTTTTGCACGGCAACGCGAGAGAAAATGTGACTGCTGTCTGCATTAGGTAGGAGAAAATACAAACAGATGCACAGGAGATGATTCAGCTCAGGTGCAAACAGAAGGTGACTCAGCAGGGGACAGCTATCTCCATTTACTAAAGATGTAATTCTATTTCACTGGTCCCTTCCAGAACCATCCCAGTTAAGGAGGAGTTATGTGTTTGACTTGCAATTCTGTAAAAGAATTGACTGATAAAATTAAGTCTGCTGTGCTTCCCTTCCCTTTTATACTCTTTAGAGTTCATTTAATGCTCAAAAAGTGTTGGATGCACGTCCTCTTCCTCTGCCAATGGGAGCTGTAGGATCACTGCAATGTGCTGCCAATGCGTGTCATTGCAGCTTGGGAGGGAAGGTTTCCAGTGATGACAGCAGAGATCCAGCTACTGCCAACTCTCTCAGCCTGGAAACAGGAATGCTGCTTGTGCCATCACTGTGGTAGATTCGTGATTTGGCCTCTTGGTATGACTGAGACCTCTTCTGATGAGAAATAAAGAAAAAAAAAACCCTATCAGAATGGTATCTTACTCCTGTTAAAGAGTGGGGTGACCTGGAGAAAACACCCTCCTTGTCACAGCCTGCTGTGATTTTAAACATCAAGAATCCTGTGCACAACCACACAGACTGTCCAAAAAGAGTGTCAGAAAAGCCATCTCTTAACTGAATTTTGGAGGCGAATGAGAATTTCCTAAATACACTGCTGCATTTAAACTGGGTGTTTTTAGGTGCTTTGGCTTGGGACTGTGTTAAAAACTGGAGGCAGACTTGTCCTGGCAATGTTTTCATATTTTCTGCAGCTACAGTTCCAAGAGAGTTCCAGCAGCTCCAAAGCTGGAGTGGGAGCACCAGTGTGAGCAGTAGGAGCACTCAGTCCTTTTGCCAGAGTGGGATAGAGCCCACACAACCCTTTGTGTATAACACTGCTGACCTGTTTGTTGTCCTCTGTTGCCACTCCCAGGGAAGCTGCACAGGAAGAACCAGTATATATTGCTGGGCCAATAAATTTGGAGTAGATATGGCCTTAGAGCATCATCAAAAAACACCCCACAAAGCAAGACTAGGAGGCTGAGGATAGACTTGCAGATCTGTGCTATCCAATCAAATCAATTCTGAAACTGGCTCGTAGCAAGTCAAGAAGATATCTGATAATGTGTGTAACTGCAAGTGAGGAAGAAGTGTTCTTTGAGCAAGAGGTCCTACACATGGCTTAAAGCTCAGGCTGTGCTTGTTATTAGTCAGAACTCTTTCAAGTGAAGATTATTACAGAGCATGTTTAGGTACATGGAAGTAGATCAAGAAGAAGTGGTTAAAAAGACACCTTTTTAGTTGCCATGCTTACCCTGGACACTGCACTCCCATAAATGTGCTCAGGAGTACACAAGTGCACAAAGCATGTCAGTGAGAGAGCTGGGGGCTTAGTGTGTCCCCACTTGCTCTGGGCTCTGCACCATCGAGGCTGTGGTGACACTCAGGGGAATTTGGCCAAGCTCCCCAGGGGCAGAGGGAAAAGTGACAAACAACAGACAATTGGTAACATCCTAATTTGCCACCAGCATGGCTGTGATGAATGTGTTCCCATAAACTTGGCCATGACTCCAAGTTCAGTAAAGCTATGGCCTAGATCAAATGATACAGATGTTTCTTGCATGTTTATAGCCAAAAAGTTGTGATTTCTCTGCTGTGTAGAACAAAGTACAACAAAGTGTTTTCATTGCTGTATAGTTTCATACCTTGTTGTCAAGACTATCCTTTCTGCCCATTGTTCTAGAAAGTACTGGATGAATGCCAAAACCTGAGATCCTGCCAACTCCTTGTCAATAGTCGGGTTTTTGGGCCTGATCTGTGTCCAGGGACCACTAAATTCCTCCTTGTCTCCTTTAAATGCAAACCTAGTAAGTAACCTTTATCAGGCAAATGTGTTTTTCTACGTGTTTTATTGCTTGTTTTGGTCAAAATGCCACTGCACGAGGCTTTGCATAAATCTATGTGAAGTTTTGGGGCTCTTGGATTGATAACAAATTGTTCTTTTGTACCTTACCTTAGCTCTCCATTGTGTTTGTGGCTTCAGGGTGCTTGCTGCCAATTTCATGACCAGTGTAGTTTGGCAAGGGCAGATGTCAGACATCAGACTGAAAAGGAAAAATGTTTAGGAAATTATTTTTAGTGAGACAGCAATGATAATGACATATTAGAAAGACAGAGCTGAACAGCAAAACCAGATGTTTGGGCTAAGGATCCAAATGATGAAGAAGCTACCCTAGGAAGGAATATGCAAAAACACTTCAAGAGCTGGGCCCAAAGCTTTCAAAGATTCAACAATACCTCCTGCTTATGGAATAATGGCCAGAAGATACATGTGCTGACTTTGTTACAGGGTTTTATTGTAGAGTCACCTGTGCTCTGTGCAGGCATTTGATGCTGATGTATGAAGGGACAAATCTTGCCTCAAAGAGAATCCACTTTGTAAACATGAGAAAGTGGAAGAACAATTAAGACAGTCCTCATGAGGTTTCCTTTATTGATGGTTTTTAATTGTTTTCCTTGTTGCTATGGTATATGAGAACAAGCTCCAGTAGCCTGGGGGCTCAGCTCTTTTGGCAGGGAATCCCCAGTGCAGCTGAAATGGGTCCCAAAGAAAACAGCTGAATGATGATTTATGGGTAGGTTCACCAGACAACTCAGAAATACCAACCCACAAGCAAAGGAGAAAGCACTAAGGGGGTTCTTTGATCAGAGCACTAAGACAGACATCAGTGGTAGAACATGTGGAAATCAAACTGAAGGTCAACTCACATTGAAAAGTGGAAGTCAGAGCAGAGAGATGTAGTGGAGTAGGCAGATGTTACCTTTAGCAAAGCACTGACTCGAGAACTCCCAGGGAAATACACTGGACCAAGCATTAGGGGAAAGAAAGGGGCCTGAAATGTAAAATTTTCATGATCTGTTTTATAGTATAAATAGTTTAATTTTTTTTCATATTGCAATTAGTGCATTATTAATAGTAGATGGATTTGAATATCATAGCAGTGTTTGTGTCATTAGAAATCTCTTTTTACTAATCAAAAGTGAATTGGGATCCTGTTCATTACTTTCAGAAGATGCTTAATATTCTTTCCCATGGGAGAGGAGCTTCTTTGAGTGTATAGTATTTTCTGTGACTCAGATTTTAAAAAAGCTGATTAAAAGTGTATTTAGCAGCAAGTGCTGCCCTCAGGATTGAGAAACAGTCCAATTCCAGTGCAAATTACATGATTTCTTGTGACAGGAAATTTGCATTTGTAGGTAAGATACTAATATTGTTAGTCTTGGCTGTGCAAAACATCCTTACTCAGGAAATCACTTCAGGATAATTTCAAGTGTATTTTGCAGTCTCCTTGGCTTCAAGTGGGCACTTAAGCAGTTGCCTAAATCCCTTAGTTTTTCACTTATTCAGAATTATTGTTGCCCTATCTCTGCAGAGGTTTATCTTCGTGTCTTCTCCTTGTCTGATACCACTCGGGGCTGTATGTACTTCCTGAGCCTCACCACCACAGCCAGGCAGACTCAGAGCCCAGCTTTAGGCTGTCAGTCTTTGGGCAGAGACCCCAGGTTTTTGGCCCATTTATGGGTGCACAGTATGGCAGGTGCTTCTGCAGAAGTCACAACCTGCAGCAGGTCAAATATTTTTCAAAATCACTATTTTTAGATTTAAGCTTGTGGCTGTTGATGAGCTCGAATGGAAGAAACTGGACTGTCAGCAAGAACATTTACCCATTGTTTTATCTGTTCTGTTTCAGATGAAACAATGATGGTTTTATTTGTGAGTGGATAGGAGGTTTCTCTCTCTCCAGTTCCCCAAGAAGCAACATCCACTCTCCACTCACAGGGACACCACTGGCTAACAATAAGGTTTCCCTTTTCTTCTGCTCAGCTCAGAATCCCCTTTTCCTGTTTTCACTTTTTTGAGAACAAAAAAATTGGAGGAGAATACACTCCTCTCCCTGGTCTTACCTGCAGTAAAAAGGTTTGGCACCATATCTCAACCAGGAAAGCTCAAGAAGGTAAAATGCCACAAACAGAAAGAGCCTTGTTGGCCAGGTGGCAGATTTGAAGGGATTCCCTAGGAGGGAGAAGCATGAAGGTGAGCTCAGTGCCTTCCCCACCTCTGTGCTGAGGGTGCTGCCAGGCTGCCTGTGCCAGCTGAGCAAGGGAGGGGGGAATTTCTCTCAGCCTCCCAATTCACATCACTTTTCCAAGCCAAACATTCAAATGAGCCCTTGCTGGACAGGGCTGCCCAGGGAAAGCCATTGACCTTGGTGGAGCTGTGCAAACAGAGCAGAGAGCACTGTGTGGCTTGGGATGGGGACTCCATCCTGGCTTTGTCCTCCCATTGTCTGTCCCTCTGTCACTGAGCAGTGCCAGCCCTGCCTGTGATTGATGAGTGTGCAGAGGCAGCTGAAGCAGGCGGAGAATGCAAGTGTCCTGAGGAGAGAAAAAAAGGAAGGATGAAGCTTCTCTTATTGAGCAGGAGTGGAAAGCAAGCCAGGAAACCAGGCAGGAAGTGTGGAGGCTGTTCCACTGGGAGAGGAGATTGGCAAAAGTTAAGGGGTTTTATTCTGTTCAAAAAGGAGAAACAGGCTCTAGATAGTCACTTGGGATCAATTCATTTGAAAGAAGCTCTCTGCTCTTAACTTTGTGTCTGGCTGTACTGGTGCCACATGTCACTTGCAACAGCATTTGCAGGAAAGCTGGTTTCTGTTCTGCTGCCATTTGCTATTAACAGTCCAGCTTAATAAATTGCCTCACACTACCATATTGCTGTTTGCTTCTACTTTAGCTGAATACAAAACCAAATCAGCATGTGAAAACCAGGAACTGAAGCTCCACTGTCAGGAATCCAAGTTCCTTATCATCTACTCGGCCACCTACGGCAGATGGGCCCACGAGGAGAGCGTCTGCTCAACAAAGGCGGAGCACACACCCCCCTTTGGTATGTTTGGGCACCGTTGAGGGACATTCTCCAGGCAGGAGCACAGGGAAGAGGGTACACAGGTGGGGAGAAACGTCAGGGGCAAGAGCAATGGTGTTTTGAAAGCATCGGTGATTGCAATGTGAGAGAGATTATTTCTGAAACTCAAAGAAACTGCCCAATATGAGGGAGGAACGCAGAGTAAGAAATGCAGTGAAGTAATAAAAACTTCTATACAGTTCATCAGTCTTTAGTATGATTAGCATCAAAAACGAGTTCTCTTGCCTGTCTTGAATTTATATACTAAATTATCAGCTGTTTGCCCATCCTCTTCTTCCAGGTTCTGACAATGAGCAGGTGACCCGAGTGTCAGGATACTGTGTCTGACTGCTCCTTCTTCTCTGATACCTATTTCTGCCAGATATTCCCTGCCTTAGCTGCAGACTGTCAGGGGAAGGTCCAGGAGGCAGGGCCATTGCTTTAGATGCTGTTGTATGACCAAACTCCAAGGCTGTGGTGGCACACTAGAAAGTTAAATGCTCCTGGGACTTCTCTCTGGCACCAAGTCAGGAATGTCCTATGTACATAGCACTAAACTGAGTAATATGTTCAGTGGTGGCACTGAAGGCATGAAGGGAACTTTTCACGCCATGGAGAAGGCCAACAAGAGATGAGTTTGCTGTTCAAGATCCTTGGTACTACACAGGGAAGGGCTTGTGTGACTGATGCCAGCCCTGTGCAAAGGCTTAACTGCTCCTATGAAATATGCTATAAGTGTCATCTACGAGAAACATCTCTGAACATCTAGAAGAGAAGAATGATTAATCTCAAGAGCCCTTTGTCTGCAAGCCAATGTTTCTATTTAGTTACATAGATATTACTAAAAATTTATCAACTGAAAATTGTAATCTGTTCTTAGACAATCTATTTAATATTGCCAGGTCTGTGTTTCAGACCAACTCTCTGAGGTCTTCACACAGACTTAGCAGTGCCTGTGTGTTCTGTGGAGGAAACATTTTAGTAGGTCTCTGACAGGCCCCCACATCCCTTATGATGGTGGCATTAACAGGTGACACAAGACAGGGCAGACATGGCTCAGCTGATCAAGAGAGGCTGCAACCACAATTAAATATTGCACTTCATTCACCTGTTGAAATCATTCCCTTGCTTCTAATGTCAGCACTCACTGTTCACAAATCAGAATTCTGCAAACCTTTCCTACTGGATAAGGTTTCCCAGGACAAAGAGAAGGAATTTGAAACAGCAACAAGCTCTGCTGTGGGCCCTGTGTACAAGCACCTGTGGAACAACACCCTGGCTGGTGCTGGTTTTGTGTTCTATAAAACAGCCTAAGTACTGGTAATAGGAGAGAGCATAAAACCTGAGACAAACACCAAGCAGATCTACTGAAGATAGATCCTCATATAGATTTCGTAGTACTTAATGGAAGTGCTTGGCCTCTTCCTGCGTGGTACCAGTGGCCATCTGCAGGCAGTGGAGTTTCCAAAAGCTCCTGTGTGGATGGGAGTTCACATTCAGTTATCACAAAAGCCTTGGCACTTGCGAGCCAGATCCAATTGACTCCAGATCTATCTCTCTCAAGCCTAAATCTCATTGATGTGGTTATTTAAGCACCTACAGATGTAAGTGGGTGCACAATTGGATTTCTGCAATGACTGAGTACCTTTGTCTCAGGGAAAACAATAGTAATTTGAATGTAACAACCTGACACAGCTCTTGCTTCCTGAATCAGAGCCCATGTACCAATTTGTGTTTGCACCAAAAGCTACATCGGCTCCAGTACACATCCCCTGGTGTTTCTGCTCACATTGGTGCAACTCAGCCTAAGGGCAGTTCTCAAGCCTTTCCAGGTCTTTCACTGCATCACAGAAAAACTGTGAGGTGATTTTTTTAGCACTATGCAGAAGAGAAGTCATCTGCAGGTCCTAATGACAGGCACAGAAAGTCTCTGGCGAGCTCAAAAGTTTTGCATCACTCCATACTTGATATGGTCCTGCCAGGTGTACTGGGTATTGAATTGGATGCTCCTCATGATCTTGGCTATCTGGTGTTAAACATAGCAGTGACAAACCGCAGCTTTGGGTTGGGACAGATGTGTTCTCAAACATCACTTTTCTGTGAACCACCTGTCAAATCAGCAGACAGGTTTTCAGAGTTTTGCTTCAAAGGGAACCCAGGAAAACATAACATTTCTTTGGCATTAAGGCTCTTCTCCACATAGAAAATAAAGCATATAAATCCACCTTTGCTATGGCAGATATTGGTGAGCACTTGCAGGATCCTGAGCCTCAGCTCCACATTTAGCATGACTACCTACTCACGCGACTGGTTTTCTGAGCCACTTTAATAGTAAAAAGCAGCTTCTGCAGCTGTCCAAATGCCTGGCACTGTTAAAATTGTACAGAATTTCCAGTAAGCAACTTCCCTGTTTTACTAAGGTTCTCAAAAACTTCACAAAAAATTCTGGGTGTGGTTTTGTAGCCGATGATTCTGCCTAGAGGAATCCATTGTGCCCAACACCAAAGCAGGAAACCGTAGCAGTTTGTTCCTGTGTGAATTGTTGCCTTTTCTGACCCATTATCTCTTTTATATTTGTACTAACATGTACACGAGGAAACAGAAAATTTATTGGCTAGAATAAGTTAATGAATTGTGCCAGAACAGGTTACCATAGAGAGCACAAGGAAGATTCAGGTCAACAAGCACCTTTCCAATAATAAATTACTCTTGTTAATACATGAAAATACTTGAAAGAAGGCTTGGTAGTGGGTCTAGGTTCAACTTGCAAGCTAGAACACTGCAAAAATCCTTCCCAGAAATTCCTCTGGATGCACATTGGCTGGTCAGATGTGCACTTCCTCGTGCACCAGTGACCAGCAGAGCCCTGAATTACACATGGTTCTCATTGCTGGAAGGTGGAGTTCTGTCCAGTAGAGCCCTCTCTGGTACCTGGTCACGCTTTTGAAGGGTTGAGAGGGAAGGTGGAGAATTCACAAACTCTCATCACAGCTTGCACTGTGCCATGACATACCCTGGGGCTGGGCTAAGTCCTAGTCTCGTCTTCCCAGTGGAATTCAGATAAGAGGAAGGGGTGAGCAAGTCAAGAAGGGGGGATTTTCAAAATCCTGTCAGTTCCTTCCAGTCCAACCAGGTGTCATGGTTTTTTTAATGTAATATGATTCTGTGATGCTTTTTTGTTTGTGTGTTTGGATATTGTGGCCAATTTGAACGGCTTTACATCTCTTATTCACTGACTGATTGAAAAGCTTCTGGTTTCTGTCTCTTAACAAAAGAGGTACTCTGTGCCTGGTGTGGGCCAGTCCCTTGAGAAAGTCTCTTGAGAGCAAGAGTAACTGCAGTGAAGGCACATGCAGCTGTAGGCAGATCTGGAAATGGTTCCACACTGCCTTGGCACTTTGGGCATGCTAGACGGGAGTTAAATGAATTTTGTGGATGCAAAAGTAAGGATAAAATAGTTCAATTTTGCTTCCCAAACCCCCTTGAGTCAGCGCTGTCTGTGTGCAGATATCAGATATGAAAAGGTCTTTGCCTGGGTCAGCTGGAGCAAACTAGAAAGCTCAACAGGTGTTTAGGGCCCCAAGAGGTGTCAGTAGGAGCCACTGCACCCCTTGGCCCCCACAGATCTTGTCAAGACAAAACTCCCTTAAAAGAAGAGGTTTTCAGAGCAGTGGCAGGATGAGGAGTGATTGTTTGAAGGGAAGAAGAGACCAGCCACCATTTTTAGAGTCCAAGTACCTTACTTCTGAGATGCACAGGGAAGATCAGATTCAGCTGCTGGGAGTTGCCTGGAGCACTCTGAGACACACATCACTTCAACTGTTCAAATGTTTTCTTTACCAGCAGTTCAGGAGTTTCTTGGGTCTATTTTTTACGGCTCAAATTTGTGAAAGGTTTGGAAAAGTACACTTGGTCCTCAAGTCTAAAAGGAGCCAAGAAACTTCTGCCTTTGCACATGCAGGAGCAGGGAGTCTGGTTTCTGCTGCCAGGAAGCAGAGAGCCCCACTTGTCTCTTGCCCTTGGTGTTTGGTGGGGTGGATCCCCCACTCTGCACATGCACGTGCAAGGAGGAGAGAGAGAGCAAGTTTGGGGTTTTTTTTTTGGACAGAAGTGCTGCTGATCACATTGTGTGTTTCTGCTGGAATCGGCAGTTCAAGTGGCCCTTTTCTGATGCATAGGCGGGACCCTGTGTGCCATGCTCTTGCATAATTACCATATTATTTCAGCAACCTTCTTTAGAAGGCTGCAGCCTTAGCTTGCTCCAAACTCCATAGCTCCCCCTTGTCAGCTCTTGTCCTCAGAGCCGATCTTTGGGCTCCACAAAGCACAAGCCATCCCGATTTGGAGGTGTGAAATCTTTGCTTTCAGTTTGCTTTCTAAAAGCGAGCTCCTTATTCTTCTGTGGGTGGGCACAGCCCAGGACACATAAAGAGGTGGAAGGAGCAGTTGGGGATGAAAGCAGCTGGAAACGTTTGGAGAGGGTGGGACAAGCTGCTGTCGCCAGAGCCTGGCACAAGATGTTCCATCACCTGCAGGTTTTGTGTGGCAGAGTGTAAAGAAAGGGAGGGAGAGCTCCTCCTGTCTGAATTGAGAGAAGCTTTAAGAAACCAGAAGACAAATTACTTCTCATTAAAGCCTGCATGATTTATGGCATGCCATTTGCATGCCAAAACTTTCCCAAACAAAGCTAATTAGGGAGCTGAAAGAGCCTTTCCTCCAGAAACAAGGCCTTCTACTCCAACTGTTAAATAGCTGCAGTCAGATTGGATAGTTTATTAGTGCATTAAGAACCTCGTCTTGACACCCGTGTCCCGTGCCATCCACAGCAGTGTCTGGTACAAAAGATCCACCGACACTCTTGGTGTGTAACAAGCAACTTTGGGAGAAAGGCGTGGAGAATGGAGCGCTTTCCCAGCCACACACTGCTGCCTTGTCCGCCACCACTGGATGCCACCAGCCTTTTAGCACTCTGGGAATGTGCCTTTCCAGAGGCAGGTTATTGAAAAGATGGTATGGTACCAGTCTAGCAAACCGCAGGGACATCTGTGTAGCTCAAACGGCACTTAGTCAGAAAGAATCCATATTGTGTATTTATGTTCATCTCTTGATTCCTGGTTTCCCTGGGGCCATTCCATGGGATTCCCTTACTCAAAACACAGCACTGACCTCTCCTCATTCAGTCACAAGAACAAGGCGTTTGACCAGGAGGAGGGTAAGTTATTCAAGCTCTTCCCATCATAGCTGCTCAGAGAACTAGTGGGAAGTGAGCAAGGATGCATATAAACCAGACAGGAAAAAAAAAAATGTTTTTTGATTGAATCACTAAAACCCAAAATCTTTTTAGAACATGGGAAGTTTTAAATAGTTTTTTTTTTATGTTAGAAGTCTCTCCAGTTAATGTCTTTCCTGTCCTGCAGAAGAAACCCAGCCGTGGTTTGCATTTAGTCACTTGTGATACCAGGCAAGCCTTGGGAGGTTCTCCAAAAGTTGGCCTGTGAAGAACCTGCAGGCACACAGTGACTGGCTCCTCAGGCAGAGGAGCCAAATCCAACATGGATAGAGATGATAAGAAGCTATTAACTCCCACAGAAACATGAGCAAACGCCTACCAAAGGCAAAATAAAACATGTACTCGCCGTTTCACTGAATATGTAGAAAAGCATCAGCACAGCAGCCTCCTGTTTTTATAAGGCACTGAGAGTAGCTCCCAGGGCAGGAAATTCTGTAGAAAACATAATTCAGTTTGCCAGTTTGCTGTTGTGCTCCCAATCCATTAAATTACGAATCACCCAATAATTCCTCCTGATATTGTCCAGTTGGTTTTGTTCTTGCCAAAGTAAGCTATTGGCTGCCTAAAATGTCCATCCAAATATATCCTTACCCACCTGAAATTGCCAGGGGGGAAACTAAAACTGCTGAGTTACTTAATCAGAACTACCCAATGCTTTAGGTCAGCTCTTCCCTGCCTTCCCAGCAGTCTCTTGGGACACACAGGTATTGGGATTTTAGGTCTCTGAAAAGTCAAAGGAAGAGCTCTCTCCCAAAATCCATGTCCAAAGTAACCCACGAGCTCTTTGCCAGACAGATCACCCCAATATCTCCTAATGGCTCTGCCCACATATACGACTTATTTAGTGCTGGTGTTTAGTGCTGGAGTTAACTCCAAAAATGACAAATCTGCCCCATTTTCACACATTAAATGTCAAGAACTCAGTCTCAAACCTTCTCTTCTTTTCAAACAGATTTGGGGAACCTTTGGAGTCTCTTTGCAAACAGTGTTTGTCCCTCCTCTAAATAAGCTTTAGCAGCTGGCAGATGGCTGGATGCCATCTTTGATTGTAGGAAGAGGGACTGTTTTAACTCCCAGAGAACTGTTTCACACCTCTAGAGCACCCTTGCCTCAGAAGCCTGGAGTGAAACATATCTGTCATACACAGAAAGCCACAATGTGTGGGGTGATGCAGAAAGATTCAGAGAAGTATTACTTGCTCCAGACTTGTCCCTTCTGCATCCTTTCTCTTAAGAAACCAAAACTACGGGATGTTTTTTGCTTTGTGGCTTGAAGTTTAGAACATGTGGATACAGAGAACCTAATAATATTTAGAGACGTTCTTTTTTTTTAAAGCAGAGTGTGACTCACACACTTTCCCACTCAAATAATTTCAGCTCCAGTGCAAAACCCATTTCTGAAAGCCACATGTTTCCCTGGTTAAATATTGAGCCCATTTTGACCTCTTCACAGTAAATCAAGAGCTACTTTTTAATATCCTGAACTTCCCTGTAGCCTGAGCTGTTGCAACACATAAAAATCGATCTCACCTGACTTGAACTGAACTTGGGTGTCCAGTCGACTCATCTCAGTAACCCAGGGCTGAGAGACAGACTTGGAAACAGCACTTCATCTCTCTTGATTTGAGATGGAATAGATGGAGAGCCATTTGGATGTTCTTCTTTTTTCCAAGACATCCTGAATGGAACATCAAGACCTTATATTGGGCACCCGTTTGGAGCTTGACAAGACTCTTCTTGCAGCTTTAATATGCACCTGGAAAGCAACATGGGAGAGTTAACTCGCTGCAAGTTCACATTTTTATTGCAGCTGACTTTCTTGCACTGACAAATCTTAATACATAACTCTGAAATCCTGCTTAGGCAGAGTTATACCTGAGATCAGATGCAGATTTCTATCTCTAGTCATGCATCCAGCAGCTCTCATTTTGGATAACACCAGGGTTGTATATTTATTGTATGTATTTTTTCTTTCAGACTGTTTGTCTTACACAGCACTGGAAGTGTTATCAAAAAGGTGTTCTGGGAAACAGAGATGCAAAGTCATTGTCACTAGCCGGGATTTTGGAAGTCCATGCCTACCTGGAGTGACAAAATACCTTAATGTCAGCTATGCATGTGGTAAGAGCAAATGCACAATCATTTTCAAGTCCTCATTTCTGCTTGCAAAGACACACACATGTCCACATAAGGGCACTGAGCCTTCCTAAATATCTGCTTCCCTTTGATATAGGAGGTTTGTGATACAGCCACACAAAATACGTGAACAATACCCTGGGCAGAGCTGCACCGAACAAAGACTCTGACATTAAGGGTTTTTTTGTTTTGTTTTGTTTCTCTAAAAAATGCAACTGACAATAAAATATCAAGTATGTAGTTCAATATTTTTGAGAAATATTATCAAGGTAAGAGTCTGTCCCACGGAATTCACTTGCAACAGAGCTAGGAAAAATAACCTAGCATTGCCTGGCATCAGTGCAGGTAAAACAGTACGGCATAACTGAAGCACTGTGTACAAGCCCAGTCCTGAAACCTGATTCATGTGAGCACATCTACAGCTTCTTCCTCACAGAGGGGTTTCCTTTCTCATGGAAGGGGAAGTGAAGGTTTATGAAAAGTAAAGGCTTCAGGTTATACATCCCTTGCAGGACTGCAATGGACTTCAGCTCATTCCTCAGACAAGAGGGGACAGTTTTCCATATTGTTTGCTATAGACAAGTGGCAAGCAGAATTCCCTACAATACTTTAATAGGAGCAGCTCCACAGGTACACACTGCAGAGCCCTTTGGCTATATCCCTAGTGAGTAGTGGTCAAAGGGCACAGGTTACCTGAGACACGCTTTTGAGAACAGCAGTGTAGGATTGATGGCCAGATCACCTCTACCTGAAGATCAGAGGAAAATGAGCCCCGAGAGCTTTTCAGTCTCCCCAGGAACTGCTTGTCAGCTGTGAAAGGCGGTGCAGTAATTCAGCTTCCTATTATTGGAGAGATCTGGGAATCTGCCATTGCACCAATACCTTATATTATTGTGCAGCTGCCTTTTGGAAAGAGTTAATGTAATTCTCTCTAATTAGCCACAGGATAATTACAAGAAGTTGTTCCTCTTTGCATGTCTGTGTACCAGAAAAGCAGCGTGAGTTTGTTTGCACCACAGTTATGCATTCTGTTATTTAGGGATGTGGTTTTGCAAAAACACGTGGGTAATAAATAGTGTTCTTGTGTGTTGCTGGCACACTTAGAAGAGTTTTTCTTCTGCCAAATCTTACTGAGCTGTGCAATCTAAAGCATTAGCCAATGATTTACAGATCTGATTATTTTACAGATCATCTCATGAACATGGGAAGAATTTGGCATATTCCAGAATGACATTATACATTCATTCTCCTCACTAGAAGATGCCTGCTAATCTGATGCCTCCCAAGATAATGCAAATAGACCTCCCCCTGTAGTGACAGGAACTCAGCAGAGCAGAGCACTTTTGTTCTCAGGGCTGTGCCACATTTCAAAGTACTTCTATCATGGTCAGGGATGTGAAAAAAATCCATACTCCCCACTTAGTGGACAGCAGCTGTTTAGGGGTAGTGAGTCTGGCTGCATTTTTAGGTTTGCAGTTCATTGCTGATAGTAAAAACACAGCAGGAGCCGGGAGGTGCTGCTTTCTTAAAGTCTCAGTGCTCCCAGTGATCCACTCAGCATCATCTCCTGTCTGTGTGAGGTGGTACCTCCTGGCTCTTGCTGAGGCTGCACTTCAGGATGATGGAATCTTTTCACAGAAAACACAGCCCATGCAGCCCCACGGGGTATCTGCACTCCCTGCATGCCAGAGTCCCTTTGTGGGGTGACTTACTCCTACTTGATAAAGTAGTGCTGGCACAAGTCGCAGTACAGATGTGATTATCTTAATCAAAATTCCTCATGCTGATACCAGCTCTTCTGTTCAGCAACCTGATGTAGCGTATCTTAGCTAAAGTCCTTGCATCGGAAAGGCACCATCATGAAAATGAGAAATGCAATCAGCCAGGGCTCTTTCTGTCCATGTAGTTTTGAATTAAACATTACCCTACAATAAATATTTCAATGGCATAGGAGAAAAAGAGCAAGCAAAGCCCTGGGGGGTTGCCCCTGGGAAGGGGAGCAGGAGGAACATCAGCACAGGTGAAGGGGTCCCAGGCCATGTGACAGCAGCTTCGGGTCCCACATTGGCATTGGAGACAGTGCATCCTCCCAGGACGCTGGTCACAGCACAGGCACACTGTTCACAACAGCCTGTCCTGCAGACTGCAGGCTGGAAACAATCCTGCTCCCTATCTGCCCCACACACCAAGGAAAATATTCTGCTGCTGAAAAATAGCTACAAGTTACGATGAGGTACAAGACAAAATAGGAATGAGCTTATTTACCCCTGTATCTATTGGCCTTCCACTGCAAACAGGAGCTAAGAGTTCCAGAAGTATTCCTTCATCAGGAAAGAAAACAGCTCTGACTTTGAGCCCACACAGAAAGAAAAGTTCTGCTCAGACAGAAATGCTATTTTTAGTTGTTTTCCAAATGAAAACTATGCTAAGCTACAAACCTCAGTCTCCTCTGTTCCATTTAACTCTGTCAACACTATTTCTTGGCAAATGTTTCTATGAGGGATAGAGGTGAGCTTCATACTTGAAATTTCTTCCTCCCCCCATCAGTCTGAAAATCAATCTGCCTTCACATAGTACAGGAACAGGTGCCAAGATCTGAGTGTCTGAAGGGCCCATTCATCCATCACAGAATATGTGAACTCTCAATGTCTGTACAATGCACCTGTTTGTAGTTCTTTTAATTATTTGAAGAAGACCGTGAACACTTATCAAGGGAATAAATTAATGAAATGAGAAAGATGGAGCTCATCTAGTCCCATCCTCCCCACCTTCCTCCTCAGCAACTGCCTGTCTCAGAAGCTTCGCAAATGACATCACACAAGACTTTATCTTAGAATTACAGTGAATTATCCTCATCCAAACCCAGTATCTAGATGCAACATAGCATCTGGCTGTAGGCCAGTTTATGCTGAATTTAGAGGCCAATTTTGGCAACATCAACTGGTTGGCACACCTTTGAGGGGCTGAAAACAAGGGGCAGGTTGCCAGGCTGCATGGATGTGTTTGTGTTTTTTTTTTTGGGGTGTTTGGGTTTTGTGGGTGGGTTTGTTTTTTTGTGTGTTGGTTGTGTGTTTTTTGTTGTGTTTTTGTTTGTGTGTTGGTGTGGGTTTTGTGTTTGGGTTTTGGTTGGTTGGTTTGGGGGTGGGGGGGTTGGGTGTGAGCTGCACTGATGTTCCTGGAGCAGGCTGGTGTGTGAATCCAGCCACAGGCCCAGAGCTGCCCTGACTTTGCAAGAAACATTAAGACTGGAAAAGATCTCCAAGATTGAGTCCAGCCTTCAATATCACTGTCAGAAACCCAGTTAGCAAACCTACAGCTAGCAGTGGGATTCGTAATTAACTAGGGAGAGGGCTCCTAAAATTAACAGAACTCAATTTGTCTTTTGTCTTTGCAGTTCCTAAACTTATCCTCACGGCCATCAACACCCTGGTCCCTGATAACAAGACTTCTGTCAAACAGAACAATGGTATGTACCACCACAGCAACAGGGTTTGGGATGAGGTAGTGGAAACCCTACTGAAAGAGCTGCTCTTCCCCTTGGAGAGCAGAGGAACAGGCTGGCAGCAGGATGTGAGCACAGTCCTGCAATCCCAGCAGTACTGCAGGAAGAGTGGCCTGCCCAGCCTGCCCAGAGCCAGCATCCAGGGAAGAGAAGTGAAATTGTAGTTGTTTCAGGGTGAAGAACCTTTTACAAGTTATGCCAACACCTGCTCCTCTCGAATGCCACAAAGTTAAGGACGAGGCTGACGTAACAGGAGCTCATGGCATGGCTGAGCTGGGAAGGCCACTGGAGAACTGTGAAGCTTCATGAAGTAAAATTATTTCAGAAACCTCAATGGAATAGGCACAAGGGATTTCACTTTGCAACAGACTCTTTTAAATGAATTTACCATTTTCTAGATGTTTGATATTTTCAGTAATTTGTTAATTATACTTCATTTAACTTAGCAACCATTGCTTGATCTAGTGTTCTACAGCTTCTTCAGCACAGCACTGGCCTGTCTGTGTTTTGGGCAGACTTGTTAGCTGGAGAGTTACTGGGTGAGTATCAACTTAATAGCTTCATTGAATTTACCTCCTCATGTCACAGGTGTCGACCTTGATCCAAGGGAATCAAGACTTCCAAAGAAAGATGGAACTATTGTTAGCTCTAACTACTTGGCTACATTTGCATACATCAGAGGTAGGAAAATTAGGCTGGGAAAAGGAAGGATCAACTCCAAAGGTTACAACAAGTAATCCCATGTTTATGGTAATGATATTATTACAATATAATCACACTCTTGTGGATGGGACAATCCCGTCATAATTGGTATTTAGGGAACATTTCCTACCTTGAAGAATCCAAACTCTCTTAGCAACTGCAGCCAAGATATTTTTAAATTGATATTTTCAATGGGGACTGTTGGTTGTTCACTAGCTTTGAAAACCTGGCCCTGACCTGTGAGAGCACTAGAGAAATCCATCTCTGGAAATGCTGGGTTGCATACATACATGGATCATCAAGGAGTAGCGAATAAAAAAGAAAAAAGCCATCCCAAACCCAGCCGTTTCTGCTGTGAGACGGAGCAGGTTTTGTGACTTAGCAATGCTAATTGTGAAGGAAAAAAAGTGCTTCCTACTCAGCCTGGCCTGGAGAGGCTGACAAGGCCCTGTGGAGCCCCGAGTCACTATTCTTGTGCCCACTGTTTGTGAGGGAAAGGCCCATTTTGGCAGGATGGCTGGCAAAACCAGAAAAGGTGTGCAGAGCTCTGGTAGCTTGTTGACAACAGCAGTGAGTTGCTCATAGAGGGATGGGGTCATGTTGTTATTTTACAACGTTATAACCAGGCTGGATTTTTGGCCAGAAGTTTGGAGAGGCAGAGCTGGCAGGGTTGAGCTGTGAGCGTCAGGAGGTTTGGGTGCCTTATGGCTATGGAATGCTGCGGGAATGGCAGCTGGGGGTTTGTAAGCAGCCTTGGCAGCTTGTAAAGTGATTAAGCCCTGGCGTTCTTGCCTGCAGATCACCCCGAAAGAGCCGCTCTGCTGTTTGTATCCAGCATTTGCGTGGGATTATTCCTCACGCTGTGTGCCTTGGTGATCCGCGTGTCGTGTGCCACCGACATCCGCAAGCTGCGCAAGAAGAGGGATCAGCTGGTGGCAGAGGCTGCCAGAGCCTACGACAGCAGGGAACATGAGGAGGAGGAGGAAGAGGAGGGGGAGGATTCCTCCCTTTCGAACCCCCAGGACGAGACAGACAGACTTTACAGACCTTCTTACTCAGGTTATAACTCAGCAGAGGCAGCGGAACTGGCTGAAAGGATTGAGCGCAGGGAGCAGATCATACAGGAAATTTGGATGAACAGTGGTTTGGATATGACACCTCCTAGAAATATGAATACATTTTATATTAATGAACAGTAAATGGCTTACTTTGGATGACACTCTATCCCTTTTTTAAAAAAAAAGAAAAGAAAAAGAATGTACCTTCTGTGAAGGAACATTTGTATCAGTAAATATAATTATTTGTAAAATAAAAAGAAATATATGCGATAAAAAGAGAGTTTCATACCCTTGACTGTCTATAAATTCTCCTGTGAAAAACTATAGTTTTAACTCATGCTACAGATTATTTTCACTGTAATTTGGGACAAACTGCCAAATGCATGTTTAGGAATATTAAAAAAGGTGGAAAATAATTAAGAAGATATATTCAACCATCAGAACAGACCTGCCCGAGATGTGCTCCTGCTGCTGGCAAATCTGTGAAGGACAAGCTCCAAAATGGCTGCTGCGTCATAAAAGGCTCTTGACGTCACCACACGCTAAGAAAGGGAAACACAGGGTTCATTTTTCTGATCCTGAAGCAGGGTTAGAGAAAGCACTTGACCGCAGGTCATATTCTCAGGATTTTTTATCAGTTCACAATCGTCACTTGAAAATTGGTACACTAGTCAGACTTGGTTTCAGTTGGACAGAAAATTAAATCAGTAATGTATCTAAGCTGAAACCACAAGAGCCTTCCTGTCTTAAAAATGTCTCCAATATTTCAGCTGCAGCCCAGAGGGAATTTACCAAACAAAAGGAGGAAAAATGTCACTTCCTATTGGGAATACTTCATGGGCTCATTGTGCTTCCCCACTCAGATGCTGTATGTCCAGGTAGAGTGAAGTAGTATGAAACACTTGGAAAGAAAACAGTGACATGACTTGTCATTTCCTACTGATACAAAGTCGCATTAAGCCTGGAAAAACTTTAAAGGGAGGAAGGGAGCTTGCTCAGATGACTAAGGCACAATCCCATGCTCAACTGGAAAAATCTCACCAGCAATTAGCATCCTATCAGCGGAAGGAAGAGAGGCTAAGGAGATGGACTGAGGGTTGAGGTCAGCCGGAGCACTGGGAAACTGCAGGAGAGGCTGGGCATAGCCCAGGAGCCTGGCTGCATTCCTGCTGGGACACTGCTCTCCCCTTTCCAGCAGGAAGTCGTCATCACCTCTGCTAAGCATGATTTTGATTAACAGCTTTTGGTCTAGAGAAGCCCATGCCTTGGCCCTGAGGGTGGAAGAAGGCAAGTTTGCCTTTGGGGAGGGCTCTGGGCCAGAGCTGGCTCCTTCCTCCTGACTCATGGGGCAGGTGCCACCCATTTCCTGGTCAGATACAAAGGGACAGATCTAGATCCCAACAATTCCCCCTGCTGCCAGAACATTCTAGTGAAAAAAAAACTGATCCTCTCCCTTTTACTGGAGCATGCTGGGCTCTGACCTGCAGGGCTGAGGGCAGGGGTTCCAGGGGGCCCTGCTCTGGTGGGCTCCCCAAAACTCTAAGTCCTGGTGAAACTCCCTCCTGGAGAGAGTGCAGTGCTTAATAATGCATCCCTATTTAAATGGATCCTCAAACATAGTGACAAACCCTGTCCAAACTTCAACTCCAGGAGCAATTCAGCAGGGCAGGGGAAGCAGCTTTTGCTCTAGGCTGGGAGGTCAAGCTTCACTCAGGATCTGTTCCTTTGGCTGAACTATTTATAGTCTGAGTTTGGGTTGCTATTTTATTCTTTTTGCATAAACTTTCCAAATATAATTGGGAAAAGTTGTCAATTAGTGGTTAACCTCATTCCCAAATGTTCACTGTACACAGCAGTCTGAAAGTCAGACTGAAGACAAACATGGAAAAACCTGATAAACAGACATTGAATTATCTGGATCTTTCTGAAACAACACCCTCTGCAGAAAAAGTTATCCAGTAGAGAAAACAGAAAATTAATGAGGGATACACTTACCTGCCCCAAGCCCTGAAAAAGCCAGCAGCTGGAGTGCCATAGCCAGAATCTACTCCCTCTCCAGGCTGAGGGCTGATGTATCCTCAGGGAGGGTGCCAAGGGGCAGCAGGAGCAATGCTACGGGAAGGACACTCAGGACTGCCAGTTGGATGGAATCTCAGCAGTAAAATCTCTGCAATTTCCCAGAAGAGCAGCCTAAGGAGAAAATGCTGTAAAGGAGAGCTTGCCAGTTGTTTGAACTATTTGGTTCATGCCCCACACACGGCTGTGGGAATGACACACAGCTGGAAATTATAAGACCCACCATCAACATCTGAACTTGCTGGAAGGCAACATACAATGCTGGTGTGGCTGTTTGAACTCCCCACTCCTGCCTTGAAAATAATCTCAAGTTTGTTGCCAGGAACCCCAGCAGGTTGCAGGATGCAAGAAATAAATCCATCTGAATCCTGGGTGAGGTAGAGAATGGAGCACTGCGGGAAAGCAAAACCATGAAAAGGAGAAAAGGAATGCAACCAGGTGTGGAAACCATGTCCATTCATCAGAATAGTGATATGGCCACAAAACAAACATTTTAGCAATGTTCTGCTGTGTGTGTCCTTTGAGAGAGAATGGATTTTCCCTCTGGAAGGGCATGGCTACCCTCAAACTTCCAAAAATAAGTGGTTTAAAAGAAGACAAAACACTTTTGCAAATTTGCAAACCTACGCGTGATGTTCCTGACTCATCTCCTCGGATAGTTAAATACCTACAGGCTCTCCTCGGTTCCTGTACACTTTGATCTTCTTCCAGTGAGTTCATTAAATTTCAACCATAATAAATTAATCCGGTAGATCCACAAACACTGTTGTGAGAACTCCAAAAAGTATCAATGCTATGGAAAATCAGCTCAGCTAAAGAAAAAAACCAGCACCAATTACAGCAGAGAACAGCAGTCAAAGGGGTGCAGAATCTGTGTTAAATACTTCCTATGCCTGCTTTTCCCTTGCTTTCAGAGAGGAAATGACAATATTATAAGCTCCAGGACACTGATTTTCCTCTTAGGAAGTGGTAGAACAAAGTGTTCTGTTAAAAACCTTTTTTGCCATGTAGAAGTTATCCCAAATAAATTTTAAATAAGAAATATTTGAAGTTTTGCAACTCAGAAATGCTGATTTTTTTTTTGTAAAAAGTCATGTTACTGTAAAGTTGAGATTCAAGAAAAACTACCAGACATCAAACTTCCCTAAAAGTAAAAAAATCAGTGATCAAAGTAAAACCACCATTAGCAGTTCACTGAATGGCATCAGTTTATCTTTTCTGCATCCAATCCTCAAGCTGTGAGTTCAGCAAACACTCGAATTTAACTTGATCTGTGTCTCTTCCACCATACTAATACAGAAAATGATGATTTTTTTACTTCCATCTTAGAGATTTGGTCTTATAAAACTTGGTTTTATTTATCCAATCTGCCTGCAAATGATTAGTACTTTTGTATACAAATTTCTGTCAACCTTCATACACCAGCAATAAAAACTAAACGCAAAGAATGAAAATTAAGCACTCCACATTAAGGATGTTACTTGTGTTTATATAAAAATACTTCCTTTAAACAATTATTAAGAGGTTAACTCACTGCAAAATGACAATTAGGAAAAAACTATGTAGAAATGTGAACAAGCACATAAAAACATTAATTTTCCCTGGATCAGCCTAGGGAAAGTGATTTCTTATAAAATAAATTACCTTCTACAGAGCACACCATCTAATAGTAAACCAAGAATGAGAAGAGAGTATAAAGACCACTCTGAACAACACCAAAAACTCCAGTGCATATTTACTAGATCTCTTATCTATGAAATAGATTGACATTTCCATACTCAAATCACAAGTTTCTAAAAAAATACCAAACCTCAAGAGAATTGGTTCAATTCTTTGCAGAGAAAAGTGCTGCTGCAGTCACAGAGAAGTATGAACATTTATTGAACACCTAAGGCCACAGAAGTGACAATTTCAGCTGCTGTCAGAAGAACCTACCACACACAACACAACTCTTTGCTGCAACCAAGAGCATCAACCGAGCAGCTTCAGAAGGGGTTTGCAGAGCTTCATCTTGGACCCCATTTGATGTCCTTTACACCGTGAAATTGCCTTTTCAGAGCATGGTTGTCAGCCCACTCAGCATTTAGAAACGAGTCGTCGTCCTCCTCCTCCAGTTTCTGTGGCAGAGAGGGGAGGGAGGCAGTGAGGGATGCAGCCTGCGCTCTGTCGGAGCAGCTCAGCTCTCGGGCACCAAGAAAACCCTTACCTTCAGCTCCTCCTGCTTCCTGTAGTAGTACAGCATCATCTCTTTTTGCTCTTCGTGACTGATCACAGGCTCCCGCCCTGGAGCTCCTTGTCCTTTCTGGAAGGGAAATGGTAAATGTTGCTGATGGCATTTGGGGTACAAAGGAGAAGCTGCTACACAAAGACATCAAAAACTTTCTTCAGACAACTGCACTGCTCAGATTTAATAAGGTCCCTCAGAACAGGAAAATAAGCACAGAGAAACTGCTGCTGCATTCATAGAATCCCAGCATGATTTGTGTTGGAAGGGACCTTGAAGATCACTTAATTCCATCCCCCTGCCATGGGCAGGGACACCTTCCACTATCTCAGGGTGCTCCAAGCCCTGTCCAACCTGGCCTTGGACACTTCCAGGGATCCAGGAGCAGCCACAGCTGCTCAGGGCACCCTGTGCCAGGGCCTCACCACCCTCACAGGGTAGTGAGGGCTATTTTTTCAAGTGAGGTTTATTTTTTCATCTCTCTATCTGAATCATGCTGTCAATTTTGCGGACATCAATGGAAGACACAAACAAGACTGAGTCTATTTTACTTAAATTTCCACTCTAAAAGACATAATAAATCTGTTTTAAGGTCACTCTAGATATCTCAGGATGGGCCCACATCTTTAGTTCCCCTGCTAATACAGACTCAGGAAAACACAGGGCTCAGTAAAGCCGGGAAGTAAGTGAGTTACAAACCACTACAAATAAAAGGGAATTTCTTATCCAGGCAAATGTGCTCCTGGAAGAAATGATGGACAAAGCAGAAAACAGCTGCTGCCAGCAACTGCAAACCCGGCATCTTGCATGGAGATGGTGGATGCTCTCGACAACAAACAGGGTCTGAGGTGGTTTGGGCACAGAGAAGTCCCTGTACTGCTCTGCATTCTTTGAGCAGGTTCTTCAACTAATTAAACAGACAACTTCCCCTGGAGCCTACACTTCATTGACTGTTGAGATACCACACCATTTTCCAGCAACCCTGAGAGGAAAGAGAAAGCAAAAACTTGGTCTTCTAAGTGACAAACACATAAATCACCTGACTTACCTCCCAGGGATGCACTGAAGAACCTGCAGGTGTCAAGACTTGCCATAAAATTTTTCAGTTTGCATTTAATCTATTCTTGAAATACCTCTTTGTTGTACTTCACAAAAATACTGTGGACCAAGTAATAGCAACCAAATACAACTACTGACGGGCTAAGGAATTACCAATGAAAAACTCAGAGTACAATATGTTCCAACCTTAAAACAGATATAGTTTTAAGATGCTCAAGCTGCAACTAATCTAATGCATTTTATACTCCTATGGGTAATGCTCTTCCACAGAGATCAGAAAACCAAGGGCGAGGAACTCGAAGACAAATCTCCCAGCAATACTCACTTTCTGGATCTTGACAATGATGGTTGTTTTCTCATTTTTGCCCACATAGTCAGAGAGCAACTTTGTTTCTTCCAACCGCTTTCCTGCCCACCACAGCTGTGCTTCCGATTCTTTTATAACTTCAGTTCCAGCCTGTGACAAAATAAACAAGGTGAAGAGTTGGGGGGTGTTATTTCTTGCTTTTTTTTCAAAACCAGAATTTTTTTTCTGGGAAAAAAATCTTTCTGGAATTCCTAACCTAAAGTGTAATTTTACACTCTACATCTTTCTCCTCATACTTATCCGTTGCATTTTTATTTATGTTCCATTCAATCATGATCTAATGTAAACACTTCGGGCAAAAAATTCTCCATACTGGAGGTGAAAACTACCCTCACTGGTTAGTTGTAGAACAGCACAACCCATGTTTAACCCAGGGACTACATATAGTGGGAATACATTACTGCATACATGAGTTCCTGACAAGTCTTCTTTATCTTCAAACTCCATCCTAATTGGATCATGTGGAGGCAATCCCATTGGATACACAATCATCACAGCCCCTTGGAGCTGCTCCAATGCATCTTTCACCATCTCCATAGTAACACACACATTGGCCTGAACTTGTTTCTGAAATACAGACAGGGATCATTGGCAATTTAAACAAACCAGGACACATATGACCACAGATACCAGACAGGGATGCTTTGGTTCCAAGCACTTGTGATTCATGAACACGATTCAAGCCAGCAGAATTCAAGTGGGGGATAGAGAAGGGGCTTAAAACTTAAGAAAAAAATAGAGCACATGTGACCAGAAGTGTAAAGCTTGGCAAATTGCAAAGCTCATGCAGAGATCTGCAAGACCAAGTACTTGAGAACCCTACTGCAAGGATAAAGGAGAAACGTGACACATCTGGAAGAAAAGAAGCAAAGTTCTTTCCTTACAGATTTAACAGCTTTGTAAGTGCCAAGGCAAGGGAATGTTGCCTCCTTGTGGACATTCTTGATCTGGTTAACTGGCCAGTACAACCTCAAATACACTGGCACATTTCTTCTTTGGGGTCGTTATAAAGTGGTGAACCAAAAAAACCACTTCCCAAACTATCCTTAACTCCATTCATAAATACTACTAAATTTGTGCTTCAAAGTTGTACAAAAGCTGAAACACAACAGAGAGCACCTAGAGATTTGGCAAAGTGAATTTAAATGCCTGAGAGCACCATCCCATCAGGACAAACCTTGTGCTTGTCTTTGAACACACACACTCAGCAGGACTGAGCATGAGTCCAAGTGCTTGTCAAACCAAGGCCTAATCCCTGCAAGTGTTCAAGGCCAGGTTGGATTGAGCTCTGAGCAACCTGGTCTAGTGGAAGGTGTCCCTGCCCATGGCAGTGGGGTGGGACTAGATGAGCTTTAACCAAACCAAACCAAACCAAACCATCTGTGATTCTGTGATAGTCTAAGAGATTAAAACACATTTTTCAATTAATTACACATAAAAGCCAAAAGACTTCATTAACTCCAAGAACAGTGCAGAATGCAGTTAATTTTTCACCAGAAAGCACAAGCATTCACCCAAAGAACACATCAACAGCAAATTGCATGGATAAAACTGAACGTGATTTAATCATTCCACATTGGCTCGGCTGCCAGCATTCCCTTGGAGTTTAGTATCTGATTCCTTAACCTGTTGAACCACTTGCCAAAAGCCTTAAAGAAAATCATTAACAGAAATGTCAGGTTTTATTAGACTGTTCACATCACCTCATGGCATTTCTCTACAACTGTCAGCCCTTGCACTGAAAAACGTCTGTTTTTATTTAAGATGCCCAACTCCACAGCACTTACTAGGAAAGCCCCACACACCACTTGAGGAAACCTACCTTAGAGATTAATGCCTTGGCTTCCTCTATTGTCTTCTTTATAACTTGCTGCATTTTTTCATTTGGAGCTAAAAGTAAGAAACATATTTTGCAGTCTACACTTACTGTAAAGAAACCAAGCACACAACTTGTCCAGACTCCACTGAGAGCAAATGAAACAGTACTAAATCATAAAGCAGGAGAAACACCACTAAGCTGGAGCCTATTTACGAGTCAGATAGTTCTTCCCTCTATTTGTTACTAACTTAAGAAACAAGCAGTATTTTTCATGAGACAAATAAACTTACTTTTCCCCAAAGACATGTGACTGCTATTTGCCCCATCCCCAGCAGTGCTCCAGGATAGGCTGGACAGGGCTTGGAGCAATATGGTCTAGCAGAAAGTGTTCTTGCCCATGGCAGGGGAATAGAACTGGATGAGGTTTAAGGTCTTTTCCAGCCCTAACCATTCTGTGATTCCATAATTCTATGGCCTGGAACTTCATTTGGGTCAAAAGTTCTCAGTAGAAAGCAACAACCATTATCCCATACCCTCCACAATATAAACCAAGGCACCTTCCCCGCTGGACTATCATGGGCTGTATTGGCAGATGTGCTTTCACCAGGCACAACAGCTTGCAGTTTTCTGACTTTTCTTCTAATTAAAATCCCAGTCTAACAACAAAGACAGTTTTGCAAATACACTGCATTTCATCACAGTTATCTATTTTAATTGTTGTAAAAAGCTTGTCCTCAAAACCAAAAATCCAGCTAAAGCATACTCATTCCCAGCTTATTTCCCACTTAAGTGATTCATTTGATGGCTTTTGGTTTGGCTCACATTTACAGTGTTCGATATTCTAACTTTGTCAATATCACAAGGCTGTCCTCCCACTTACAAACACATGCTCAGTGAATCTGAGTCCCAGTCAACGAGAAAAAAGGAGAAATATTACAAAAACAACCCGAAAATGTATCTTGGATTCCCTGGAGAAAACCAGTTCTCAAGTGTACATTTACAAATAGGGAGCATAAACTAAACTGGAACAATCAAACATGCTCCTGGTGATTGTTTATGTGCTGAAGAGAGATATTGCTGTTTAGGCTTGTAAATCAGCATTACCTTAGGTTCTAACCCAAGAAAGAATTTCTGTGTGTAACTTATAGTTTGGCTATCCCATTCCAGAATTAGGGATTTGCTGTTCCCTGTTTGTTATAGTATGGATTATCTGTGTTGGAAGCAAAAGAACTAGGCATTTACATTTGACTTACCAAATCCATTTCTTCGCCCCATTTCGTCCTTCCTGAAGATGCTTCCACCACTTGGGACACACTTCTCTGCCCACTCATCCTTTAACTTCAGCTCTTCAATTTGCTCATCTGTCAGTCCTTGCATATTGTAAGGTAAGGAAATACCATGCTCTGCCAGCTCTTCCATCTCTTTAGAGTGTTTAGAGAACAAGATTAAGAGTCTGTTATTATAGTCCATTTACAAAAGCCTTTCACAAGATATACATGCAGGTAAACCTTGCCCCTAGCTTTCAGTTTTTCAACAAGGAAGAGTAGGGAAGAGATAATACGGGATATAAACACACATATATAGATATGGATGCTGTAATAATGTTGAAATGTATACATTGCACGTACCTGTAAAACAACAAAGCAAATGACATGCAGGGCATGCAAACCTGCATGGCACTTAGTGGCCATAAACCTTTGCTTTTTGGTATTTCCCTAGGTAGATCTTTTACATCTGAGAGCAGCCTCAGTACGGGCTGAGACATGCCACAAACGCTGTGGCTGGTGCACAGCAGCTGCGGGTGGGCTGCACCCTGAGGCCAGGCTTGCCTGAGGGGAATCTGTGACAGCCCCACGGTGGGGCAGGAAATGTCTCCTAAAGCTGCCTCAGAAGTGAACTCAGCACTAATTCAGACACATCACTGACTCCAGGTGATGCACGTGGTGGCCAATACAACCTCATACACACGTAGGGGCACTGCTGGTCACGAGAGAGCACTTCCCAGTGTCTGAAGGAAGACGTTGGATAAGGGCCTGGAGTGACAGGACAAGGGGGAACAGCTTCAAACTGCCAGAGGGCAGGGTGATATGGGATACTGAGGAGAAATTCTTCCCTGTGAGGGTGGGGAGGTCCTGGCACAGGGTGCCCAGAGAAGCTGCGGCTGCTCCGGGAACCCTGAAAGTGTTTCAGGCCAGGCTGGACAGGGCTTGGAGCAACCTGGGCTAGTGGAAGGTGTCCTTGCCCACGGCAGGGGGTGGGACTGCATAAACTGTAAGATCACTCCCAGCCCAAACCATTCCCCGATTCCCTGCTTTAAGCAGCCAGTACAGGCACACGCAGCGGGAGTTTTCAGCGCTGTGCAGCGCCCTCACTAAAACACCACAGCCAGAAATTCCCACACGGTTTCGGTGTGCGATCGCGGCCCCGTTAAGCGCCGCCCGGGCAGTTCCTGGGGGCCGCTCCGGCCCGCCCTCAGCAGCCCTCAGGCCGTACCCAAGCACAGGGGCCGCTCCCGCCCTCAGCAGCCCTCAGGCCGTACCCAAGCACAGGGGCTGTTCCCGCCCTCAGCAGCCCTCAGGCCGTACCCAAGCACAGCCGCTGCACCTTCAGCCGCCCGTTGTGGATGCGGGCGGCGAGCTGCGCCAGCTCGGCCAGGCGGGCGCTGCCCGGCGCCTCCAGCAGAAAGTGGCTCTCGCCGCCGCGCTTGACGTGCAGCCGCACCATGGCCGGGCCGCGGCGGCCCCTCAGCAACAGGGCCGCGTCCCTGGATACCGGTGGCGGGGAGGGAGGTGGGACCTGCCGGGACGCTTCGGGACGCCCTGAAAGCGCGGCGCGGCCGCTGCCGCCCTGGTCGGCAGCACCGGGATCGTTCGCGATCCGCCGGGAGGCTGCCGAGCCGCCGCAGCGGTGCCTCGCCGGTGCCTCCGCCGCCCCGCGGCCGCTTCCGCTTCCGGCCGCCCCGTGAGGGCACGGGAGCTGCTTAAAGGGCCCGCGCCCTGTTAAACCATAGAGCGGCTTGAAAAATCGGAGTTAAGGAGTTTAATTACCTCTTAAATTAATTGTTTTAATCAATCAAAACCGATGTGGCTATAAATTACAAATAGTGGACTGTGCTTAAATTACTCTGAGCCAGCATTTAGCAAAGCTGTCCAAAGCTACTTTTGTGGGAAAAGTACTGAAGCTCTCAGTTCTGAGAAACTCACTCGGATCTGCTGCAATGATCAAAGCCCGCGGGAGAAACAGGGAGTGCTGAGGTTGGACTGGTGGTGATCAGAACTTATGGATTACAAGGGCACTCTGCAGAAACCACCACACAAATACGCAGTATATGCACTGGAAATTGCCTACTAAAGGGAAAGACATGGAAAGACTAAAAATATGGACTAATTAGCACAAGTAGTGAGAAATCAATAACCAGTAGAGGATAGAATACTAATTAAAGATAATTATGTGATTTAGAACCAATGAACATTAATTTCTTTGTTTACTAAAAATGTATAAATAAGTGAAAAAGCTCTGTGTGAGTGTCTGTGTGGAGGCTGGAATTTTGTGAGCCACATCCCTCGGCCAAGAACAAAGTAATGCCTGATTCGCTGACACTAAAAAGACAAATCTTCAAAGGTTTTCTTTATCCCGACCCCAGAGGATTTGGCACAGAGACAGAACGAGCAGCTGGACCACAAGGGAACGTTTACTTCATGGATACCTGGGGATACAGCCATGGACAGGTGAGCAGAAACAGCAGAACAGAGCACGGGGAGAGGTGGGGAGTGGGTCCCACCTCCATCCTTTGTGTTTTCAGAGCTTCTGCTGCTGCTCATTGCTGCTGTCAACACACAGCAGGGCCTTACTGCAGCTCACATATATATACACACACTCACACATATACATACATATCTATGTGTGTGAGCTGTATATATAAATACACTGAATATATATATATGTATATTTATACAGACACACCAGAGGGATTCTGGAGCATTCCCTGTGGTCCCCCCAGTCCTGTGAAGTGCAGAGGTGCCGCACACCAGGTACAGTTCAGACAGACAGGTTTTAATCACTGCAATTAAATATTTGACAATATATTTATCACGTGACTCCCACTAGCAAAAGTTCCCCCCGAGTTTGGTTTGCTAATATAAGAGTATACCAAAACATCAACCACACAGATGTTTGCAGCAACAGCATAAAACAAGGTAACTCACACACTGAAGCACAAGTAGTACCACTGCTGTTCCAAATGTACAACTTGAATGACCTGAACGGAAAAAAGCGCAATAGAAAACTCACTATCACTTCTCTAGGCAGCTGCAGCTCGTGGCTAACTGGGGGCTGTCCGAAGGAATAGTGGATTATTTCATGGATCATGTTTTGAGAGCATTTGAGCATTTAAAAAGCGTGTTGCCCTGGGGTATATTTTGCTATTCTAAATGCAATCTAAGCATGTTGTTTTACCCCCTGGGTGGCAGACTACATAGTCTGCAACTGGTAAATACTGCTTTGTATCTCAAAAGCCAAGGGGACCTTTTTTCCCAGAGGTTGAGGAAAAGCTTGTCGTATCAGCAGTTTCCAATTTGTGGAAAAAAAAGAAGTACAGTTAAAATAGTAATGAATAAATGGATGATATGGAACAATTATTTTGAATTAGTGCTAGTGAGTGTATGTCACAACAGAATTTAGTAAATGAAATGTACTGACACAGGAGATTAATTGAATATATTAATATGCAAAGTTTTGTTTCTATTTTGAAAGTAAACTATTTTTGTTGTGCCTCAAATTCAAATATAAGCCTTACAAATATCCATAGCCTCTGTTATAAATAAGACAGCTTCTAAACAATACTTGTCGACATTCAAATCTCAATAAACTTTGGCAGCTCTTTGGTAAATACTTATAAATATCAACTAACAAAACAGTCAAAAGGGAGGGGGGAGGCTTCCAGCAGGGAGCCTCTTCTTGTGAAATTCCACAAAGGGGAACAGAAATGAAAGAGCTCCCTAAGCAAAATCTGTGTCCAGGATTGATAGGTTTTAGTGAGACAGTAGCTCACCCTTCCCTTTTTGTCTATTCAAATACTATTACATTGGGATTTTAATAAACTTCAGACAATTTTTTGTGCTCTACCATATATACACATTCAAAATTTATACACAAGCAGTAGTGGCTGTTTATGAGCAGAGTTAAGTTTCAGTGCATTTAACAATTAATTATTGCACACAGAATAATCTCAAATGCCCAATTATTCTACTGGATAAATGTAGCAACAAATATAACCTCTTGTATCTCTGACTATCTATCTTTCTGTAAAATTGTGAGTTGGTGACACCTTGGGTGCCAGGGAGGGGAAGGGATCTGCAGGGGTCCTGTTGCTGGTTGCTCTGGATGGTACAGGGGGTGCAGGTGGTTTTCTTGCTGGCATTGTACAGAAGCAATCAGTAGAACTTTTATTCCAGTCACCATCAAAGTTAAAGTCTGAACCAAGGAAAGTCTTTTGTTCAGCTCCCAGCAAACCTGGGCATCCAGCTGATTTCCCAGAGCCAAGTTGCTTAAAATCCGGAACACTCGCAGATGGCTTTAGCTTCACGTTGAAGTTCTCGTCCTCGTCAAACGTCACCCAACCTTTGGGCTGGATGTTTTCTACCTTGAGAGATTTACTTCGCAAGCAAACCGTGTTTTCAGCTGCATCCACAGGAAATACAGGCTTGCTTGTGTTACAGCTGGGGGGGGGCAGAGGAGGGAATGGGTGGGAAGCAGCAGGTCCTACCAGTGCCTGTGAGGTTATCCCGGACTCCTGCCTTTCCGTCCTAAATGGGTTCCCAGCATTAGGAGTTCTTTCAGTGAATGGATTTGAGCAGTTCAGCCCAGTAATAAATGGATTTGGAGAGCTGTGTTCATGTTCCTGGGATGAGTGAAAGGTTGGAATTGGAGGCATTGCTGGCATGCGATTTACAGTATTCGAATTATCAGCATTTCTTTGCGTTGCTGAAGGCAACTGGATCAACCCCTTTTGGCTTAAGGGTGGAGCAGGTGATGTTTGGACAGACGTCTGCATCTTGGACACGAGCAGCTGAAATGACAGATCTTCAAAAGGGTCACTGTTGAGCTGGGGTTCAGGGTTAGTGCCATACGTCCCGTTGGGATTCAGCTGCAAAGGAAACAACATGCTTAAGAATCACGCAGCTGGTTCCAGGTTATTCCTACCTCCCCCTTTCTCACACCTCAGCTGAAACTTCACCCCAGTTTTGTTTTAACTAGAATGGAAACAGCAGCCTGAACCCTTCTCTAGTAAAAAGCCTCAAGTTGTTAAACACAACTTCTCCCCCTCGGTGGTTGATGCAGCTGGAACCTACTTCCTGCAGGTCCAGTGAAAAACACTAAGGGAAAGTTGGATGAGAAAATATTTGGGAAATGCTACTGTATTCTAAACAGTAGGATAGGCAGAGCCCAGCACAACTACCAAATGAAAAGCTCCATGTTGCATTGTTTGGGAGTTTATCACGCTGATGTTACAAGCAGCATTAAAGCAACACAATGAAATGAAACATTAGTGGTATTAATATATGCAGTCAGACATTTCTATGCAGACAGGCATCCGTAGGCATCTCCAGTACTTCTTGGCATGGAAAGAGACAATCATTGGTTTCATACTTAAAAAGACAAGTTACCTTTGGAGAAGACAGTTTTCTCCACAAAATTCCTCAGCTTTTAAAATGAAATATTCCTGGTTTTGTACACTGCTTCAAACAACAATGCAACTTTTTTACCTTGCACAAACTGTCCAAAAAGGTGGAGTATCTACTTTGTTCAGTATGCACACTGACAGAACAGTGCTTGGAGCTTCCTCTTATCAAATGAATTAAGCTTAAGTTAAAACAGCTTCTAAGAATTTAAATGTCACAAAAAGATTTTATGCTTCTAACAGATAATATAGCCAAACAGTTGAATTGGCTGTCTATAGCTGAAGTCTTTTGCAGAATAATATTAGAACAAAGGCATCGAGTAACTGCAGGGGAAATGTGAAAAATTGAACTGCAGAAGGAATAGAAATCACATGCAGCCTGGCACCAGCTGGTTAAGTCCTGTGGTCATTTAAAAGTACAAGACACCAAAGAAACTATGAATGCAAATTGCTCCTTATTATAGGTAAAAATTAGCTCTGAGAAATTATGGAACCAAATGCTTTTAAAATTGTAACAAACAGGTTATTTTATTTTTGGTCACAGTAAGTTCTCTGTTCCTTGAGAAATGCGAAATATGGGGTTAATTTTGAAAAAAAAATTGACAGTGCAATTGCATCAGGATATATTTGCACTAAAGAGAACATTTATTGCCAACACTGATCTTTTTCCCCGAACAGTCTGAGACCAGGAGATTCAGCAGTGACTAAGCAACACAGATGAGGGTCCAATTGTTTCATAAAAGAGGATGATGCAAAATATTTGCTCTGGCACTAATAAATGAAATCTCATTTTTAAATGCATTATGAAAGGGAAAAGCAAACTATGGTACGACAGTCAATCCATGAATGCAGACAAGTGATTTTTAACAGGGATGGGACTGAAGATGTATGAAAACAACATTCATACATCTTTTCTGCTTGAATAGATGGAGACCACATACAAGATTGGTAAATAGTCAGATACCTGTTACCCTGATGGTTGCTCCTGCTTGTGAAAGAGAAACAGACATCAAAGGAAAGAAAATTAGGAAGGAAATCCAAGTAACAAAGCAACCTCATGTTAAAAATACCTCCAGAAGTTTTCACAAAGCCATTTTAAAACCATGAACACAAACCACAAGTATTTACTACACACTACACTAAATTTTCAGTTTCTGTTGTATTCTACTGTAAGCTCGACCATTAAGAGTCATAAAAAACAAACTCAAGTCCATTCTAATGATATATCCGTACAGAAACTCATTGTGCAGCTGACTGTGCTACTTGGTGGAGACAAATGATAAGAATTTGAGCAGGGATGGTCTAATTCTAGTCATCTAGTAACGTGAAAAGCCCCATGGCTCTCATTCTGGGAACTGTGTTGGTATAATCTCTCATCTATGGTAATAGTTTTGCAAGCTGAAAAAAACCATAATGCCTCTCATTCTGTGGAAAACTAGAATTGCCTTTCTTTACAATAAAGCAGATCTACTTACAGTAACTAATTCTCTTTTTCGATGTATGGATTGTATAGAGTCCTGAATATTCACACTGTACAAGCAATTATTTTTGTAAGGAGAGATTTAGGCTCTTCAATATCACAATCAAGATTTGCATTGAAGGATGGGCTTGGAATTCACTACCTCTTAAAAGACCTTGAATTTCTCTCAAGACCTCTCTGCCAAAAACTATTTTTTGGTCTAAGTTTCCAAAATGAAAAGCAGTTCATGGGCAAACAAAGAGATTCAGGAGAAAGAAAGGAAAAGCACTTAAAGATTTTGTTCCATTTGAATTCAAACATGAACTCACTGAGGACTGAATTTGGCTGGTACAAAATAGGCATTAACTGCTGTAGCATAGAAGGGCTTCAGAGGTAAGCATAAGGAAAAACCTGAGCAGCACCGAAAACCTGGTTTTGCATTTTAAAAAAGTACTATGAAACTATGGCTTTTTCTAGAAAATTGGTGGGTTTTTTATCATTACAGTCTAAATGGTCCCAGAGACGAGAATGTTAATGTTACTGTGTCAAATTTTCACATTATTTGGATAGGTTTCTGTATTTTAACTGACACTGGGGAATAGGGAGAATTCTATTTCTCTAAAGTATTTATTAATATATTTAATTTATTAATTTATTTATCAGTATCATCTCCCTTCAGTGAATGATCACCAACATAAAGCACCCCATCATGCAATAACTTTTTAAAACTTGTGTTAGCTACCTACTATACAGCTTGTCATGCACATATCATTATAAAATTAAATTTCTTAGATTGAGTGTTTGTCCATCCAAAGTTGCCAAATGACAACATCATTTTAAGATTGAGCTGCCCCTAAGTTGTAAGCTAATCATAAGAAATCCTAAGTTAAATGTTTAGTATTTCAGATGTTAGTTATTCATGGACAATACATAAGCAACTATTACTCTCCTAGAGTCCCACGACCACTGCATCCAATCTTTGGACCCTTATTTTGGTTTCTGTGCTTGCTTTAGGGGCGCCTCACAAGTCTGCAGCATCCAGGACAAGCTGTGTTAATTTACATAGTGAAATAAAGTATCTACAAGTGGTTTTTTGTACTTACTTGCTGCTGGGAGGGAGCAGGTTCAGAAGGCAAACTGTGAGACGAGCGGCTACGAGGTGGCGGCTGGGGGGGCTCCAGACTCTGTGGGGCACTTGCCTGAGATGGATGCGATGCCACAGGGATCAGGGGCTCCTGCATCCTTAGCACAGGAGTGCTGGGCTGAGCAGCTCCTGCAGCCTGAGGCTTTAGTGGTTCAGGAAGCAATGGTGAGCCTGCAAGTACATTTGCAGTGACTTTCATGTCAGGAATTGTAACAAATCTTAAGGATGGCATGATGGCGACGCACCAGACAGAACAGCAGAGGAACAAGCTCTAAGAACAGCAAGCACTCATGGCAATGAGACTGGAAATCATCAAAAACTCAGCAGATCTCCATTGCAAATTGTTACCAAAGTTTAAGCTGACAGAGGGCAGGGTTAGATGGGATATTGGAAGAAATTCCTTCCTGTGAGGGTGGGGAGGCCCTGGCACAGGGTGCCCAGAGAAGCTGTGGCTGCCCCTGGATCCCTGGAGGTGTCCAAGGCCAGGCTGGACAGGGCTTGGAGCAGCCTGGGATAGTGGAACATATCCCTGCCCATGGCAGGGTATGGAATTAAATGATCTTTAAGGTCCCTTCCAACACAAACCATGCTGTGATTTTACACAAAACAGAGAACCAGAAGCCACGTCACTCCTAAATGTACTTCAATTGTATTGAGAAGTATTTTGGAAGTCACTGATATAAAATGTATATTTTTATATTTATAAAGATAAGGGCTTTTTTTTAATGGTAAGTTTAGGAAGTTGCTTTGAGAGTCAGACATAAATGCTACTCCAAATCTTATGATTACAGAACATCCAATGCACGGAGTGTCTGGTGATCAACAGCCACACCAGCATGCTCAGATCAGAGCACCACAACCTCTGCAGTTTCTCTGATACCATGACATCTATGGGTCAAGATCTCATGTGATCTTGAGATTAGCATTTAGAAAAGCTCTGCAATACTTGTGGATGCTTAACATAAACTGTCAGGTGTTATTACATTAAAAAATCTTAGTTTATAGTGGGAAGTGGAGACATCTGTTGAAAACAAAGCATTCAAACCATAGACTGTAGCTCTTGACTGAATAGTGACATTTATACTTAACTTCTGAAGGAAACTTACCCCTTGGTGGTTCAGTTGGTTTGGTCTGAATTTCAGGTGCTGGTCTTGCCCCCAAGGGACGGACATGGCTTTGTGGGGCACTGATAACGCCAGCTCGAGGAGGAACAGTCTGACAGAAAGTTGGTAAAAAGGAAGTATTTTAGGTCATCTACTGCCAAATGATTCAGGATAATCACGATTCTGTGAAAAATAAATTCTTTGACAACAGTTGCTGAACTATTTTTAAAGAACATGCAAAAACAAGGGATATATTTTCAAAACGTGATGAGAGTTCAATTAAAAGCAAAGGATTTTTACAACAGTTTTCGACTTTATATAAATATTTACCTATGCAACTAGGTTAGAAACTGCTACTATTTTGCTAGTATTAGTAAGATAATTTACCTAAGTCTCTGAATTGTTGTAAGCAACAAAATCAGCAAGAGAAACTACTTTATTTGGAGGTCTCCTGTTTCTCAACAAACAGTACTAATGAAACACACATTCTGCCTCATCTGAAGGCTAAAGTCCTCCTAAAGTCGATGGAATAGAAGTTAATATGCTGGGAATGTAAATTTAAAAGTCTACATCAGTATTTAAAGAGAAATAGGAAGCTATTCTAGATTACAGCTGAAACAAAGTAAATTACAAACACCACACTGAAAGCTGAATAAAAGGCCCTGGGATAAAAATGACAGAGTTCAAGGGAACAAGATTGTGAGACAAGATAGTTTGTAAGATTTGTTTCCTGTAAAATGTTGTATACCAGAGGACATTCTAGAAATGGTTTTCAGAGCGAACCCTATTACCCAACTGTACACAAAAATTAATTAGAAACAAGCAATGACCCTTGGAAATGGTCCCCCTCTCTCCATCTTTCTTGTAGCTCCCTTCAAGTCCTGGAATGTTAGATAAAAAATCCAAACAAGGGTTGAGCTAAGGCATCTTAGGAGATGGTTTTTTCAGGCCTTCTATTATGTTTTGTTTTTTGGGGTTTTGGAGACTTTTTTGGTTTGTTTTGCTTTTCCTGTTTTGATGATATGGACAAGAAATGTTGCTCTTATGCCAGTTCCAAGACACTGGTGAAGTCTCTTCTGTACATTAGATTTTGTTCTGATTTAGAAATGGCAAATTCTGTGCTAGATTATGAGGAGATTAAAAAAGGGAAGCACAGTGTGATAAATGAATACATTATTTCCTGTGTATATCAATTTTTCTTTATCAAAATTTTCTAAGAGGCCATTCTATATGTCTGAGAAAGTAACAAAAAAAGATCCAAGATCATGAATTGTTCACTGTGGGAACAAATCTCTTTGAGAAAAATGAATCAATAAAATTTGTTTCAATGGAGACTTTCAACAGTAGTTTTCAGCAGTTCCAATACTGGAATATGCTGCAAAGTCAAAGAATTATCAACAAACAATCCCATTTCTCAGTAATTCTTTAGGAAGACCTGGAGCTATTAAAACACTTTTCCCTCACACATGGCTCCTACTTGTTACTGTTAAGAAAAATTAGGCAGGTATCTTCCATCTTGTGATTTCATCTGTGGAATGCCCATAAATCCCTTCATTCCCTTGCTTCACCTCAGTTCCACAAATGAAGGAATGAAACATAGAACAAATATTTGCTAAAACAGTTGAACATTTCATTTTTACATGAAGACCTTTATGAAAATTAATCTTTCAAGCAAGGCACAAAACTCAGTAACACATCAAAATGTAAGATGTCAACTGCTTATATAATCCATTAACGGCCTGTAAGCAATTACCTGCCATCAGGATTTACATTTCAGTACAGGAGATAATGCACTTTATCACACCAAATCAGTAAGGACATATAAGAAAAGAGGAACTTTGCAGTTATTTGAAAGGAGATGTAAAATGTGTATTTGGGAGCTTATTATGTGATTGCACAGTCTAAAACAATCAAATCACATTTAGTATATATGTGGTGATTTTTCCCCCCTGTAGTATTTTTACTCAATAGACAAGAATTGCTGAGATAATTAACTCACAGAAGCTGTAAATTGACCAGAACATTTTGCAGATTTCTTACACCTGTTAAGACTTGCAGAAACTTTGATGTAATGAAGAGCAGACGTAGCAGAAAAATGATTTTCAAACAATACCTACCGGTCTGGCTGTACCCGCTGAATGTGGAGGCTGATTACGAACTGCAACAGATATTAGAGATTACTGACTTAGAACTTATTTCAAAATCAACTTCTGTCTGTATTATAATTAGTACAAAGCATGTATGTGTTACCTAAGTTATCTTTTCTTTGTGTTCCAGGGCTTTTTTGTGCTTTGAAGCATGGAAAAAAAAATTAGATTATCTGTGTTAGATAAACCACAAGCGGGTATTAGATGGCAATGTTACATTATTACTACTGAGAATGGAAGCAAGGAGATACCAGTGAATTTTTCAGAAGTTATTACATATCTACCAGCTGTCACTAACACACTCTTATTCCATGGCACACATGAAGTAATTTGACTCTTTTTACTACAAATTAAGTCAAATCACGTCCTATTTGTTGCAACCTAAAGACACCCACTTGTACAGGTACCCTGTGTTCTCAGTTATGTTAGAAGCTGTTTTGTTTTGTGGTATATCCCAGAACCATTTTGTGGTATATATTGTGGTCCAGCAGCAGTGTTAAAACAGAGAGAACTGATGTGTTAGTTCCTGACCCCACTCTCTGCGTTTATGGGATAAATCTGCTAGAGCACCAGCTTCACCATGGCCATGCTGATGACAACCTCAGATACAACAATCAAACTGGGAAGTGCAAGAGATGAAAAAATTACCTTTAGCTCAGACAAGTGCACAATTTCTAGCAGGCAGAGAGGTTTAGGATTTTGGCTTGTGTTTCTGCTGCTTATTTCCCAGGAAGGCAAAGTCACCATGTCAGTGACAGTAAGTGCAAGGAACTCTGTGGTGCATCACACAGCTTATCAAATCACATTACCTTGGAACCATTCAGAATGGGTTTATGGGTACAGTTCTCAGTAATGCAGCTCTCACCCTGAGCAACCTGGTGCCAGTTCACCCTCCTTGGAGCAGGAAGCTGGAGTGGATAACCACCAAAGGTGCCTTCCAACCTCAAATATTCTATGCATAGAGTGATTTTGCCGATTCAGAAAAATGAAACAGCAACATAGCCAAAATTAATTGTAGCATACAGGAGGAAACCCTGCTGGTGACTCTGTTAGGACTTGTATTGCTATTTGCTGTAAAGGACGCATTCCTGAGGGACAAGGAAGAAACCCAAGCCCATGACTCTGCTGGCATGGCTAAAGCAGGACCCATCCAGCAGTAGTCCCATGTGCTACAACCAGAATGGTGCAAGGGAGATGCTCCTCATAACTGTGTGTCACACACAGCTGGCTAGAAGAATCAAAATACCTACACTGTGCTCTTCAGAAAGAGCCAGAATATTAAATTATAGAGCAAATTGTTTAAATGGAAGTTTCACTCCCCAGAATATATGAACATATGTAGTTCTTCATGAAAAGCCCGGCTCCCTAGATTCCTGATTTAGTTGCAGGTATACTAGTCACTCTGATGACCAGTCAGCTATAGCTTCCTCTGAGAGTCAGCCTTAAAGGCATTCTTGATTAGGGCATTCTAAGTTTTCACGTAGTTTTTCATAAATGCCTTCTGTAACAATTCCCACCATCCCTGAAAACCAGGAAGCAACTTGCCTGTGTGAAAGCTATGTTAAATAAAAGAAAGATCCTAGATGATAAATAGGTTCATGAAACCACCTTTAGTATTACAAGTGCAATAACATTACTCAGGTGTTAAATTAGAAATCAGTTTCTAGAATACAAAAATTGTTATGTTACCTTCTACTTCTCTCCTAGCTACCCCAGGACTGGGAGGAGCTCCAAGACCTTTTCAGAGAAAGAAGAGAAGCTGTACATTGCATAAGAAAAGCAGTAGATTGAGAAAGAAAAACCAGAAAGAACACTGCCACAAAACAGCTTTACACAATTTAACTCTGGTCTAGATAGGTTACAGTCACCTGTAGGAAATAACTGTTTGTAGCAGCATGGGGAACCAGACTGGTGAGAATTACAAATCAGCAAGTATAATCATATTTAGTTACATGTATTATTTTAATTGTACACTAAATGAAAGAGAATTTCGTTTCTTCAGAATATTCACTCTTCACAAACTTTTGGCTACCCCGTGTGACCCAACATGCTGGTCTCGAACCTCTCATAAAGCAGAGCACAGAGCTGAACTCAAACACTGGGGAATAAATGAGCACAGCACTTACACCCTGCAACATTAAGCCTGATCCCTGTCCTTCAAAACACTGAGTAGTCTGTTTCTGCCACGGTACATCTGAACAAGCAATTTGATGGAAGCAATGCTTCCCTCTTAGTCTAATGTATTGTATCCCGCAGAACTGTATCACTAAATTATCTCCATGCAGCACTGTGCACTTAGAACAGCTCTATCAGCTGGTTTAACAGTTCAGACTGAGAGAATGATTTTCAATCATGCATAACCATGCTGAATAAGAAATAATTATTACTTATCATCAAGCATATACTGGGTTCCTAAAATAGTATGGGAAAAACATGGCACGACACAGACAGGATGCAAGGAGAAATACTGAAGGCATCCCTTAGCTATGATACAGCCTCCTGCTTTCTCACCATGTGCCCATGTGTGGGATTTGCCCAGGAGTTCTCTGATCTGTGAGTTCTCTCACAGAGTGGGCAGAGTGAAGGCTGCACAAGAGGCTGAAATGGGACTGTCTCCAGAGATGTCAGATCTATGCTTAGGCTGAACATCTGTGTCCAAGATGCCAAATCCTAGCGTGTGTTATCTGTGCTGGCTGATCCAGGCTCTGCCAATTCCCATCACAAGCTCCTGATCATGACCAGCTCTGTGAGGGGACCGGCAGTGAAGCTGCACAGGGTAGAAAGAGCACTGCCCAAGAACATTCCACCACTCTTGTTTTATGCAGGATGATGACTAAAGCCAGCTCCTTTCAGGAGAAGGGAGACACAGGGACACGTTCTTAAACTGGTGCACCAGACAGAGGGAGCAAGATTTCTGGGCACGAGGATTTGGCAGGTTTAAAAATATTCATTGCATGGGAGAGAAATGGCACAAAGAGATTTCACTTACTCATGATACTCTTCCATAGTGATAAAGCAAAATTATTGTGCTGTGATAACACTATCACAATGGGCAGCATAGGAATATTTTACTCCTACGGACAGTGAAAAACAGTTTAAACCAATGATAAAAGCCTTTACCACAACAATCAGGAAAACTCTGATGACCAGTGTTAAAGGAAAAACCCCACAAATGTTATTTATTAACTTCAATTGACCATTAGCAGCCTTTATAGTTTTTAATGTTCTCTGAAAATTTAATCTGTAATGTATTAAAAAAATCTTGGGTAAACAGAGTGCAGCATTTTAATTTTTAACTATAAACAACTGGAGCTTACAGAATCCTTAGTGAAATTCTTTTTGGTAATAGCATACAAAAGGTCTACACTTTGCAAAGCCCTGCGATGGATGCAAAGCCTTGTTCACCTGAATTCTGAGCTACTTCTGATGTAAAATATGACCAAACTGAAACACTTAGATGCCCAAGTCCTTCTCTCACCTTCAAAGCATACTGAGCCATTAGAAAAAGTGCCGTGGGCGTGTGCCATGGGCATTGAAGGGACTGAAGGACTTGGGGAAAAAAGGTCAAAACGTGAGGAAAAAAAGTAGCCTGTAAAAGGCACAACATTTTAAAGACGTGATCCCTGTCCCTTTGCATGTGCTACAGAAGTCTAAACCCAAAGTCAGCCCCACTTACACACTATACAGGGATATTTCCCCACAGCTTTAGGAGCCTTCCTTCTAGGGAAGAGAAACAAGTGCCCTTTCCGCACTGGAATAATCCATAAGGACATTCATTATGGTTCCAGCCCTAACTAACTTGCTCAGAGTTGAGCTCAGGTACCACTGAAAAGCAAAGTATTTATGCTTATACATGTACACCATGAGTGGAGAATGGAGAGCAGAGGAAAAGTGAAGAGCTTTAGGTTGGAATAATACATGACAAAATATACTACAGTTGCAAATGATTGCATAAAAAGCAAGTTCTATGCAAGTTACAACTGTGGAAAACTATGTTGGGAAAGAGGACAAAAGGAGATGACTAGTCTTGGCACAATTGAGACAAACTAGGCAAACAGGATTGTGTCAGTGCACAGAAAATTACACAGGACTGAAGAACAATGAATTAAATCTCACCTATGTTGAGTGTGATCTATAAACTGCTTCCTAAAGCTTCTGCATTTTAACTCATAAGAAATATTACACCTTTGGCATAAAAAAGTCCTCATCTCACCAGGATCTAAAAGCAAAGTACATTTTTGCCTGATGCAAAAGTAGCTGATAGTTACAGACTATGTAAAATAGTTCAGGTATTTTCTGAGATTCCTCAGAACCTTTGAAGCATTTTGTCAAAAAACCCTCTTTCCTACCAGCTGAGGGGCAGTCCCCGCAAGCATTTCAGAGCCACTAACAATTCCCACTGTCTCTCATGTGTTGGTGAAGTGATTAAAGTCCAAGCAGGACAGCAAAATGTCACAGAAGGACCAAGATTACTTTGAAGAAGCACTTCACATAAAAGTTAGCTGGGTATATACACCCAGGAAAAAGTAATAAAAACCTGGAACAACTTTCATCTCTAAAATACCAACTTCTGAAGAAATACTATTTCACCAAAAAGTCAAATGTAATTCAGAGGAGGAAGAAAGAAATGACATTGACATCCATGAAGTATCCAATTCTATAACTTTGAGAACTGCCCATTTTTAAACTTTTGGAAATCATCACATTAAGTACTGTCACAACAGATCACCACGAAACTTTTGCTATGCAGTCATATTCAAAAACAATTAAAATCATTACCTCCAAATTCTTTTCTAGCAGGTGCAGGACTCCTACCGCCTGACAGTATTTAAGAAATGAGTGCAGCAATAATGAAAAATATCAGTATAGTAGGAGGGAAGAAAAAGAATGAGAAAGTTAAAAATCACAAGGGTCAGTTTGCTATTAACTATGCTGCCCAAATGCTTCTGAACATCCAGTTTCTCTTAGTGCTCAATTGTTCACATTGTCAGATGATCCAAATGAAGTCTACATTAAAAACTTGGACATGATAAAATGCTTATATACTGATGCTAAAATTAAAGGAACAGCAATGAATCAAAGAATGCACAAGTTTATTTCTATTTTGCTTTAAAATAGATGCTATAAAAATGAAAATGATGAGTAAATGTAGCTGCAAAATTACACATTTTTAAAACTGTGCAAATAAGTTTTTATAAACTTATTCACTAACAATATTAAAATGGCAAAAATACAGTTATTTCCCATGCTGTTATTGCTTTTAAATGTACCAATTAAACATTCCAGTTAAAAAACAGTGAGCCCCAAGTGTAATATGCAGTTTGGGTTTGCACTTTCACGTTCATCTCACAGACTTGAAAACAAATATTCCTGAGCACCTGAAAAGGTGCCCACATTACCTGAGGGGGGAGGTGGCCGTTGTGGAGGAGCAGGACGGGCAGGAGGAGCGACGGGGCGAGGGGGTGGAGGACGCTTCGGCTCCAGGCTCTGGGGAGGCTCCTTCTGCTGGGCACCAGGCTGGAATTCAGCTGAAGGATGCGACAGAAAACAGTGCAAAAATTCATCTCTTTGGCATTCTAATCCCAGCATAGCTTTTCTAATAGCAAGTTCTTTTCATAGAGAGGACAGTCAGTCCCCAGCCTCAGAAACAATGAACTGGAAGTTTTTGAGAGAGGGAGAACAAGAGGAATGAACCAATGATGAAAAGAAGCAGATTTCCTAAACCAAAACTTTTGTCTCACGTGTTTTAATAAATTTGTGCTTTTCATGAATTCCTGAACAACCTTACCAGTTGCAGTATTCCAAATTTTGATTTTGACCCTTATCTGTTAACTAAGTTCTCTGGAAAAAAATGCTACAAAGGGAATTCTCAAGGATTTGAGCAGTTAAATAAACTCAATTTGAAGCCATTCCAAACACCATCATTGTGTTCACGTGTTCACTTCATCATTTAAAAAAAGGCTGTGTTTTAACAAGCTTTCACATTGTGCTCCCAATTTACAAATGTGCTGACTCCAGTTTACATCTTGGAGCTGACAGGAGCAGGGATTGCAAGGGCATGACTGGAGTGAACCTGGATTCTACAGCCACGTTGCAAGAGGCAGTGGAGCACAGAATACACACCAGGGGTGGAAGCAGGTGGTCCAGGAGTCTTTCCTGGGGCTCGGCTGGGTCTCACCGGGAGCGCAGGTCCGTCCGACAGCGTCGGGGACTGGCAGGGGCTGGAACGTGGGGAAGAGCTTGGGGACGTTCCCAGCCCTGAACTCGACGTTGGCTGCAGGTGTTGAGGAAGGATTTCTTCTACTTCAGCACTGTAGTCATCAATATCTCCTAAAGAACAAGTCCCAGAAAAGAAAAGCATGTAAAGACTGGTCCTGGGCACAGGATTTTTTGCAAATAAAACCCTGAAGTTCCAAGGAATTAGCTCCAACCACCAAAGTATCATTCTTGCATCCCAAAATTTCACATGAACAATGCATATGTATTCAAACCCTTTGAAAATACTTCAAATGCATAACATATATTATAGATTTATATTAAAGGTAATTATAACAGCGTGGCAGCTGTAAAGTTGATTAAGAAACAATTAGCTTTACACATTATTTCCCTGGTTTGCAATATGGGAAGCTTCACTTGTTCTGCAGAAGGCTGGGCAGTGGATTTCAAGATATCTGCTATTTGTAAGAACTGCTTGCAAAAGGTGGAACGGTGTTTAAAAAAAAGGCTCAACATGGATGTGCTTTTGAAGAGTAAACTGTCAATTTAGACTATATTTAAATGTTGACAAGAGTGAAGTGGATTGTCAAGATAATGTTGGAAAGAATGTGATTTCTAATCTATCTGTTTTAAATGGGCATAAACTTGCTAAGTATATACGCATTGAATTAACCACATCATTTAGGACAGTATGAATTTCAAAATGAGGAATGGTTTATCTCAACAAACCTTCCATATCATAGTCTGCAGTAACCTCAGCATCTTCACAAAGCAAAGTGGAGCTTGCTGACGAAGGCAGCCCAATATTAATCTTCTCGAGATTCATTTCATCTTCCAAACTTCTGATCCAATCCGGATTTTTCAAGCTGATGTTTATAATCCTTCCTTGTAGCTGAATTGCCAAAAAAAAGGTATGCACCAAACAGAAATCATTAAGTGTAAAAAAACTTAAAGCTCAGCATTTTATTAAAAAGAAAAAAATAATTCCTGAAAATGTCACAAATACAGTTATCGGAATTTCTGCGACTAAACAACAATAATTCTGATTTTCAATTCCTTTTGGTAAGTAACTACATTTATGTAATTTAAACTGTTCATTACAAACATTTAATTTTTTTTTGTACAAAAACTAACAACTCATCTCCTATGGTTCTCTTTTTCAGTGAATCAGGAAGCTCCTGGTTTTCTTTACTCTGATAGAGACGCTATTTTTTAAAAGGCAAACAGACTCCCTTATAAACTTCACGAATAAAGTAATTTTTAGAGACTGGCACAGAGCTGGTCTTCATTCTGCAAACTGCCATTCTACCCTGAGCTCCTTTCCCATCTGAACTGCCAGTGACACCTTGGCAGATCCAAGGATCCATCTGTAAACATCACATATTTTAAGTCTGAACAGCCACAGACAAGTAAAAATTTGAACATCAGAAGTTAAATTTTCACAAAGATTAAATACTGGCCCCATAGAAGTCAATGCAAGCTGAAATTTTGACAATTTTCAAAGTTTGCAGTACAGAAGTGCTAAATTTTTAATAACTGCAGGCTATAAATATTTAAACTGGTTCATTCTAGAAACTAAACTCTGCTTTTTAAATCATAAAAAAGACCCCAAACCCTCATTTGATGAAGATGCCTCTCAGTAGGAGATCTTCATTTCTCTAACTCTATTCCTCTTAAAAATAAATTAAGTTTGATATTTCTTTTATATGGCTTTTGAAACTCAACATACTGGTATGTGGTTATCAAAAGGACAAAAAAGAAAGATGGAACAGTCTAGCATGGAACAGGAAAAACTAAGAATTAAAGACAAACAAAAAATCCAACCCACTCAAGAATATTTATAAAGCTGGATTTTCTCTCGCTATATGAAAGTTCAGTCATTTCTACATTACCTCAACACCATTCAAATTCATAACATTCAAAGCAGAGCTTCCTTCCAGAAATGTTACCCACATCTTGTCTTCCACAAACCTGCAAAGTTCATTGGAAACAATAATGAGCAAAATACCACAACACTTAGTAGCACAATTGCCAGCTTAGTGAAAATGCAACATTCTAATTTTTGGTTCCTTTAAAACTACTAACCAAATTCTAGAGTACCGAATTTGTAGAAAATTCTCACAAACAAGAGTACCTGGAAAAATCATGTCTGAAAACTGAGGAACGCAGGTATGTAAAAGACATCTAAGTTGAAATCCAAATGTTAAAAATGAAACAGTTCATAATTGAAAAGCTAGCTAAGGAAATAACTTTATTCAGGAAATTGGTGGGAACAATGAAGATGAAATTTGGACTTGCTCACACAGGTCCAAGTCCAAACAGGACAAGGTGGGAATGGCTTCCCACTGCCAGAGGGTAAGATAGGATACTGGGGAGAAATTCTCTCCTGGGAGGGTAGGGAGGCCCTGGCACAGGGTGCCCCATCCCTGGAAGTGTCCAAGGCCAGGTTGGAGCAACCTGGTTTAGTCGAAGGTGTCCCCATAGCAGCAAGTGGGACTGCATGAGCTCTTTCAACCCAAACAATTCCATGATTCTAAAAGTAGAGATTTAAAATAAAAAGATTTTTTTTTAACCTTATAAGTATAACTTCGCCATAGCTTGCAAATTTTTGAAGAAGATCATCAATCAAGTTATCATCAAAATAGTTTTCTTCTCCTGAAGAACTTCTGATGGAGACCATCACAGTACCATCAGGTGGTCCTTGCATTGCAATCACTTCCTTATACACTTTCTGTCTCTCTTCTGCTTCAATTTCAAATATGTCGATGTCAATCAGTGCAACCACGGGCCTTGGAAAAAAACAGACAAGAAAATCCTGTCAGCAGACTATCTGAGCAACAAAATACACAGCACAAATATTAAATCTTATGAAGTAATGTATAAAATGAAACTAGAACCTGTGATCAGATGTTTTCAGCTCTGCTCTTCCGTAGTGCAACAAAGTGCCAGGATTCCACGTATAAGGGACATTACTGTCACTGTGAAAACTTGCATTCAGGAGATCCAGGTCCTCAGCTACAATCAGCAATGAGAACAACAGGGGGAAAATACAGTGATTGCAAGGATGTGCTATTTGTAAAAACACAGAAGGTAAACCCAAACCAAGTTTCTTACAGAACACACTCCCCCCTGCCCCCCCCAAAAAGTTCCTACTGCATTCCTCAAGTGTCAGTAACTGGGATCTGATTTGTGGCCCTTTGTTCAGCCTCACTGCATTTACTGAATGTCTGTAACAAGTCTTCTGCTCCTACCAAGCCAGGGACAGGAGCTCAGCATCACTGGCACTGTGAACATCACTAAATGGATCCTCTAAGTCCCTCAAAGAGCATTTTACACAATTGAAGGAAAGCCTCAAACCTGATCGATCAAAGGGCCACTTTCTTCTCCTCCAAAGGATCCGATCTGTCCAGGCTGGAGTGCGACACTTTTCACTGGTGTCATAGTCATCAGAGAACAGATCATATTTGTATGTAGGAGCAAAATTGATTTTCCCTTCCAGAAATCCCCTAAAAATCTGTGAGAAACAAAGCAGTTATGAGTCATGACAGAAGACAGAAACAGATGGGAAACTGCTTGAATCTAATCAGAATTCTTTATTCTAACACCGAGAACCTGCATAAACACCTCAAAATAAAATAAAACCCCCGTCATTTGTTAATACGAATTCTTCACATTTTATCTGCTGAAAACATTTGACAATATGACTAAATAGTAGCCCAGAGAATCACCAATGAACAGAAGTATGCCAGCAGTTATATCTTTAAGCCCAGGCTCATGAGCAACCTACTGTTCCTTTAATGTCATCAAACAGGAGGTCACCCAGAACACTGATGCTATAACAGGGCATTTTAACCTGGTCCTTAGCTGTTCCTGTGTCAGCAAATGTTGGGAATTAAGGTTTATATTTTATTTATCTGAACATGCCAAATGTTTTCACAAATTCACAGACTCACATACTGGTTTGGGTTGGAAGGGACCTTAAAGATTATCCAGTTCCAACCCCTGGCCATGCGCAGAGATGCCATTCACTAGACCAAATTGCTCAAGGAGCTGTTCAACCTGGCCTTGAACACTTCCAAGGAAAAGCTGACACAAGATGCCCCCTCAAATAAATAGGTGTTAAAAAAAAGGTGAGAAAATACAGAAATACAGTCCTTAAATACATTCAATGTATTCAAAGTGAGCTTCTCACTCACTAAGTGTTTAAACTGGACATAAACTAAAACCCTTTAGCTAACTCAGCCAGCTCCATTCTTAAGTTCAACCTTGTGTGGGCAGCTTTCCCTCACTTCAGAGATCCGTACAACAGAAATCTAATTTGGATCTTACAGTCAAATCTCCATCACGTGACAGGCTGACCTGCTTTTCTCATTTGGAAACACAAGTTGAAATCCAGTCAATAAAAAAGCCAATGTCAGAAGATCAATGTCAGAACGCTAGACCTTCCACAACTTCTGAGACAATGAATTTGTGTGCCTTCAGTAATTATTTTCTAACTTAATTTGACAGAGCACTTTGCTACATAAACACCTTTGCTGAGCAGCAGGTACAGGGGTGAACCTGCCACAGCTGTGGAGCTCCCCCAGGGACATGGCTGGTACCCAGCCAGCAGCTCCTAAATCATGGAATATCATGCCAACAGTGCAATTCTACTCCAGCCAGGAGTTCTTTTAATATTCTGGAAATTTCCATAGATTTCTCCAGCTTTATAACCTCTTGCTTTGGTCTGCTTAACAGACAATCAAGGCTGTCTGCCCTTGTGAATGTAAATCTTGCTTTCTCTGGGAAACAGCTGTTAAAAAAAAAAAAAGAGTAAAAATATCTAGTGTTTTGCCTCCTGTTCCAGTGCACATGATACCAGCAGAAATGGAAGGGAACTCTAAATCAGCAAAAGCTCTGCTTGTGATCAAAGTGCTGGCAAGTAGACAGAACCAACACTACATGATTGTGTCTCCATTTACCATCTCCAGCCTTCCCACACAGAGCTGCAAAGAGAGAACCAGAAACCCTACAAATCCAAAAGCTGTAGCTTTCTTCAGACTTTGTTATTCTGCGTTTTCTTTGCAAATATAAAGGCTACCATTTGAACTACTCCTTTTCCCAACAGTAATGGCATTAGACCTATTACAATTTAACTAAAGAGTAACAATACCAAAAGAACTTCTGCAAATATTCTTTTTGAACCGTTGCATCTGATAAAAAGAACAATATTATAATTAGCAAACTCCATGCTGAGGATACAGATTTACAGGAGCATCACAGAATTGCTAAAACCAGTTAGAAAAATAAAGCATTCTCAAGTATGGTCATGTTTGAACATACCTGTCCAGAATTTTTCTGATTGATAAGTTGGTCTCCTGCTATGAGGGGATCCCAGTTCTGTTGTCTTATTAGGTCCTTCACCTCCTCATTGGGCAAATCTATCCGATAATTGAAGTCCCCACACCAAAAAATATAGTCATGGGAAAAGAGCATCCTTCCCTGTAAAACAGCAGCACACACTGGAGTTAAAAACAATTGAGTGACAAATTTACTACTTCCAGGTGCAGAAATTCAGATTTTAGCTGTGAATTATGTATAATTTCTGGCTGATGAAGAAAACTGAAACACATTTTAGTATTTAGTGTCTGCATGATTAGAACAACACAACCAACTGTGTGGTGTTTACACATGGAGCACAAGAGAAGTAACACTGCCTATGAAGCTTCCATTTCTAAAGAAACACAAATCAAAGGAATTGGATTCTAAAATTCTTCATCTTCCTACTCCTGCTTCAGAAATCTGCTCAAAGGTGATTGCATCAAAGGAGAACAAAACATCCCCCCAAGGATTTTTGTGGCACAGTCTCCTGACAAACTGCAAATCCAGGCTTTATCATTCAGATTTAATTGAAGACTTTTCAGTTACATCCAATTTTCATCACTAGAGAGACATAAGGGTTTTATTAGTTTAAACAAAGCCCAGGGTTTATAGTGAGAACTTTTACCTCCCTCTTTGTTTTGATTTTTGCAGTGTCCGTAAGTAAAACCAAGCAGATACACTGGCAGATTGAAATACCAGCATCTAGGAAACTGCTGGATACAGTACTTGCTAGGAAAACTGAAACATGACAGTGGGGACAAATTTAGAATATAAAAAACCCCTCTAAAGTAAAATGTAAGACTCCTGCGCAGTGCTACAGAAATTAAAAATGACAGTCTGATGACAAAATTTAAAACAGCTTTAAGTCTCTAGGAAGCATTTTGTTGCATTGGCAAAATTTTCAAGTATTTACTTGGTGTTTGATAATCCTTTGAGAACATGGCATAAAATCGTTCCTGTGTACTGAAAACAGTGCTGTTTCCCAGTGATTTTTTTTCTCATAGGTGATTGTCTCCTGTGCCTACAAAAGTTCTACTGTATGTCAGGGATCTTCAAGGTCTCTTTCCTACGCTATGTCTTTGATTCTGAACGCAACTGAACTCATGCTTCATCATCTCATCTCAGTCATTGCAGTGGAAAGGTCTATTCTTTCTGCACTGTTCTATTTTAATAAACATTGTGGGAACTTAATTATCTCTGAGATCTCTAACCCAAGTAAATCTGATTTCCACACAAATCTGGGGAGTGGAAATGCAAATGGAGCTTTGGGATGCCACTGCTGGAGTTCCAAGAGTATCACTTCTCATTTGTTATGGAATTTGAACACCATGCTTACCATTGGAAAACCGAGCTTGCGAGATATTTCTACGAAGTCTTCGTTTCTCTCCTTGACTTGGGATTGCCCTGCAGCAAAATGACTGCACACAAAGCAAAGGCTGGAGGTGTGGAACAGCATCCGAATGGCCACTGCACCTTTGTTCCCAGTGGCTCCCCCCATGCCAGTCTTGACAGTATCAACAGCAACATCCCTGAAACAGTGAAACAGCTATTAAACCTTCCAGTAACCTGGCACAGATGGCTCTGAGTGACACTGGGCTGGGAGGGACACATCCTTCTTCCAGCCACAAGGGCTACTTTTAAGAAGTTCCAACAGCCACTGAGCAGTAACAGGATAAAACCTCAGCTTTTCAAGCTCTCTGGGTGACTGATGAGGCATTTAAAAACTAAGATAAAAGAACTTAAGCAACTACTTCCCCAGAAGGTGGAACAGCTCTTTCAGAGCCCCACATGGCTCTGAGGATGTTTGGGTGTTATCTTGCAACACAAGGCAAAGCTGAAGGTGACCCAGCTGGAGCCAGCTGTGCTTACTGACCTGATAAAAGGAGCGTGCTGGGGCCTGATGAACACGAAGAGGCAGACACCCACCAGCTGCTCTGAAGCCAGCAGCACGTACTTGTAATCTCTGGAGATGGTCTTCTGCAGCTCAGCAGCCCAGAGCTTCTGATTGGTGGTGCTGGCAGTGAGATTAAAAACACCAGGTTCAAAATAAACCAAAACGAGCAGGTTTGTAGCTGGTGATTGAGCTGACTAAACTACATCCAAGAACCTCTAGTAAACCTTGAGGCAATAAACCAAAGCCAAGTTGGGAATGGTGCTCAAATGCCTCCCAGCACAGACATGGGCTCTAGACTGTCATGACATCACCATTTCAAATTCAGCCTCTACAAATGCTGCCTTACTTTTCCTAACACCACAGACAGCTTTAGGAGCCATGGCTATCTTTCCTGTATTTCTGAGCCTAGACTAGAGGAGCAAAACCTAAGAATTTTTTGGGGAGTTACTTCCTAGCCTAGAGCTCAGTCAATACTGGAAAATAGGCGTCCACGGTGTTAGATCAAGAAGAAATGTCCTTAGAGGCCTAACAGACTATGGTTTTCAGAGCCATCACTGGATAGGAATGAAAAATATCAGGCCTGGAAACAGCATTAACTACACATAGGGTGAAATTAGGAGATGATAAGCTGACACTTGGAACAAAAAAGACAAAAATCTACACAAAGACTATGGCACTGTAGGCTTTAGGTGCTCTTCCCAATTTTACCTTCCCTAACACCAGGAAACATGCAAAGCAGGCAGAGAAAGCAATGGACAAAGGGAATAGGGTCCTAGCACTAAACACACATTTATCAATGGTATCACCCACCACTGAGAAAAATGTATTTCCATAACCCAGTCTGCTCGGAATGAAAAACCCCAACTCCACAATAATATATCTATGTAATATGTGGAATAGCAGTGCAAACTAAGAGTATGGAAGGAAGGCTTCCTTTGTACAAATCACAACCTGATACATAATAGCATACAACAGCACATGTTCCTGGAAAGATTTTCACAGCATTTGCTGTTCCCAGCAATACACGACATAGGAACTGCAGAACACCTTGAGCAGTGGAGAAACCAAAATTTTAAATACCATATAACTCAAAAAAGGTGATTATCAGCCAAGCTAGTGCTGTGTGGATTGGATCACCTACCTGGCATTCACAATGTTTCCCGCATTTAACTCCACCATTTCTTCAAATCCAATGGCAAATATGTCCACAGGTTTGCTTTTGCGATCTCAAGGTAAACAGGGAAAAAGTTACTTCTTGTTTCTAATTAACTGAAGAACCAAGACCTGAAATATATTCTTTTTAAGAAAGAAATTCCTTACTTAGAAAGAAATTCCTTTCCTGTGAGGGTGGTGATGCCCAGAGAATATATGCCCAGAGAATGCCCAGAGAAGCTGTGGCTATCCCTGGATCCCTGGGAAGTGTCCAAGACAAGGTTGGACGGGGCTTGGAGCAGCCTGGGACAGTGGAAGGTGGCCCCGACCATGGCAGGGGGTGGGACAGGACCTTTAGAGTCCCTTCCTACCCAAGACATTCTACAATTCTGTGATATCTGTTTCAATGCTTGTGATCTAATTAGAAAAATCAGAGTTTTCAAGAAAAACTAATGACAGAACACAAATCCTACCTTGGAATTCATGGATCCCAGCTAACTTTGGTGCATCCAGAAGCCAGTCAGTGAGGGTTTGATTCCTGAAGGCAATACTTCGAAACTGCTTCCCGCCGTTGACATTCCACGTCCCAACACAGACTCGGATTTTTTTTGGTTTTGCATACTTATAAAAGTTCTCACACATGCTCTTCAGCACTTTTACAGATGCTGCAAAAACATTTGAAAAGACATTATTTTTATAGAGATTGTATCTTCAGAAAACTCGGCAGTGAGATCTTTCCAATGTACATGCACAGACAAAGTTAAAATGTGAAAGCACAAGGAATGCAGCTTTCCCAGAGGAAAGTACCCTTAGAGACACATTACTTGCGTGGGTAAGACACTGACTGACTGAAAAACAGCAGCAATTTGTTCAAAATTATAAATAGAGAAATAATACATGAAGGAAACAATTTCCATGTTTTATAAATATCTGTTGTTCTTTCACCTAATCTGTGACTCTCTAAGGAAACAATCATATTTTGTACATACCAACAAGGATATCTACCTCATTTGCAGAGGTTAAATTTATGAAATCCAATCTCTGTTACAGAATAAACTTGCAGATATATTCATTTCTGGAAATGTAAAAATTGTTGACACACTACAAGTACTAAAACAGAGAAAGTACATTACTTCATCATATGAGAGTATGTCTATTGACATCACCAATCTGAATTATTTTAAAGTCAGTTGAATTCCTAAAGAGCTGCTTTTCTGAGGACAGTAAGCTGGGATTCAAAATAATTAAACTCATTTCTCTGTCCCATCAGTCTTTCCCTGTGCCTTGTTTTTATCTGCCAGATGAAGAGAGAGGAATGACTCATCTGTAAAGGACATTGTGAGAAACAAGAGAAAGAAAAAAGCTAATTAAATGGTCAGGTATTTTACCTATTTTGAATGTTCTCATGGTTATCAGACTCCAAAAGAACAATATAAACAATATTTGATGGAATCCTTCCCTTCACTTGTTGCTGTTTTGAAAAATAGTCAGTTACTGGGAACAGTATTTTCGTTTAAACCCCCCAAATAAGATGATTAGTGAGCTGCTGCTGTCTTTTCAGTTATTCTTTTTTAAGTTTATCATCTTGGCTACCTGTCCAGAGTAATAATCGGATATTCTCTATCCCTATTGGGTTTGAAAACCACTGGAAGCAAGAGAAGAAAATATATTGTGTTTGTTGGCTGTGAACTCCTTCCCTGCTGAACAAATCACACATCCATAAATGAGCTAATCACATACAAAAGACAATGAACTGGTTGGTGTCTCCTTGGGGTGCTCCAAGCAGATCATGCTTGGGATCGTGCTTTCCTCATCAAAATCCAGGGAAATGAAGTCTAGAAAACAGCAAGGAGCCCACAGGACACTTGAGCCCTCCAGGCGAGAGGCAAATCCCGAGTGTGCTTCTCACCCACAGCCCAGGTGTCTCCAGCCAGCAAGTCCAGCCCTGCCCAAAAGGCACCGAGGGCACAGGACAGGAGCTACCTCAGCACCCAGCCAGGGCAGGGAAACAATCCCAGGAACCCTGGAGCCACAACACATCCAAGAACCCAAATCATCTTTGCAGGCCTGCAGAGATCAGCCATTGCAGCTCTCTGAGCAAGTTTAGTAGCAGAATCTGGATGGTTCTCGTCTCCAGTTCCTTCTTTCTCTTTTGAAAATTTAGTGCATTTCAGCTTCATTTTAGTTACTCCAAATCATTCAGTTGCTACTCAGCAGCTTTTAAGAAAAGCTGTGAAATTGAATTACTGCCCATTTAACTCCTGATGTTGTCATGAGACCCAAATGTGAAAAGCCTTACCAGGGTAGACTCTAACTGTAGAAGTGAAATGACAATCTTAATACAAAGAAAAAATATTATACCTTTAAACTAGCAGTCTTTATAAATTGTAGAATGACTCTTTTGGTAAGTTAGAGTAACAAAAAATTTCTACTGCTTCCCAAAATATTTAGTGAACCAATTGCTTTTCAAAGCTCCCGAACCTTCTGAAACTATGATCCTATATATTTCCAGTTATTTATCTTTTCAGCCTTACTCTGCAACATCAGAAACCAAATCAGTTACATTTTCTGTTATTTTGCAGCAAATCCTAATCTAGAAAATACTGCTGCTCTTACTAGGCAAGCAGAACTTGCAAATCAGTTCTACAAAGGGACCGTTAATTTAAAATTCTGTGTGGGATACTGTGAGCAACTGAACTTGATGGAACTGTTTTACAACAACATCCAAATTCCTGCAGCAATATTTCAATATATGCAATTCAGAACCAGGTGAAACCCTGAAATGCTAAAACCCACTTGATTTACAACTATTACAAAAAGAGGTATTCCAGTAAACAATAAAAAACAGATGATGATAATAATAATAATGATGAGGATAAGTATGATTATCATTATTATTATTAATAATAATAATAATAGTAGCTGACTTCTCTTCTGGAGTTATAAAATAGAAGACAATACCATCAGTGAGAGTGTGACTGATCAGTCCAATAAGCACTTGGTTACACTGACAAAATGCCAGTGAATCACTTAATTTCAGACATACATTACTTGTGACTCTGATTTCATTCTTTAGATACTCACTAAGAGTTAAGTAGGTAGAGTAAAACACACATAGAAAAAGCAAAGTTGGCAAATGTAAAGGCCATTTAAATTTGCTCAACACAATAAAATCTGAACAGAAGAGCATCAGGAATATTTTACTTCAAAAAATGGTTTCTGAGAGCAAGAATATGAAGTGCTGCACAGCTGACAAGTTTCCTGCAAAAACACAAGCATGTGGAGCCTTCTCACAGCAAATAAGATGAAGCTACAAATTGTACTGAAGAATTTTACCTCTTATTCAAAACAAAGCAAAAATCCAGAAGCTTCCAAATCAGATAAAAAGGCAAATTCCTTTACTGCCAGAGGATTTGCAAAAACAAACCCCTGGGAATTGGTTACCTCATTGACTAACTTGCACACAAGCTCAACTGCAACATTTTCATCTCTTAGTATTCTCACTTTTCTTGAATTAAAGGATGTTAAGGCACTGGAATGCCAGATCCAAACACCATCAGAAAAATGTGAGCCCACAGCCAAATGTTACACCAACAGACACAGGAAAAGCCAGAGAACAACAGCTGGTCAGGTATTTACAGCTTATTTTACTATACTATACCTGATTGTAATGATTGTTCTGAAACTACGGATGCAGTAAGAGGGAAACAAGAAAAGATTAGTCAAATAGGTTACTGCTTTTAGGATTTTCCAGCAAACATGCTGTTAATACACATTTTATTACACATAAACATTTGCATCAGTTAAAGCACACGTTTTACACTGCAAAATCTACAAAGTTTCACAACAGGATTAGCAAATTTTCCTCCTTTATTAATAATGGATTCACAAATGTTGAAGTACCCCACTAGCTAATTTGCCGCCTAGCAGAGAATGCTGAGACATTTCAGGGAAGAGGGATTAATGCTCCTCAGCTGCAAATATGGAAAGGACAGCTTGCATTCCCAGAGCAAGTGAGAAGAAACGAAAATGAATTTTAACTAATTTTGAGGTGAGGCTGATTTAGCAGGTTTCAGACACAAGGAAAGTTACAATAACATGAAACCTTGTGCTAAACAAATGGGATTAAAACATTTCCTCAGATTCCACATTGTATGAAGATGTGGACCATCGAGATGAAGACTATAACTGGACAATGATTTTCTTCTTAAGCCAGAGAATTTCACTGAAGCTTTGACATATTTTTTCCTCACTCTAGGTTGAGATGTGCCCAGGAAAAGGAAAAAGAAATGAACAGGAAAATTTAAGAATGTTATTAATCCCTAAAAATTGCAGTAACCCTAAACATTATTACCTGGGATCTTGGAAAGAAAATGCAAATTTAAGTTCCTTCTTTTCCCAGATATGACCTCCTGTATTTTTCAAGGTCCCAGGAGAAGACTGAACACAGCCCTACAACTGATGCACTATTTTCTTGTCCACCAGATCCGAAGAGGATGGGATTGACTACAATCCTGGGGACCACAGAGGCTACCCCTCTTTGGGGATGCAGGATGATGCTCAGCACCCTGTTCTGAACAGGGAAACCACCTTCCTGGTACCAAACCCCCAAGTCTCACGTGACTGCTCTGCACAAGCAGCATTTCTTATCAAAATCTCTCTGGTTTTGATGTAGAACTTTACCCACAAATCATAAACAGGTAAAGAAATCTCTGCAGCATGTTAGTTTGGCACTATTAGTAAAGCAAAATTAACTTTCGTCTTCTAGTAAGCCAAGAGAACATAAAATAGCATTTATACTTTCCAACAGTGCTTTGAAAACAAACTATATACAGCTTTCTTACACCAAATAGTTATCAGAGATTAAAATCCTGAAAGACACATACCGCGTAAACTGCTGGTGGTTAAGAGAGCCCGTGCTTTATCTGCTAAATCACTATTTAGGGTATTTCCCAATAACAAAACATCAATGGCCTCCTGCTTGGAGCTATCAAAAAAGTTATTTTGGATCGTTCTGGTCACAGAACGAGCACCATCCTTCAGCTTTCCAGCCTGTTAGGGAGGAACATGTATAAAATATTTTATGTTGGACACTGCTCACAACACATTGGCAATATTCAGTAGCATATATGTAAACGGTGTTAATGATTTCAAGGGCTAAGGCAATTTCCTTCCTTAAATGTTAAATCAAGTCTTCTGAGCCTACTGTGCTATACGTGCTTCCCCCCACCCCCAAATGCTAAACAACACAGTAATACCCACAAGGCATATCTAAAAAGCAGATTTAAACTAAACTAAATAAAATACTGCAGGGAGGGGAATGTGGTGTTTTTTTCCTAAACCCTAGATCTTCAAAAATTAACTTCATACAGTGCCATGATTAGATCATGACAGGGATTTTGGGCTTTTCCCCAAATAGTGAGAGATGAGCAAGCACTCGAGTCCAAATGCCATGACACATGAATGTGTACGTATACGAACACAGGAGTTCAGAATTCACATTCTGAAATATCCATATTAAAAACAGAGAGAGCTTCGACTTAAGACCCCCTTAACTTGTTGAAATAACATGCAAGTCTCATGCAGTATCCCAGAGGGAACACAGGCACTAATCCATGGCTACAGACACACCCAGACACTGTCCCTGCACAATCTGACCTGACTGAACTGCATTCCGGAGGAACAGTGTTTAGCCCAATTACTTGGGCTAAACAACAGTCTCCAGAAAAATGTGCTGCTGCTGCAGATGTACCCAAGGGCCACACACACCTAAATGATAATGTGACTAACATGTAAGGTGGTCTCATACTCGATTCCAAACCTGGCAGTGTTGATTTGGGCACAAAAACACTTTTCTGGTTACACGTGTTGCTGTATGCGCTTTGCCTGTGAGGTGTCTGTAAACACACACTGCTGCAGGTACATGAAATACACACTGTGATCCATCAGGGATGCTGCATGGGATCGTGTTACTATAAAAAGTACTCCCAAGTTTACAGCTTGCATTGTCCACAAAAGCCTCCTAAATGCACATGTAAAGAAGGCAAAAGCTTAACAAAACTACCTCAGGATTTAGTTCTACTAATTGTTCTATGCAACAAGACAGAAACTACTCTTTTGGCAAGGCTAAGTGGTAGTAAATTGACAGCATGACTTTTGGCAGACAGTGGGGATGAGGTGTAGGGAGCACTCTCTTGCAATAGGATTTTGATAGGATGCGCTCCCTTCCTGGCAGACAATGTACAACTGATGATCCAAAAACACACTCACCATTCACATACCAGGCAATTAATTGAAAGGAACCCAGAGAAAGCAAAAGAAAGAGCAGGTAAGGAGTTAGATGTAACTAGCATTATAATACTTTAAAAAGAACTGGTTTTCAGTATAGAAATGTATATTAACACATTCAAGGTTAAAATAATTTTCTCCTATCTCACATTTCTATATTTTTACTTCTAAGAACTCTTGGGCTTTGAAGAATCAAACTGACAAGTAAGAAACGGAACAATTTCAAGCATCAAACTTTTCATTTGACAAATGAGAATGCAACTTAAAAACTACACTTTAAAATGTACAACCAAAGTACTCGAGAGCATACTGAGTCAGGTTTCATTGAAAGAGGACCAAGTGTTGAATGGCTTTGCAAGCATTAAAGATTAACTTTGAACAGACAGGGCTTGTGTCAGAGATGCTGGCTTTGATTTTTGAGATGTGGTACTAATCACAGCTGTCCCAGAGCAGGGATCCAGCATTATTCCAAAGACAGCGGAGTAAAGGTATTGTCACAATTTCACAAGCTGAAACCAGGACATCTACTGTGTTTTAAAAATTAAAAATGGAAACATAAATACATTAAACACATTTTTAAAGGGAAAAAATTAAATAGCCAAACGAACAGCAGAAAACTATTAATTTAGGAAAAGAAATGAGGAAGGGTGAATGGAAAAGTCAGGACAAAGGGAGACACTCCATAAAATATTTACTGCAGTTTTCCTGACAGTCTGGGTGACATTTTTGTAAGAAAATAAAACTAAACATCTTGAACCAAATTGCACTCTATAGTAAAATCCAAGCAATTCCCAAATGAACAAGTCTTGTATGCACCAGCCAAGGGGCAGAAAAAGCAACAAGTCTATTTGACTTCTTTTGTTTCTATGTGTCTTGCTGTGATACCTCCTACATGAGCAGAGAAGGACCCTGGCACATGAACAAACCCTGGTGAATGAACAAACAATGGAAAATCCAAAACTGTTGGCTATGGGTACATTGCATATAACACGCAATGACAAGCAGCACATTCTTAGGCAAAAAAGAACAGTGTGAAAAGACATGCCTGAAAGAACTAAGGGCAAAAATTGCTACCGTTCAACATGTGTCTTGACAGGCATCACCTGGCTAGGGACAGAATAGGGAAAGAAAAAAAAGCAACATTGTGAGAAGAAAAACTAAAGACAGCATTGGAAAATGGGAACAACTCAGACATCAATCAAAACAAAACAAGTTGAAGAGGAACATTACACTGTCACGGAGCACAGAACTGTTCTCACAGCTTTAGAAAGCAGGGTAGAAACAAAATTTGGGCTTTTTTCAGTAACTGAAAAACTAAAGAGAAAAAGCTGTATGAACATGCAAACAAAACCCACCGGCTACAACGTGTTTAGTATCAACACTATTAAACACTGAAGACACGAACAACATCCCACCAAACACACTTGACAAGGAGATAGAGTGAATTAAACTGAAATAATAGCAGGAGAGGTACAGAGAGGAAAGTGAAAGTATTCAAAGAAACTAAAGCTGATTTGAATATACATTTTTCTGAACTATGTTCTAAAGAAATAGAAGATTTGAGCCTTATCCTTTAATACAAAATGGTGTTAGCTGGGAGGCAGGAGCATGGCTAGGAAGGGATGTACAGGAACACGAGTTGTTGGTTATCAACAAAACCAACCATTTTAAGTAAATTTTTTTGGTTGGCTGGGTTTTGTTTGGGATTGTTTTAGGATTACAAAAAGCACATTTTTTAAAGAGAAAATTCTCATCATTGCTATATTAACAGCAGAATTTGTTAAAACCCACACTGAACACTGCTAAAACATTTGAGAAGATGTACTTTACCTTTGCTTTTCCTTCAAGGGCTCCAGTTCCAGCATAAATTTTACTGACAGAATCACCATTCACAGACCACATGGATCGGAAAACTTCCTGAAAGCGAGTAACTAACTGAGGCTTCTCAGCTAATCCTAATACCTCCAGCTGTTTTGTTAACATCTGCAACAGGTGAAGACAACATTAGCAAAAAAAAGTACATCTTTAAATATATTTGTTGAAAGACACATCCTATTTTTCAGCACATACGCATAAAACCCCACAAATCTTGCCTTTCTATGTATCATTCTGAGCAAACTGTCACCACGTCACCCTTGAAAGACTGCATCATACATGTAATTTATCATCAGAGCTTAATTCTCTTTTGAAGATTGGTAGTAAAATAGAAAAATAATCATATAGCTGTTTTCATCCTGAAGTTCACTAAACTAAACACAAAAGCTGTTTTCAAGTGCTTTCAAAAACCTTTAAAACCTTAGGGTGTCTGACAGCAAGAAGAAGGAGCCTAAAATAATGGACACACAATGCCAGAGGCAAAATTCTAAAGGTTGGGCAGGAATCAACGAAAGAAACAATAGGAAACTTGCAAGACAAAATTAAGAAGAAATATACAAGAAGTTTTAGTAATTGGGTGCTTGCTCTTCAAATTTTAGAGGGTCATCCAGAGATCAGTACTTGTTTTTTAACTATCTGTGTTAAATAAAATAAGAATTTATATATCTCATTTAATAGAGTTTTATAATTGAGTAAGCAGCACTTCAGGATTAACCATTTCCCTTCTTATTAATTAGTTTTATGTTTTTAGCTCTCATAGTTTAGTTGAAATCGTAATTTAATTCTCATTGCTGAACAATCTGGCACAGCTGTTTTTTAAAAAAAAGTTATATTTATCCAGTTCTTAAAAGGATATGAAAGGAAAAAACAGCTAGAAAGCGAAGTTTGAAATGTAAGTACTGTAGAAATCAATAATGTAGAAAGATTTATTCTTATGCCATAGAAAACTTGTGTTAATGCAGCAGCTAAGCACTACATATTCCAGAATCAGCTATGTCTGTTCTACAAGCAATGCTTTGTACAGTTCTCACAGAAATCTCTCTTCACAAGAGCATTTTAACTAAATAAAATTCAGAAAACAGAAGAATAATGATTTTCCTAAGTTCGACCCTACAGCACCCATATTTTTTCATTTTCAAACAAGCTGAAGGTCTTCGCTATGGAAGTCAGAAACAAGAAACATCTCGCAGTAGAAATCGACCTAGGAAAGTTCATTCACCTTTCCTAGGGAAGGTGACACTACTTTGACAGCATAAGTGCCCCAGAGGCAGCAGCTGGATGTGGTTTTCCTACCTCCAAGCCAAAGAAGGCCTGCACACTGTTTGTTCTATCCAGACAGTCCAAGCAGTTGGTTCTGACAGTGCCGCTCTGGGATCTGCGCCAAGGACAACGGAAGAGAGAAAACAACTGAAATAACTCATTTAACACAGGGAGATCTGAACCAGAGTAGTACATCAGGGCATTGTCAGCAGGACACTCCTGCCCCACAAGGACATTATAAACGTGTCAGCAACAGAGGGTGCGTTTCAAGGGCTCACTCAGCACAGCTCAGGCATTTTCTGCAAATAACATTAGTCTGCAAATAATATTAGTCAAATAACATTCTGCTTCAGTTTCTCTCAATCCTCCTTGCTTGCTTGGTTAAAGTGTTATGCAGAATTAAGGTAATTAAAATTTCTTTTCAAACAATTCAACTAACACACTTCCAAATAACCTCAGAGAGAAGTAACTCTTAGTTACAACAAAAATGAAAAAAAAAAAAATACTGAGACAGTTCTTGGATTTGTTTAACTAAAAGTAACAAGAATTTGTGATATAACTAAAGCCAATTCCAACTCCTCATTACTTGCTCATAAAAATGAACCCTTATAAAAAAAACCCCTTTAGCTCAAGGGATGTTTGAACTCAGAACTGCTCCACTTCCTTTGGGAGAAGCCCAGTAACTCCTGCTAGAAAGCCCTCAAAAGGATCATGTTAGGTAACATCCATGTGCTGCTTGCTCAGCTAGGAGTACAAAATTCCATTGACTCTCCCAAGGACACACACTTATCCCTTACTTTTGTCATTCCTGCTACACCAAAGTCAGTATGGTTTCAGCACCTTTACTTGGAGAACTAATCACAAACTCTAGCAAATTCTGAAGAACTTTGTTCAAGAGGCTTTTTTTTTGGCATTACTATCTCTGCATTTGATTTCAAATTCAAAGCAAAAAGCCTGACATTTCCCAAAGGAGATGGTCCATGAACTCATAAGCAGTATGATTGTATCTTTTATAACCACAAGTCTTCAAGCTGTCACAAGTCACAACCTATTTTGCTTTCAATCCATTGCATTCTGATTTGCGATGGCATTATTTGAATCCCCCAACAAAAAAACCCATGCCACTTCTAAAGCATTTTGGAGCTCATCCCCTCATCATTCAGTAACTCTTTCTCAGAGAGAACCTCACTCACCACTTTGCTCTGCATTTGTTAAAACAAGGAAAGGTACAGAAGGAAGAAGAGAAGAGAAAGAATGCTGCCTATTTCTAGCCCTGCTTCTCTTTTCCTGCTGTGGTAAGTGCAGCCTTTGCTCCAGGAATCAGGAAAAAGTACAATGCATCTCAATCCTGCTTTGAGAGAAAGGAATCTCTCAAATGGGGGATTCAGGTGCAGTCAAAAACGCTGCCCTGAACACACACATTCACAACACACAAAGTGGTATGTCCCATCGCTGAGGGGAATATTCAGCACATTACACAGGCAAATGGAAAAGCAGTCATTAATTTGCTGTGGCTGCCTGCTAGAAAAAGGACAGTTACAGTTCACCACTCTCACAAAATCATGAGGTTAAAGGCCTGAAATTAATTCCTGCCCCTTGAATGTCTTACAGAGATCTTCCTTGAAGATTTTTAAAGCATACTCAGAATGAGACAAAAATCTTACCAGAGTAAAACAGGTAACTCATATTTCAGCTGTTAAGCATCACCCAGATACACTAAAACCACAATAACATAAGTAATATTCTTTCTCTTATCTTTTTCTGAGGGGTGAAACACACCCCAGCACCACAATTTAATCTGAGGAAATGCACAGAAGTTATACACACAAACCTTTTCACTTCCTTTCCATCAAAATAAAAAAATCCACACTCTAAGAATTTCTGGACTTGAGGCTTAAGTACACTGTGCAGTTTTTCTGCCTTTCCACCTTTAACCATCTGATGATAGTCGAAGTTCACCATTTTGATATCAGCTGAATGTTCAGATGCTTTCAAATGGCTCTGGCATTGTAAAGGGAAAAAAAAAAAAAGTATAAATATACCAGTACCTAAACATACAGAATGAGGAGCTAAACAAGAGATTACAAATATTTTAAAAGCTGTTTTATTAGCTTTCTCTTAGGTAAAATGAAACATTTTATCACTGTTCAACAAATCACTCAGAACATTTTAATATTTCATGTGTATTTTTGTTTTCCTTGTCACAAACAAAGTCAGGCTTTTCCCTTACTAGCCCAGGGGTCACCAAGGCAGCCCACAGCCTCTCTTCTGCTGTTCAAATGCTTTCACTTGCAAAAGGTTGTTTCAGTGAAATCCCTTTTCACCAACAGTCACTGACATGCCTGTCAGCAATGGTGATTGAGTAAACACTTCATCGACTACTACTGCCAAAAAAGCCACCCAAATTATTTAGGTTGCTGTGGAGAGCGGCTTGAGCAAAACTTTCCCTAATATTCCCTGAAAAACCCTTAAATGCCCACACAATGTTTGTTGGCAAAGCCCTGGGTATCAATGCACATCTGCGAACTCTCACTTCTCCTACCAGGAGATGGATACAGCAAATATCCCAGTGAATGACCCAAGCTATTCAATCACTACAATACAAAGGGAAAAGGGAGAGGGAAATAACAGATGGCTCCTGACATATTCTCTGGCTTCAGACAGAACTCCTCAAATGGTTGGTATTTGTGAACAGCGATGTGACGTTTTCTTTTAACCTAACCAATGGGAATTAATGAAAGTAGCCACTTATAGTTAACATCTTCTGACCAAGCATTCCCCGCTAATCACAGAACAGCATCCATGTTTAAATTGGTAAGTTGTGTTTTTAAAAAAATATTAAGGGATATATTAATTAACTCCGAAAGAAATATCCATAAAAGAAACATCACAGCAATAAATATCATAAGGTATCATGTATTTATTCATGAATTTTATAGTGTAAAAAACACATTTTCAATAAGACACTAGTAAGCATGCAACATAAAAATAACTTAAAATCCCTCAACATTGTCTACATTGCTGTCATAATTTTTCAGTACAGTAACCAATCTGAACAGAATCAAACAGGAATTACATAGAGAGCTTTTAACAATTCATTTCACATCATGTATCTTAAGCAATGCTGTTATGATAAATCCAATCTTAGCTCCCAGGGCACAGCACACCTGGGATTTAGTTTCCAAAGACTATGTAAAAGCTTCATTGCAAACAAGCAAATTCCAAGGATACACCCAGGGAAAAAAACATCATACTCACCTGGAAAGCTTTGCTGAGCATGTGCTCCCCTTCTTTTGCCCCGAGTAAATTTACAATAATTTGTTTGCCATATAAATTTTTGAGAGTTTGGAAATGTCTGTTAACAGAAAAAAAAATCCACAGTCATCTTCTGGCATGCAGAAAATGAACAGCAACACCTGCAGCACTGAGTGAGATGTTGCAAAGTATTCAGTAACAATTTTATTCATACTTTCTAACAAAGCATTCAAAAGCCTAAGCAATCCCCAGCCAGTTCCCAGCTTTGCTGAATCCCACATTTCTACAGACAAAGCTTCCCATTTGGAATAACATATCCCATCTCTGAGATGCAGCAGAAGTTATCAGAGGTTTGTAGTGCATTAATAAAAAGTGTAGATGTTTTTCACCTGTCAAAAGCTGGTGCATTCGCCTCGAAACCCCTTGACATCCTGACACGATGGGATCCCACCTACAACACCAAGATTACATTAAATTGTCTTGTTCTGAGTAAAAAGCATGTAAATGTTTCAGCAGTTCCACTGCAAAATGCTGATATGCCTAAAGAACGTAGAGGCCCTGTAAGGCACAAACTTTTTTTAACCTTTCCTGTAAAAAATGTCACAGTAGTAGCTGCTGAACCAGTTCCTCTTTCAAGAAAATTGTGATGAAATTCTATGACAGTAACTTGATCCTTATTGACTTCTTGAAAAGACTTCTCAAGAACAATTCAGAAGAAAACATCTATCTTTGGATGCCCTGAGATAACCCATTTAAAAGAGGAAGAAGTCAAAACTTCAGAGAGAAGACATGGAAAAAAGAATGCACATTCAAGTCGTGTGCACAGCAACTTTTAGACTTAATTGGAGCAGGCTTGGTGAGTCACAAGAGCACCAACATGGTCCCAAAGGATCACCTCATCCTAACAGGCAACTGTAAAGAAGAGCCCAAAGGCTAGTAGAAGATGTTTAAGAGAACATGAATAAGAATTATCTGTATAATTAAATCTATCTCCTGCTTACCTGCAGTCCTGGCTGTTCCCAAAATAATGGAACAGATCCTCGAATCTGTATGAAAGATGACACAGAGTCATCTAAATATATAACCTGTTAAAGAAAGTAAAGCATAGTAGTAATAATTACCACACAGTAAGATTTTAGCTTTCTTAGCCTTAGCTAAACATGGAGCAAATAAAATATATTTACGTGTTATATTTTCCACACTACAAGTTAAATATTGTGTTTCCTAGACCTCCCTTTATCCCCTCTGAACAATTCCTGCAAAATGTTCCAGTGCTCTAATGCTCCCTCGCAAAATCACAATTGGCAAAGTGTAAGAAAATTCAGCTTTTATTATTCAGGCTTGAGCAACTTCTGCGCTAGGAGTATGTTTTAAACAACTTCGTAAGACTTTCCTGTAGGAACAATTAAAATGAACACCAGTGCACAGAAAATCACCATGAAGCCTACTCAGAAAACTTACACAGATTTTCGGCATCAGAAACCAACATATCACAGTTCATGAAGTATCTAGGAAAGGACACCTGAAGTGGAATAACATGCCACAGCCATTCAGTGACATTGGCACGTCAGGAAACTCGGGTAGAGAAAGCGCATCGAGAGTGCTCTGATTAAACTCCTGAAACTGGAGGTGTACAAGCAGAGCCCTTCCTGGACAAAGCCCACCTTCTGTCACCTGGGTTCTGGAAGGAGTCAGTGAGTCAGACAAAGAAACCCAGGAGCATGGACACAGCTGCAGGAACAACCCCTTGGCAATAGGTTATCATGAAAAGTGAGCCAAGGAAGGCCAGCAAAGAGCAATTCAGCAGGTTCCCACATTGCTGTGTAACACGGGCAGAGCTATGAAACCCAAGGCAGCAGAATTACAGTGGCTTTACAAGCTGCCTTTCAGAGGAACTGTGCTTAAAAAGTGCCCATGAAAGTGGAACATTTTTATCTTTCCTGAGCCACGAGGCTCTGCTGTTTTGGTATTTGCCAAAACATCCTTTTGCTTGTTTCTTTTACTTTAAATTAGCTCAGGCCAGAAGTGCCACACACCACCACGTGGCTCAAGGGGCTCAGGGGAAGCACAGCCACCCACAGGAGTTCAGCACCTTCTTAAGCAACTGCAATTCAGACCCAGGCATGCCCTGACCATAAGCCACACTAAAAACCAAGATCATCAAATTACATAACCTACTTAGCTTCCTAATTTAGCATCAAAGAAACTATTCCAATATCTGTTGGTGGCAGGCTTGACTCGTGATTTGTTGATTTAGAGCAAAAATCTAACCACACACAGGTTTATATTGACTTGTCCACCCAGCTATGGGCACTGGAGCATAACATACCTGCTCTGTTTCAACAAAATTGGCAACATGACCATCATCATTTGTTCCTCGGACATTAAACCTGGTGCCAGCCCGTTCACAGCTTAGTCGTGAAATGAGACAAGCCTTTGCCTGCTTGTGAGCTGCATAAATTGTCCTTATCTCCACTCCTCCACACATGAGACGTAACAACCAGTCATCACAGTTCACACCGTAGTGCTTCAGATGTAAATGCAGCGACTGGTTCCTATCAGGGAAAAAATAACCATCAAATAACTGGAAGGAATCACAATCCAGCTCAAACTGTTAAGCCAACTACTAATTCCTTGCATTTTACACCTAACACAAATAAAAACAGGAAAATAACCATGCTATAGTTTTGTGATGTAACTCTCATTTAAATGTTCCTGAAATAGCAAAGTTTTCAAGAGAACATCTTAAACATTTGCACAATAAGAAGATGGAGTGAAGCTATGAATTTCAATGACCTTAAAAAAATAACCCTAACAGCCCTCAAATGTCACCCAGCAAAAAACAATCCAAGCTTGTTTATATTTCTCTGCTCAGCCTTGTTTTGAGAAGCCAAAGATCACAGACTCTGGGAAAAGCAAGACAGAATTGCAATGACAGGGTTATTTCGTAGTGGGTAAAGCACCATTCAATCTCACACCACCACAAAATGCAGCTAGAAAACAAATTCTTATCAATATACATTGAATACTTTCATCATATGCCACCATAATGCATCAGTCCCCAGACAGGCTTCCAGGAATACATTTCCAGCCAATTGATTCTGAAACTTCTTTAAACACCAATTTCAGGGTCAAGTGTTGGTACTTTACACACAGCATGTATCATTCTCTAATAGCAATTACTGCTCACGTGAAAAGAAGATCTACAGTTTGAATGTACCTGTCCATTTAGCAGCACTAATTATTGCCCTATTAAGTAAGTAAGATAAAGTTTGGGTCTTGTGAGGTTTTTTTGAGCCTCACTCTAGTGGGGCTTGGCTTTCGATCTTCTTTGGAAACATTCACTTGTATAAAAAGGGACCAAATTTTCTGCATAGCAAAGAAAAGCAAACTCCAGGAAGATGGCTGGTTGTGTCACTGCCCAGAAAATAGTACTGCAATTGCAAACAGAGTATTTGTCATAACGGTGGAAGCTCTTTAAATTTTAGCCTTTTCACCCTAAACCTAAGTATACAGGTGCCTTACAACAGGTCACTGAAAGCAAACAATATTCTTTTCCTGGGCACTCTGAGCCTGGAAGTTTGTCACAGAAAAATCCCCAGGAATTCTGAAGTGCATATGCAGAATACTTCCTGTTCATGACTTTTAGTGGTTACATTTGTAGATCTTGGAAACTGGACATTCCACCTACCTCCTGTGAGGATTGGTTCTGAAAAAAACAGAACCAGGTAACTTCCGAAGTTTTACAACAGGGGTCAGACCCAGCCCAGCTTATTCAGACACTGTCAACAGGCATCATTTCTCAAGCCTTGAAATACTGACAGATCAATGGAGAGCCAAGCCTTTTTTCCAGATGCAGAGACAAACACCAAGGTTTCTACAAATCCTTTAAACCTACATCAAGAAAGTAGTGTTTCTGAAGACCTGAGTTTATTTCCTACCTTAATAGTTTTGTCTTATACTTCACTCTGATCAAATTCCTCTACCTGACTTAAACAGCAGGAAAGACTGAAGAGGCATTGGCTCATATGCCAGAGCTGGTTTGGTGTATTTTGGCCAGAAAAGGAGGAAGGATGTAGCTTTCCACCTGTTCTAAAACCATAAAGCCAGGTCTTCAGTGCCCTTCCAAGGCTTCTGGACACAGAGAGCATTTTTAACAATTGCTGAAGAGAAGGGACCAGAATTTCTGACGTGATAGTGTGAATTATTGGCATCATTTAAGGTGCTGATTGGCAGAAACAGTAGTAATCCTTTTACCAAGAATTTTTGTGTGAAAACCTATACTTTATTTAAAAATATCCAGTAAAAGGACAGTAACTTCAGCAGCCAAGTAAAGCGCACTTTGTAGCAGAGCCTACCTGCTGTGTCAACAAAATCAGCAATATCACCATTTCCTGAGTAGCAAAACTTTTGAAGTGCTTTCATATGTTGGAAATCCCCTTGGAATATATCTGTAAACACCACACCATTCAGAATGTTGAAAATAGTAATTTTTTTGTTCTTTGCAGCTTCATTACCACACTCATTTCAAAAACTGAAACAACTGATGAGGAATTAAGAGGCACCAAAACTGAAACACAACATCACAGCAGATGTTCAGATGAAAACACTATATAAGCAGTGAAAAACCTGCGTCTTCCAATTAAGAAACTCCAAGTGGTCATGGAAACATCATGTCATTAATAACATACTTCTGCCTGTAGAGTTCAAGTAATTCTATTCTATCTCCTCAAGATTTGTGGGAGAAAGGTGTACACGTAAGAGCGGAGAAAGACAAGGATAAAAACTTGCCAGGCATTAGTTTGCAGAAGGATTCATTAAGCTATTAAGCCTGCTGAACCAATTGTGAACTCACCAGAAGAACCTGTTGTCAGTGGTGTGCTCCTGCATGCTGCGGTGGGCACTGAGACTCAGGTCTACGCTGACACCAGTTGCAGACCACGCAAAATAAAAGTTTCCAGAGTTCAACACTTTGCGCACTTCTGAAATACGATCCTCGTCCGTTGGGTCAAGTCGCAGTGACACAAACTCGGTGGAAGTAACTCGGAAAACTTCAGAGTCCTGAATCTTTCCCACAGACATGCATCCTGTTACTAGAACCAGATAATGTAACAGTGTGTCGCCTGCAAAACAAGAGAGGGCACAGTTAAGAGAATTCACCTTAGCAGCAGAATGGATCTTAGCAGAGCAGGTTGATTCATTTATGTGCTAAAGGCACACAAGCCCACCCCAGTTTGCCTGAAAAAAGTACAAAAAGAACCAACATCAAGAACACATTCCCAAGTTCTACAGAAGAAAAGGAGCAACTAGACTGCAAAGAACAGGGCTTTTAAAAACACAAGTTATTTTTGTCCACTCCTCACTTCTGGGAGTGCTCTAAGCTTGTGAGTTACTCTGCAAAGAAAAAACAAAAACAAACAAGCAAATTCAAAAAATGAACCCGGTTCCTTTTGTAAAGATCCAGTTTTACAGGAGCAGCACAGTATTCTTTCCCATATACAAAATTCAAGTTTGACATATCTGACTCACCGAGGTTCAATCTCAAAACACCCAAGAGCCCATACGCATCCATGACTTTGGAGTACGTATTCTTGATTGTATCTTTTTCTGCGGAAGCTGTGGAGAGAAAGCATAAGAGTTGATGATGTAAAAACCCCGATAATATGGCAGAGAGAATGAGCCACTCCAAACTGAAAACCCGAGGGATTACAAAAGCAGCACTTACGTGACGCCTTCTGGAAAGAAGTCAAAATGTATGAGCATATGGCGCTTCATAATGGAAAATGAGGATTTGATTCTATGACAGTGTTTTTAAGCAATAAAAAAACACTTGCAAAAACTCCAAGTGATATTAAAGGAGAACATTGGCATTTTTAATAACATCATCTCTTATTATAAAAAGCATCTACAACACAGGCAAATAAGATGCCTGAAAATGCTCTCCTGTAATCAAAATTAGTGCTAAATGTTGCTTTTTTCACGAAAAAAATTACCCTTTCTCTCCAAGAATAAAACCGTGATGTGACAGCATTACCTCTGAACAAGATTATCACAAGCGCATTTTAGCTATCTTAGATATATTCCAAGCAAATCAAAACCCTTGCAGGTCTGCAAAAACTGGAATTTAGAAACCAAGTCTTGGATGAATTAGGAAGACACAATTTCCACAGACAGATTTGAAAAAGAAAAACCAACCCAAAGAACCCTGTCATATTTCAGAAGAAATTAAAGTACATCTGGCCATTGCTCTCCTGGGAGTTAAGTGTGCATTTTAACCCTTTCGTCAGCACCTGAACAGCCAGAGCCAGAAGCCTGGCTGCAGAGCCTGCTGAGAGATGCTGCAGAGCAGCAGGATCCCACCAGTCCTGGACTTTTGCTCATGATTGAGACTGCACCACAAGGACAACACTGACAGTGCCAGCTTTGCCACTGGATCTACAGGGATCAAGGTTCTGTGTTTACCAAGGATCAGCACCATTTCACTTGGACACTAAAACCCTCAGAATATGACATGAAGCCGAGTAAATCAAAACACCTATTGCCCTGGCATTGGGCTGTGCTCCCTCTCTCTCACATTAGCTATGTAATTTAAAATAAAATCTGTATTTAAATTTTTTAAAAAGCTTTATTTTACTTAGAATTGCTCTTCCTTACAAGTATTCCCTAAGCTTAGCACAGCCCTGCCTGTGCACAATCCTACCCCTTCTGCTCAAATACCCGCCAGCTCTTTTATTAAAGCGGATCAGACAATTTAATGTAGGTGAAACAATTATTTAACCAGAGCTTGAAATCCAACTCCACTCAATGTTTTATTAAGTGGATTTTTAAAAAGTTTATTGACCTTATTGCTCTGATACCTATTGCACTAATAGTCCTGTAATGAAAAGAGTTATAGCAGCATGAGGATTCATTTCTTAAGTTCTCACCCAGGACAAGTGTTAAGAACCTGCAGTCAGCCTAAAAACATTTTGTCAGCATTAACCAAAAAAACACTGGGCTGGAAAAAATTTCTGAACTTCAAACTTTGGTTCTTTCAATCCATTTTTTAGAAAGGGTGTAATGATGCCAATGTACTCTTCTAAACTCAATTTTCCATAACCTGAAAGCTGCTGTGTTCTTCCTCCACATTTGAAATGATTATGGAAAGATCAGGTTTCATTTCAAACTTCTTGCAGAATTTTTCTTAAAGGATTAAATCCCAGCCCACTGGGATTTAATGACATGTCAGAACAATGCCTTTTCTGTCTTCTATGGATTTATTCTCTTTTTCCATTGCAGAGAATGCTGAATATCCTTGTAAGCCATAATAAGTAAATACCCATAGCAAATTCAGTAACATGGGCTTTGCAAATTCAGACCAACAAAAAAGGCAAGTAAACCCTAATAAAGCAACAAAGGGTTACAAAACCAGCCAACCAAACAAAACCAGAGAAACTTACTGTGGCTAGTCCATTATCATTTTCTTAAAGTTCCCAAAAAGCAACCAAAAGCATTTCAAGCTGTGTGTTTCAGTTACATTGGACATAACTCAGTGTGAACTCAGCAAAGCTTTTCCACAGCGGCCATCTAAGTGTTTCTATCTCACACTGCCTGCACTTTTTCCACCTTGATTTGCTTTTTAATGCCAAAAATTCACATGGGAAAATGTCCAATATGGCATTCCATCCTCCATCCTGCCCTGGTCCATGCTCACCCATCCCAGGCTTCTGCTTTTGGGGTAGTTCACAACAGGGACATTCCACTGGTCAGGAGTGCTGCAACATCAAAAACTTGAAGCTTTTGAAAACCAAGATGAACTCAGCAAGAGACAGTTACACCACACTCCTTTCCATTCTCTTCGCATGGGACTCTATCCACAACAGGCCAAAGTCTGCTCTCCAGAAGCCCAAGACACCAGGCCTACTGACCCCCACCCACAGTCCTCCAAAAATTGAAAAATTTTATCCTTTCATGATCACTATTAAGTAATACTGAGAAACCCAAACCAAACTAACAAAAATCTCCACAAAACCTCAGCACTTATAAGTAAAAATCAATTTGTAATGTACCTGTGGAGAAAGCCAGAAAGCCCCATATGAAGTTTCAAGAGGAAGACAACAAAATTTCCAGTCAGAATCTATTAAGGATTAACAGGTAACAACATTTTAAAACGTCATCTGTTATAAGCACACCTTATCAGTCGCTGACTCATCTAAGAAAGGTGACCAATTCAGTTATTTCAAAGGGGATATGTCAGCTCTCCCAGCATTCCACAAATGAAACCCCATCAACAACCCTATTTTCAGGATAATCTGGTGCAATGTGTATTCCGCTTCATTCCAGATCCAGAAATCAGTTTCCCAGTTCTAATAATTAAAAGGCTCAGAACACATAGAAAGTCACCATGGAGGCTTTCTACGGCTTCTCTTCTTGGTGAGCTCACAGCCATGACACAACATATTTTAAGTCAGTGGCAACAATTTCCAAATAGAATATTGGACGTGGAGCTACGAACAAAATCACAGTCCTGAAATTATATGCATTTCCTTCAGACCCAAAACTTCTCATTTATGTTAGACAAGAAAATGTCCATGCTACTGTTGCTTTAAAAGATTTAGAATCTGAAAATTCTGAAAAAAAAAAATCTGAGAAATGTATGAATACAATCTGATTTTGAGCTTTTAAGACTGAGGTTTTCTAGGGTTTTGTCAAATTGGGACAGTTACATTTTCGGTATTTAAATTAAAGCTAACACTTGAGTATTTTAATGTCACACAGGTGACATTAAAATCAGAATGGAGTCACCACCTCCATTTATTAAATTAACTAACCACAGAACAGTTTTATTACTTTTGATACCTCTTTGATTGACCCACTGCTAGTTTAGTCTCAGCTCAGGATGCTGGGGATGAGGGGACCCTGCCACATTGCTTTTCAAGGCCTGGTGAGACCACCTGGGTTTAAACATGCGGAAGAATTTTCTTACTATGAAGTGTTTTGAATAGCACTGCTAACCATGGCAGTGAAGAGCTACCAGGGTGTCTGCTGCACACAGGTTACTACAGCTCTTACTTCAGCTCCAGAGAGCCCCGCTGGGCACTGTGCTTCCTGCTCACACCCGCTGTCTCCTCAGCTTTCCTGTGACACTGAAGTCCAAGGCTGTGCATGATGCTCCTGGCTCGGTCACTCACGGCTCAGTGTTTTCCCAGACAGAATGTTCTCCTTTGCTCATGGCAGGCGACAGGAGTAAAGACAGCTTCCCACTCATTTTGGGATGACTCACCAGCAGGAAGAGGGACAGAGAACATGCTCCTGCCCGGTTAAGGAAACCTTTCCAGGTAAGACATCTCAGAGAGCCTATTTCAAAGAATAAATATACTGCCTATTTCATACAGCAAATAAGAAAAATATATCTATGACATCCTCCCACTAAATTCTAAACAAATCAGTAGTGAAACTTCTGACATTTAAACCCAAGTGCTCTCAGAAGGCTCTGAGAAGGATCCCCTCAGACTGCAGTGTCTCGGGCTAACCCAACAGCAGGGCTGTGCCGCCCAAAGAGGTGTTAAATGCACCAAGGAAAGCAAAGTGTCACTCAGGTGTTTTGGTCACAGCAACACGAGTTAATCCACACAGAACAGCTCCAGCAGAAGCATGGCCTGGGCCCATGTTCAGACCAAACAGTTGCACAACCACCACCTCTGAACCATCCTTCTGACCCTCCTCCTTGCTTCCCTCTAACTTCTCTGACTGCAACAGCACATGGAACACACACTGAAAATCAGCCACCATCTGAGCTGTGCAGCATTTCCTACTGAGGCTGAACTAAATCCTCTGAATCATGTTGCAGTGCCTCACCGAGGGCACAGGGGAGGAAGGTTAATGCAGTTATCCTTCCCTCAGCAAAATGACAGATGTGCTTCCTTTAAGATGACATTTAAAGGATCAGTAAGCTTTCATTGCTTTCTCTGAGCCCATTTCAAAGCCAAATTTCTGTACATGGATATTCCAGGAGGTGCATTTCACAAAGGCTCTCAGAACCAAGCCACATGATCCGGGTTCAACGCTAAAATGTATTTCACTAAGCTGTGCATGTATTATACATTCTACATATGTGTAAGAACTATCATCAGGTGTAAGGCTAAACACCTTATTTAATCTCCGGTATTTCTTAAAATATTTGGAAAAATGTGTAACAGTTTTGAGGTCCGTTTCATCAATTTTTGTCGTCTAAAAAGCGGTACCATCATCAAGACCCAGAAGTTTTTGACAGTTTAAAGTGACACAGCTCTGGATTTAAATTGATACATACTTCATCTGACCCTTTTTCTGTCTATTCACACAGATTTTAGAAACATGAGAAGTCCTCCCCAAGGGACAGTATTTCATTAGCTCTCCCTATTACTTGTACCCATACCTGCAAGTTTGTACAGCTGCAGACTAGAATATTCAGACTAGATTCTGTGACATGACCAGCGAGATGGAGAAGCAGCACTCCACAAATCTTCCCTGAGCTTTAATAATTACACTATTTTAAACACACATTAAAAAGAATAGATACCAGATGGAAACAGCAAGCAGAAAAAGAGAAGAAAAAGCTTGAGTTAGGGAACTCCAGGCTTTTTCTGCTGTCAGTTTAAGATTGTGATCTTCCAACCATTAAGAAAAGTATCAGTGTTCCTAAAGAATGTAGGGAATTAAATGGTTATAAAATAGACGGAATTAAAGTAAAATGCCATTTGTAAACGTTCACTTGAAAACTATGCCTGTGTACCAGACAGGAAAACAATAAGCAGTTTCCTGATTAAGGTTACTGAAAACCATACCCAGTAACTCCTTCCAGCTGAGTATGAACATTTGCTATGACATAACCGACCAACTAGAATTCCCGGGACAATGCTCTGCAGATTAACAAGGAGCTATCAGTAAGTACAGAGCCTAGAAGGAGAGAGGCTTTCAAACTTCCTTCAGGTGCAGCTTCCTGTGCTTGGTAACAACAGGGCAGAGAAGTGGGAAAGAACTTTGACATGGATTTGAATTTTTAGGGAAGGATGTTTATCCAGGTGCCCACGGTGTATCCCAGCACAAGAAGTGACTTACTGGCCTTTCTGAGCATAACTTTCAGGAATAAATAATTTTTCATTTGCTGGCCCTGAAGTAGCTGAACCATGTTCCGCAATTACCGAACACAGGCTAAAACAACCTTTTCCACAAATCTTCAAAAGGTTTTATGTGTGGCACTAAACCTGTTCACTACCTTATTGACTGCACACTTATTCCCAATCCACACTACACAGTGCCTTGTGAATACTGCTACAAAAGTCAAGCAGATTACTTAAACACATAGTAAGAAGAAACTGTACCAGAAAAAAAAAATCAAAAATAGGAGAAAAGCATCCACTGTTCACCTGGACCATCATACAGCTGTGGCAACCACATCAGTCACTGCCAGGCCTCTAACAGGTGCTGTCTAGAGAAAACTACTTCCATGGTATGAAAGCTTTCTACAAAAGAGTCAAAATCAAGCCTAGGAATGCTGTACAACCAGGTGCTTTGACTTCCTCAAGAACACAAACATTTTATAATTTAGGTATTTTTAAAGCCTATGTATAGGCCTTATGGTTCTCCTCTGCACTTCTCATTTTAGTATCCTCCAACAAAGGAAAAAAAAGAGGGCAAGATTTTAGGTAAATATCTCATGTATTTTTCACTTAAAACACATAAAAACAACTCTGCAATGCAAGACATCTTGCTCCAAATATTACTCATTTTATGACAAGACAAATCAATACAGAGTCTCGAGGAAGTTAAAAATACAGGGACAAAATAAAGCCAAAAATTAAAAAAAATCAAAAATCTCAAACCAATTATGATATAACATTTTAGAATATAGAATTTATAGTTATGAAATGGAACACAGAGGCTTAGCTTGTCAATGAGTTATCATGTGTTCAAAATAGAGTTGTTCAGAACCAAAGAAATAAGACGATGTTGGAAACAATTTTAAGAAAATTTAGTGGACATGAGAATAGACATGCATAATGAAATGTAATTAAATGTGTCAAATTCTCTCAACAGATAAAGATAAGAAAATGTCTCTTTTTCTTATCTCATTTAAATTCTCATTTCTCAGAAGCCTCTCCATCAGCAAATAGGAAAACCCAGCAGTTTCTTCTTTACATCCCACAAATAAATGACTCAAAAAATGTCAAGTCTGACACCTTTCTACACAGTAGTTATCAAAAGAGATCAACTTACAGAGGACAGCCACAGCTCCAGACTCAAACATGAGACATTCTTCTCTGTTCCTGGTTTCCACAATCACACTGAAGGGAAGTGGCTCCAGCTTGTGATAGACACGATATCCTTTACTGAAAGCCATTTTGCCTCGATCACGGGCAGCCCTGTCCAACACAAGATGATGTTAGTGAAATGTCCCTGTGCTTCCAGACACCTCCTGCAAAGCAGGGTTGACCCGTGTCCTTTCCTAGGGACTGTACAGAAAAAAACCCCAAAACAACAAAAACCCCTGCTTGCTCTTTCTACCTCATGAGACTTATTTTATCAGTTCCAAAATAAACACAGGGATTATCTAAAGATGACATAACAATGTTTCAAAACCAGAACTACCCAGAGAAACACCTTTTAAAATACAGATTTTTCTAAAAGCTTCTTGGAGACAATTAGAATTTTACAGAATCCCAGACTGGTTTGTATTGGAAGGGACCTTAAAGGCCATCTAGTTCCAGCCCCTGCCAGGGGCGGGGACACATTTCACTATCCCAGGTTGCTCCAACCCCTGTCCAGCCTGGCCTTGGACACTGCCAGGGATCCAGGGGCAGCCACAGCTTCTCCGGGCACCCTGTGCCAGGCCTCCCCACTTTTGCGGGGAATATAGTTATATCTAAAGCTACTCTCTTTTAGTTTGAAGCAATTTCTTTCTCAATACTTAATAAATAGGAATTCTTCTCAAGGAAATTTTTAAAAAAAGGAAAAGCAGATTTTCCAGCTACCAGCAATATCGAAGAGAAACAACCACTTTACTGGCAAACTAGTACCAAAATAATTTGTAGATCTATTTTACTAATTCTGACCTTGTACAAAAGGACAGTATACTTCAAACCCTGAAGCTGTCAAAGCATTTTAAAAGATCGTACAAGAATGAAAAACGTCAAGCTATTTTCAGCTGATTTTTTTTTCCTTTTTCCCTTTTTTTTTTTTTTTTTTTTTTTAAGGAAAGCAGGGTTTGGTTTGGATGTAAACCCTGCCCTGCGGCGGCTGAAACATCGCAGTGCCGTACTGGTGACGCTGCCCGTCAGTCACACACGGGTAAGATCTTAATAAAAACCCACAAAACTCGAACACCGCAACAAGCCATAAACAAACGCGAGAGCAGCCGAAATTTTTCGTGCTAAGGCTCGGGAGAACGCAGCGAAGGGGGACAGCTCCGGAACGCGCGGAGCGGGGCTGTCCGCCCTCCCTCCCGGCCCTCGCTGACCTCCAGAGCGGACAGCCCTTCCCGCCCCGGCCTCTCCCGGCGGGCTCAGGGCACGGCCAAGCCGCGGGGCTCCCGCCTCCGGGCGGCACGTTCCAGAGCGGCGGGAGCTGCCCGGCAGCGCCTGCTCCGCCTCGCCTGGCGCCCGAGCCCGCACGATCCCCCCGCGCCCCAGTCCCGGGCCCCAGTCCCGGGCCCCCGGTGCCGCCCGCTCACCGTCCGCCCGCCCCGCCCGGTGCCGCGGACCGGCGGGATCCGCTTCCTGCCGAGCCCGCGTCCTTCCGCACTGCGCCGCCCGCCCCGGAAGGGAGGGGACAGCGGGCGGGCGCTGGGGCCGTGGGGACTGGGCTGTGCTTTGAACGAGCCGAGCCGCGTGTCGAGCGCAGTCCCGCTGGGGGAGTGTTGCGGGGAGCAAAAGCCAAGGGACGGGCTCGGGAGCAGCCGTGCGGACTGAGCCAGCACTAAGTCACCGCGCTGGGCAAAGGGCTGCGATACTCGCAGCGCCTCGGCTCGGGTGGGAGCACAGAATCCCGGCTAAAGTCGGTGTCCTCCCGACAGCAGTCGTAGAATAGAACCGTAGAATATCCCGAGGTGGAAGGGACCCACAGGGATCATCCAGACAGCCTGCACAGACAGCCCAGCAATGCCACCCTGTGCATCCCTGGCAGTGCTGTCCAAACGCTCCTGGAGCTCTGGCAGCCTCAGGCTATGCCCAGTCCCTGGGCAGCCTGGGCAGTGCCAGCACCCTCTGAGGGAGGAGCTTTCTCCTGATATCCAACCTAAACCTACCCTGGCACGGCTGCAGCTGCTCGCTCGGGACCTGTCACTACCACAGAGAGCAGAGATCTGAGCTGTCCCTCGACAGGAGCTGCAGGGCGTTTTCCACTCAATCTCTGCTCCAGCTGAGCAGGCCCAGTACCCTCAGCCGCTCGTGTGACTCAACACGGCCTTAGTGAAGAGTGCAGAGTTTCGGAAGCAGACTGCACAGCTGCCCGAGCCAAGCGGATTTTCCCCATCCCTGGCTCAGGACAGCTGAGGGTGTCCTTCCTGGCGCAGCTGCCCTAGCTAGCACGGCAGGAGCAGGGCGGCCGAAGGACAGCGATCTCTGTTCTGCGCCCCGGCTCCGGCGGGCGGGGGGCAGCAGGAGGTGACCGGCGCACCCCCAGCCCCTCGGCTGCTGGCAGAATCAATCTGGCTGCTCAATCTGCCAATTGTCCTTCCGAATCATGTGACTGCGGGGCTTTATCGCCATCTTCGCTGCTGGCACAACCCACACCCGCCCGAGCCGCCATCTTTGGTGTGGTACCCAGAAGTACCCCGCGCTTTAGGCGTCCTTAGGCTGCCCGAACCCGGCTCCGACACCGATCCCACGCCTCCAGCGCGGTTTCCCGCGGCGTTTCCCGGTGTGCGGACACGGGTGGTGGGGCCAGCGGCGCGGGGAGCGGGCGGGAGGCGGGCGGGCGGTGCAGGCACAAGCGAGCCGCCTCTGTGCAGCCCCGCCGCGCCTGGCGCTGCTGCCGAGGACCCCCGGCGCCGGCTGAGGAGTGCGGCTCGGTTACCCGTGAGGGGCTGGAGATGTCGCTCCTGCTCACGGCTTGTGCTCTGCTTGCAGTCCCAGCTGCGCAATGCTGCACTGAACTGCGGGGTCTAGGTTAAGTCTTGCCAGATAATTTTTACGAGGTTAAGTTCCAGCGAATCTGTACCAAAAAACATCTGTCGGGCTCAAAATAACACAGGAATGACTTTAGCAGAAAAGCCCCTGTGAAGAAAAGCGGAAGGAAAATAGCTGTGAGCAAAAGCACTAAGGAATTACTGCTGGCTACCGGTGGCCTGGGTTTTTTTGCGGCAGGTTGTGTATTGAATTGAAAGGCAGTTTTCTTGCCTCAGGGGAGTAGCACCTGCACCCTCCTGGAAGGAGAAAGTGAGGAGGGGGAGGAAAGACCATTTTTAAATCTGTGGCGGTTCCGAGGAGGTGAATGAACCTCATGTGGAGCATTTGCTCTCGTTCTTGCTCGTGTGTCGGAATTCAGCAGATTCCTCGACACTGTAGCCAGGCGGGAATGCGAGCGCAGCTGAATTTCCGTGCGCCTGAGCCGGGCTCGGTGCGGTTGGGTTCGGCTGCACTGAGTTCGGTTCGGCGGAGCTCGTCTGGCTCGCTGCGGTGCGGCTGGGCTCGGCTGAACGCGGCCGGGCTCGTGTGAACTCGGCTGCGCTCGGCTCGGCTCGAGTCGCTTCGGTGCCTCAGAACTCGCTTGAACTCGGCTCGGTTCGCCTGAAATTCACTGCGTTCAGCTGATCAGCGCCTGGGACGCGAGGTTGCTCCCGGCTCCTCCTTCTGCAGGCGCTGGCTATTCCGGCAGAGATGAAAAAAACAGGATTTAGCTTGCCTGAAGGCATTTCCACTGCTAATTTCCAGGCTTCTGTTGGAAACGCCTGGGAGGCTGTGCAGAGTCTGGGAATTAGCCCATGAAGGGTGATCTTTAAAGCAGCTGGAACGCTGCACTCGTGACATGTTTGTTTCTCTTGGAGTCCCTAAAGGCAGTTTCAAGGATATTTTTTGTTTAGTATTTTAAAGTTTCCTCTAGCTTTTCGTGTCTGCACAGCTTCCTCTCCGGAGCTGCGAGGAAGATCCAGTGAGTAGGATGAGACTCTGAAAGCTCTGAACACGACTAGAAATCCAGCTTTCAAGTTGAATAAAAACCCAGTGAAACCAAAACCATACTAAATGTCACTCTTCTTTTGTAGAGCTCTGGGAGTAGTAGCATTACATACTGGTTTGGGAACAGCCAGAATCACACTCCCGCAGTCCTGGGAAGTTCTGGCTCTGGAGAGCCTGCTGCTGGCACCTGCTGGAGCCAAATTCATCTGGGGGGTTGGTGGCCGGCGTCTCCATCGGCACCTTCGTGGCATCCCTAGGCGGCTGTCCCGGGTCACCCGGGACCCAGGCAGTCCCAAGCAGAGGCTTCTGCAGCACCAACATGTGACCAAGGACCGGGACTGCTCTCTTGCTCCTGGAAGGAAAAAAAATGCCCTAATCACTGAGGGACAGGACATGATGTAGGGATGAGGCAATAACACCATGGTGTGATTCCATCAGGGAAGAGCCCGGGATGGCTAATTAAAATGATTCAGGGGTTTGAAAAGCAAAGGTGACGGGGCTGCGAGGCATTTTGGGGAAAAACCCATCCAAACCCGAGAAATTTTAGGACCCAAAGAACACAGGTTTTTCAATGGAGCCACAGCTCAGCTGATCCCAAAGACTATGTGTATCCACAGTTTTCAGGGTGTGGATAATGCCTTAAGACACAGGTTGTCCTGTGACCACCTCCCACTCACAGTATGCTTGGGGCAACTCTTTTATTTTTGCATGTTAAACTAATAGGAGGAACGTATTCCAGGTCTTTGGGATTTCTCTGAGCACAGTCTGGCAGCTGAGAATGCCCTTCATACAGAACTCCAAGGAAATTGGACATGAAAAGAAGGTACTACCAAAGCTGAGAAGCAACATGGATGACAACACCTGCTGATCTCAAAAAGTAAAAGTGTCAAGATGCCAGAATGAGCCCCACCTGGGCAAGTACGCAAGTAGAGACCCCTGCTGCCGATACGGCTCAGAGCAATGCTGAGAAAGCATCACGACAGAGCAAAACCCTATGAGACGCGGCGGGCGCAAGCAGCGTAGCCGCGGCGGGCGCAAGCAGCGTAGCCGCGGCGGGCGCAAGCAGCGTAGCCGCGGCGGGCGCAAGCAGCGTAGCCGCGGCGGGCGCAGCAGCGTAGCCGCGGCGGGCGCAAGCAGCGTAGCCGCGGCGGGCGCAAGCAACGCGTAGCGCGGCGGGCGCGCAGCGTAGCCGCGGCGGGCGCAAGCGCGTAGCCGCGGCGGGCGCAAGCAGCGTAGCCGCGGCGGGCGCAAGCAGCGTAGCCGCGGCGGGCGCAAGCAGCGTAGCCGCGGCGGGCGCAAGCAGCGTAGCCGCGGCGGGCGCAAGCAGCGTAGCCGCGGCGGGCGCAAGCAGCGTAGCCGCGGCGGGCGCAAGCAGCGTAGCCGCGGCGGGCGCAAGCAGCGTAGCCGCGGCGGGCGCAAGCAGCGTAGCCGCGGCGGGCGCAAGCAGCGTAGCCGCGGCGGGCGCAAGCAGCGTAGCCGCGGCGGGCGCAAGCAGCGTAGCCGCGGCGGGCGCAAGCAGCGTAGCCGCGGCGGGCGCAAGCAGCGTAGCCGCGGCGGGCGCAAGCAGCGTAGCCCAGACACAAGCTGAAACTGCCCAGCAAGATTCCCAGTGCAAGACGACCCAGAAGCTGATGATGCTGAAGCCTCCACAGAAATAGCACATGATAATGAAAAGCAAATCCTGACACCAAGTTACTTCCAAAGCTATTAAAAGGATGCTCAAGAAGCTCAGCAGGCCTAGAGAAGGAGGCAATGAACACCAGATGACTGTGGCAATCGCTCCTGCCTCTAAGGATCACATCTAGACTCAAAGAAAGCCGATGACAAAAAGCTCACAAGAACGGGGACGTGGCTCGGAGCTTCCCTGCCCTGCCCAGCAAAGGCTCAGCTGATGCTGAGGAGAAAACCTCTCCCTTTACTTCCGAGGAACCTCTCCCCCTACAGTCCTCTCCTCTAAGCTAACTTCAGATTGCCTCCTGTGATCACAAAGGTTTTTCCCTTGTCCTGACCACCACTCCTGACATTTAGCTTTCACAAGACAAGCGAACACAATCCATCCCCAATGGGAGCAAGGCAAAACCTCAGAAACTGGTAACTTCCATCATCTACCTGCTTTTATCAGGCTTTGATTAAAGCAGATCCTCATTCCTTTTGCTTAGAAAATTATTATAGAATGCAACAAAAAAAAACCCCTGAACCTTATTCTATTACACCCCTGAAGCTTTTTTTACTTAGAGTGCAACCAATTAAAAAAAAAACCACAGGTGAAAAAAACTCGAGGGTAGAAAAGTTGGGTATAGGGCACTCGGGTAGAAAACTTGGGTACAGATTTGGCTGAGGGGGCAAAAGAGCAGAGGAAAAGGAAAAGATACATTCATGTATTAAGAGCAGTTTTAATTCCTTAGACGTTTTAGGGTAACATTCAGCCAGGGAAAGCTGTACATTGCTGAGGAAAAGCTGTTCAGATACTTGTGAAGAACCCTAAAAAAATATTAGCAAAAAGTGGAAAAGAGCCCAAAGAGCCTTTTAAGAAATGATATGTGGTGGTAAGAAAAGGTTTCAAAACATGTAAAAATCCCCTGAAAATCCCCTGTCTCAAGACAGCTGTAAAAATGACGGAGAAACTCTAAATAAAGTGCTGAGAACGTGCCGAAAAAGCTTCCATCGTTGCCGTGGTGATAGGTGGTGTGGGGGCGTGGCTGTGGGCGGAGCAAATGGGCGCCGAGGGGCGTGGCTGTGGCCGGGTGAGTGACGTCAGGGACGGGGCGGGCAGAGGGCAGGGCAAGAGCGGGATGACGTCAGGGACAGGGCGGGGTGAGGGGGCAGCGAGGGGCGCCTTACACTAAAGGATGCTCCCTCTGCTGCGAGCTGCATCCGCTCCCCCCTCGCTCTCCTTGCGGGAGCTGCAAACGGACAGCAGTGGCTCCTGTTGCACTCCGCACCTGTGGCTGCTCCCTCAGTCCATCTCTTTGCACGGCTACATTGCTACAAACGTGCCACGCTTCACATTCTGTGACACATCTCTATGTGCCATTTAAACACTCAGCTGCTCTGTTTTCCTCTCGCTAATGGAGACGCTTCTAATTTCAAGCACAAAAGAGAAAAGCCCTGTCCCTTTTTCTTACCATTAGCACTTCAGAGAGAACTTCACGCATTTTATTACAATTCATTAGGCAGGTCTATTTTCATGTCCACTCCGCTTGCTTAGAATTCCTTCCAACACCACCTTATTTCTTTGCTCATGCACAACCCTCTTTTACAGGCACGATCACCTAGGCACAGGCTAATTCTCTGTGTTGCATAACTAGAAGTACTATATTGTTCAATGTTATCTCTTCATTTTTATTTATCTAGTTTTCTGTGATTTTGGAGAGCCTTGGGAGTTTTAGCTTCTCATTGCACCTGTATTTTTAACCTCCCTCCACTGTATCCCTTGATTTCCCTAATAATGAAACGAGGCATAGTTGGAGCCAGGTATATTGCATTGCAAATTTATTTGTGCATTGGCACAAAAGGTCCACTCGCACAGGTAGCAAACAGGTTTGCTGCAAGACATAAAAATTTTTAAGATCTGTGCAAAAGGTGGCTTCCTACCGTGCTTAGCAGCCATGGAACATGCTTCACCTGGCGTCCCCACAACAGCCACCCACGCTATAACTGGGAACACCACAGTTCCACCATCCCCAGCACAGATGCCGATGGTGATCTTTGGTGAATTGTTTCTCCAGTGCCAAAAACACATTGAAACACTGAGAAACTACAACCTACAAACCTACAACCTACTACAAACTACACTGCGATTGAAGTACATCACATCTATACCTTCAGATACCCACTGGCCTCTGGCATCCTGGGCTGGGATATCTTGCCAGCAGACAGCCTACAATGCAAAATTGACTATGGCTGCAAGAGCTGCACCAGAAATTCTCACTCAAACAATAATAACTCATTCTGTCTGCCAGTCACCACTCACTTCACACCTAACCTTGACTGCTGACAGCTGGCAATACTTCCAAAGGAATAAAAAAAGAAGGCAAAGAATAACCCTGTAAAAAAGTCACCATTTCACCTCCCCCTGCCACAACAAACACTGACTGACCTTCCTGTGGGGACCCACTGAGACCCTCGCAGTATGGGGCACTGTTTCAATCCATCTGCATCTGAAAGAAATTCATTACAAAAGTCAAAGCGTGACAAGGTAACAACATCTCTTGGCAATCTACAGATACCACATACACTCTAACTACACCCTACAGCACAAATTTCAAGTCCCCTGGGGGGCAACTCTCCCACAGATCACACACATAAGGCCAGTGACTGGGGCATTTGGGATGGTTGCAATCTGTAGGCTCCACTGGCTCAGCCTCTCAACAAATTAACAGTACAGCCTTAGTCCTGTTACACCTACACAGCAGACCCCGCAGCAGGGCAGAGCAGCTCCGGGCCAAAGACACACACACAAACACACAGACACATTAGACAGGACACGCAACAAGGGGACACGACAATGAGAGAAAACTCTCAGTGAGATGACTGCAATGATCAAGAGGATGCGGAATGAGATGACCCGGGTGAGACTGATGGTGAGCCAACCAGGCCCAAAGAACCCTGCCACAAGATGCTAACACAATCACCTTAAGACAAGCTCGCCAAAATGGCAAAGATGGATGCCCGGGAATCGCAAAGATAGGGAGAAGATTCCGACTGCACATCCTTATAAGTCCTAGCCTGCTATAATGGATCACTGCCACGTACAGCTGTTGATACAGCTCAGAACAAGACCGTAAAAGGCATCTGACTCGATGCTTCCAAAGAGATGCAGAGATTCCGATGCGCACCCGAACTCGGGATTTGAAGGTTCAAAGATATCGGCGCCAAGCCGAGGAACACAGAGATCAGAGATAAGGATGGCCTGGCATTTTTGATAATCCCCTCAAAGGGGTAAGGCAAAAGATATGCAACGCAAGACACAAAAGACGGGGAACACACAGTAGACAGGTGACACAACATGCACCGGGCCTGCTCTGCCCTACGCCCCTCTGCGTTGTCATCAAAAGTCAGGCTCTCCCTTTACGTGACCTAAGGGACCCTTTTTGGGACATCCCCATTGCCAAAGCTAATACAAAAATCCCTCCCCGTGAGTCCCAGCCCGGCACCCAGCTTCCATCCCCTCTGGGGGTCATAGCCCTCGACTTATCTCTTGGACATGCAGGGATGTGAATCCGTGTCCAGTGACAAAGTATGCGTCCTTGCCGTCGTGTAAGTCCCTGCTGTCACCGAGCTGCTCTCTCTCAGTTGGCTACAATAAAGAAAGCCAAACATCCATGTGTGAGCTTAATAGCACATCAACCAAAACCCGACAATCCCGCTACTTGCCGTCTCCTAGGAACGCCTGGCTCCGGAGGACGCAGGCTCCGGCCGCGCTCGGAGGCTGATGCTGCCATCGTGGGGTATACCTGGGTTAAGAAGAGACAAAGTGATGTGGCATTGATGAAACCCGAGTGGAACCTCCCTCCTCCTCCCTACCTCCCAAACTCACCGCAAATCCTCACCTGTTGCCTAACCCAGTCCACCGGCTTGTCAGCGAGGGCCTTCAGCCCTGAGAGGTGTAATACAACTGGACTGCCTAAAACAAACAAACAACAATGGACGCTTAGAGCTTAGCACACTGCCACGTAGCACTCACCTAATAGTTACCCCATCCAAACACCCAGTCACCCAAGTCGCCTCTATTCCTTGGCATGCCCAGGGTAGCAGCAGCACCTGCAAAGAAACAAAGACAAAAACTCCACATTGAAACACTGAAAAATGACACCCTCTCTACTCCAACTGAAATACATCACATCTATACCTTCACTGTGCACCCGGTTGGTCTCTGTTATCCTGGGCCAGGACATCTTGCAAGTAGACCACCTAAAAATGCACAAATGACAATGGATGCCTGGAGCTGTGCCAGAAATTGAGAACCAAGCAACACTAACGAATTCTTGTCTGCTGGTCACTGCTCACCTCACTCCATTGGCCTTGACTGCTGACATCTAGCATTACTTCCTAAAAATACAAGCAAAGAAAAATGCTTTAACAGAGCCACCAGTTACACCACCCCCAAAAAGGCCCTCCTGGGGGAGAAAGGGCAGAAGAAAATGGAAAAGCGCATCCTGACGTACAGTCCAAGAGCATCACGTTTCTGCGGTTGTTTCCATCTGAAATCAAGTGACCGTGACCACTTTCCACTGGGGTCTCTGTTGTATTGGACAAGCGGTTTGAGTGCTGCACACCACCTGTAAAACAAAAATCATCACCTGCAACAAAAAAAACCATCACCACCACAACTCCGGTAGTACCTAGTTCTGCTCAGGAATCAATACTCTCCTCCATTCGTGTGGGGTATACATCCTATTCCCCCACCTCTGCAAAAGAATTATTTGTCAAAGTCACCCAGACACACAGGGAAAGCTTAACCCTTCCAAAATTCTCATTTCTCAATGCAAAATGCCTAGGATCCCACAACAGCATGCGTTAAGACAAACTACTAACAAACTGCAAGACGCTGCTGTACCACTCCCTGCCATCTCCCCCAAACCCTGTGCATAGACCGGCCACGGTTGCTCTGCCTCAGGCGTGGCTCGGGTGGCCAAGCAAAACGACAGATTACTTGGCAAACCTTCTCTCTACTCCACCTACCCCCCAGTCTATTGCACAGGGCAGAGCAGTTCCAGGCTAAACACTGACACAAACAACACATGCTACAGTGCGGCGCAAGGATGATAAAAGGAAAAACCTCTCGGCAAGAAGAAAGAAGGCAAGGATCGAGACGACGCCAAAACAGATGACACATGGTACGGCGATGGTGGACGGAGGAGGCTCTAAGGAGCCAAAGAAAAGATTGTAACAGAGCAACCTGTTACAAGAATAGTCAGTCACAACGATCAAGAAGGCTGCGAGATAACGCCACGTTCAGAATGCTCCACGTATCCTTAAAAGCCCTAAGACCTTACAACTCACATCTGGAAAGGATGGATGGCAATACAGCCAGGAACAAGACCTCAAAAGACATCTGACTCCATACTTCTAACACGCGATTCCAAGACACGGCCAAGACGACCGGAATAAGAACAAATGATGTCGGCATCAGGCCGAGAAGCACGAACGTTCGAGAACTTAGAGATGACAGGCGGCGCTTACGATAAGGCCCTTGAGGGCAAAAGGCAGAGGCAAGTGATCCGAGACGTCCCAAAGACACACACGGCAGACAACAAAAGACACCAGACAAGACAAGACGGACTGGAACTGCTCTGCGCTGTGCGCCCTTATGGCTCCAACCAAAGTAAAGCTGCTGCTGCCTCTGGCTCTACTAAGAGGTCCCTTAGAAGACATCTCTTGCCCCATGCTAATTTTTAGATCTGTCCCAGGAATTTCCAACCCGCTACCCTGCTATCATCTCATCTCTGTGTCGTGACCCCACACTTATCTTTTTGATGACTGGCAGTGTGAAACCACATTGGACACGAAATGAGTCTGCCTCAGTCCTGTCGGAAGGCCCCGTGATGGCCGGCTAGCTCCATGGTAGGCTGTGATAAAGAAAACCAAAATCAATGCACGAGTTTAGTGGCACGTGGCACAAATCCCCACAATCCGGCTACTTGCTGTCTCCTAAGTGCACCTTGGCCCTTGAGTCTCCAGCTTCATCCCCGCTTGAAGGCTGTGGCTGTCATTTTGATGGACACCTGCATCAGCAAGAGACAGAGTTACACAGTGTTCCAGGGGGGAATGTATTCATTTTCCTTAGGACATGTACGTGTACCTCCTACTCTAGAGGAAAAGTCTCAGTGTCCATTCAGGGACCCCCTACTTCCCACTGTGCTGCCTTCAACCCCACCCCCCTGTAATTTCCAGCCCAGTACCCTGCTCACACTCCCTCTCCCTGGCGTGATCCCCACCTTCCTTACAGGAAGCCTCACTTTTGGATGGCATCTTTGATGTGAAGCAGGTACCTCTTGTGACATGATGAACCCGCTGAAAAAACTTCAAGCATCACACTCTACACAATTGGGAATTTCAGTAAGTTGTAATGCTTCTGAAAAAAAAACCAAACCAAGAACAACAACAAATCCTACAATTCATTAAACCACAAAGTTACAGAAGCACCTTAACAACTCTAAACATACAACCCAAAATAATGAACTTAAATACTCACAGCGTTCAATGCTATCTTCCTCACAGTATCTTCGAAGCCTCTCTTGCTTTAGATGCCAAAAGCACCTGCTGGAAAAAAGCTGAGATGAGCTGAAAATGCCCCTTCCTTGAAATGAGAGGACAGCTCTGTCTCCAGCAGACCCCACAGAGAAAATCAACCCCTTGGCCAAAGGCTGGGGTGAATATACCCCTGGCTGGGCCCTCCTCTCATTCCCAGCATGCCTGAGAAAAGGGAGGGGTTTAAGCTTAGAGAAAAATCTCTCTTTCCATAATTGTCTGCATTCAAAGGATGGGGAATCCCCTTCCCCTGCTATTTTATTGGTTAAACGGAAGGAAAGCCTGCTTTTCCCTGCTGTTAGGAGTATCAAGCACTGATCCCCTCGAGTCCCGAAAATATCCATAGCCACCCTTCCCAGCAGCCCCTTCGTGCCCCTGCTCACTAAGTGTGTCTCATTGAATAGTCTGCCCAAACCCCCCTCCTCCAAAAAACCACAAAAACAAAACCAAAAAAAACCCCAAAACCAAGCCCAAACTAAAGCCAACCAAACAAAAAAATCCTCCAAAACTCCCAAACAACGAAATCCAAAACAAAAAAAGCCACAAAAACCAAACTCAAAAAAAAGCCAAGAAAAACCAAAATCAAATAAAGCCCTAAACTTACACAAACACCCACAACTGCCCCCCCTGAAAATAATAAAGAAAGCAGGCTACAGAAATACCAAAAACCAGCCTACAAAAACTAGGTTCCAAAACACCAAACCCCCCCCAAACAGAATCTGATTCCAAAATACCAGAATAAGCTAGTTTCAAAATAACAGAAAAACAAATTTCAAAACATCAGAAAAACAGTTTGCAAAACGCCAGTTCTGAAGTACCAGGACACCAAGTTCCAAAACGCCAAAAGAATTCTATTTCAAAAGAGAAGGGGAGAAGGCTGGTTCTTTTCCACAGAAAAGAAAGCCTGGCACCCTGGTGTTTTAGGGGCAGACAAGAGGCTGTGAATGGGCAGGAACAAGCAGCAAGACTTTTCTCCACCTGACCCACCCCGCTCCAAGGAGCACCAAGAGCTTCTACCTGTACCCTGGTACCAAAAGCCTCATACAGGAGCAAGCCTTGCACATTCTTAACCCCAAAGCCATACAAAAGTTGTTGCTTTTCTCACTTTTATTTATAATGCATAGCACCCTAATTAAAGGTGCCAATAACAGTCACATGAGTCCCAATGAGTCACACATTGATATCATTACTAATCTTCCCCACCCTACTTAGTCAAATGTGGAATACTACTTAGCAATTGTCAAGGAATAACCCTGCAAATTAACAACAAATTACTCAAATAACAAAGGCATGCTGCCAAAACACAAAGTTTTATTTCTCACCTGGTTTCAGCCTTTTTGCTTGATGCAGCTGCATTTAAAAAAAAAAAAAAAAAAGACAGTAATTCCCATAAAGAGTTTTCTTCTCAGACAAGCCCTTCACTCACCATAAAGGTAAGTCTGAGGAGCCAAAGAGCTACAGCTCCTCTGAGGGCTTTTATACCCAATGGTATTTGCCTCCTCCCTTTTCTCAGGCATGCTGGGAACGAGAGGCGGGCCCAGCCAGGGGTATATTAACCCCAGCCTTTGGCCAAGGGGTTTGTTTTCTCTCTGGGATTCACTGGACTCAGAGCTGTCCTCTCATTTCCAGGTAAGGGGCTTTTTCAGCTCATCTCAGCTTTTTTTTCCAGCAGGTGCTTTTGGCATCTAAAGCAAGAGAGACTTTGAAGACACCATGAGGAAGAAAGCATTGAATGCAGTGAGTATTTAAGTTTGTTATTTTGGGTTGTATGTTCAGAGTCAGTAAGAGGCTTTTGTGTTTTGTAATTTAACAGAATTTGTGTTTCTGTTTTGGTTTTTATTCTTTAAGGAGCATTGGAGCTTACTAAAATTCCTGATTGTGTTAAGGGTGATGCTGGAAACTTTTTCTTTAGATTCATTGTGTCAAAAAAGAGACCAGCCTCTTGTCAAAGATGACATCCAAAGCTGAGGCTTCCAGAAAGTAAGGTGAGGATCATTACAGGAAGAAGGAGAGAGAGCAGGGCACTAGGTTAGGAATTACAGGGGGGTGGGGTGAGGGGTTGAAGGCAGCACAGTGGGAAATAGTGTCCATTGAGGGGCCCCGTAAGACTTTTCCCCACGAGCAGCAGGTGCACTTATGTGTTCTAAGGCGCATAAATGCATGCCCCCCTCACAGTAACAGCACATTACTCCATCATTTGGTAACCCAGGTGTCCATCATAAGCAGAGTAGATGGGAAGCTGTTAGTGCGGGTAAAAAGTGGACTACATAGGAAGATGGTATTGCGGGTTAAAAAGTGGTAAAGGTAGGAAGCTGCTAGTGCGGGTAAAAAGGGGAAAGAGAAAGCGGGTGGTGCGGATAAAAAATTGGGGAAGATAAGAAGCGGGTAAAAAAGGCGGCGTAGATGGGACGCCGCTGGTGCGGGTAAAAAAGCGGCGTAGATGGGAAGCTGCTAGTGCGGGTAAAAAAGCGGCGGCGATGGGACGGCGCTGGTTCGGGTAAAAAGGCGCTGTAGATGGGACGCTTTTTTACCTGCTCCCCATCTACCCGGCTTTTCTACCCGCTCCCCATCTACCCGACCTCACAGCACTCAGTACAACCAGTTTAAGACTGCAGGATTTCACGTTTTTCTGGGAAAAGAGGTTTTTACACTAAAGGGACAAATTCCTAATGAAGCCATTCCCAGTACAAGGCATTCCTCAGGCAACGAGGTACTGCCTTACCTGTCGGTGTGAGAAAAAGTTTTGCGTGGAGTTTTGCCATCACCACGTAAATGCAATAAAAAGTAAATTTTCCAAGATGGACATCTCAGAATGCAATGGACAGAGTAAAAGCCATGGCACTCTTAATGTGAAAACAAAGATATTAAATAGAGGGGTAAGGAGAAGACTATCTCTGCTGTGACTGAACAGAAACAACTTCCAAGTTAAACTAAGACTGAAATTGGCAAAGACAGCAGAAAACACAATACTAGAGAAAAAAAAAGCATTTATTCAGAAGAGCTGCCTTCCTTCTAAATCACATGTGAATTTGATTCTTTTTTGAAGGAAGTGAAAGAAAGGAGGTGAAAAGGATTCTGAGTGCCACATCAAATATACCTTGGCAGCTGCTTTTTGGACTGGAAATCATGTTGGGCCTTCAATTACATCTCATCTGTGCACTACAAAAAATGAGGAGGGGAAGGATTTAAGCAAGATGTCCCTGCTCCCAAGTAATTGTCCAATCAATTCCCGTAGTCTGAATTTGTCGTACATTTACAAAGAAGATGATTTCCAAGGGATATGTTCTCTGTGCTGTTTAAGGCTGATAGTGCTTTATGGTTCAACAGTATCCAACATAACCACCACATATTGTGTATGGGAGAGCTAAATAATTCACAGGAAGGGGCAGCTCACCTATGATCAAAATGTGAGACCAAGGCAGAGACTCTGTTAACATCCTGAAGTAAAGAAACAAACTACCATGTTATGTGAAGTTAAGCTCCTTGGATTCTGCACCAAGAATTAGGAAGTTCTTTCCAGTGATAAACCCTACAGGCACATGGAGAAACACTTAAGTAATCTGCTATTTTACATACGTGCTTACTGTTAATATCTGCTGTGTTAAAGGCAGGCATCAGCAAAGCACCATTACATTATTTTCATTTTCTCACAATGCCTCATATGTTGCTAATACCACAGATATTAAGGAAGCATAAGAAGCTTTTATCCCAGGGATGATTCTCTTTCTCTCTGTACAGTACATGGATCATAGCCATCTAGTGATAAGTGATTCAATCTACCTTTCACGGCTGGGACAAAGGGTAGAGAAATGGTTTGCATCTGCAGAGGAGATGTCCTGACTATATGTCTTTCTTCCAAATGGGCTCTGCATTCCAGGAGGAAAATCTTCCTAGTTTGTTCTTTCCGACGGTGAGGTAGCTTCTTGCATTGGTCTGGCTGGAATAAAAACAGTATTCAGGAGTATAAAGCATTCCACATTTATAAGAAAGACTATCTTATCTAGTCTAATTCCAGAGAATTTACTGTTTGAGACTCCTGGGTACCATAGGGTAAGAACTGCATTTATTTCTCTAAATCTGTAGTCTCCTAGAACACCTATTTCAGCCTCCCCCATTCAGTGCCACCCATGACTAAGGATAGCCCATTAGGATTTGCTGATTTAGTGTCTAACTTTCCACTAAGACTTAACAGTGTGTGTTGATGAGCGAACCTTTAGACATCTTTTACACTGATGCTTGTATGGTGCTCTCTCTGCCTTGGAATGGTTTGAGACGCCCGTCATGGGCAAGATTTTCAAGGGTCACTCTAAAGCTGGTGTTCTGATTGGTGTGCTGATGGTACATTCTCGTTTGGTCAGGAAGCAGGTCCAAGTGTAACAGTTAGCTAAGTGACACTGGAAAGTCCACTGGTTTGGTGGTCATGGTGCCAATGGAATCTTGGGAGCAGTACTTATGTGTTACCCACTCCCAGAGATTGTTCCGATTCCTGTCGGCGCTGCTGGATCTGAAAGAAAAAGACACACTGTACAGTTCAGCAGATTCAATTACTCACTGACAGGAGATGTGTTTGTAAGTCAACACTGCAGGTATTTCTTTCATACCTTGCAGTAGAAATATCTGCTCACAGCTTCTTGAGACCTCGTGATAAAATTCAGCTCTGCTTTCTTCCTCTGGGTTTCCAACCACATCAGTCATCACCTGTGACAAAAAAACGTTTTTCACCGTAGCTCTTCTACCAAATATAGAAACTTTCAGATTTACCCAGCGTGAAAATTTATCTACATTACACATAAAAATGTTCAGAACTGTTCTCAAAGCTCAAAGCAAATGGACAATGTGTGCTTACTGGGAAAACAGGATCACAAAATAATCAAATGGTTTGCATTGGAGGGAACCTTTAAGCTCATCCAGTTCCACCCCTTGCCGTGGGCAGGGACGCTTTCCAATAAAACAGGTTGCTCCAAGCCCTGTCCAATCTGCCTCCAGGGACAGGGCAGCTGGGGGTTGGAACCATTCTATAAAAAAATAGAATTCTAATGACTATGTCTCCAGCATCACAGAAGCACAGGTAAATATAGTTATTGATATATTTAGCAAAGCAGTGACGTGGAATCACAACTCTGATGCCAGCAGGGCAGAACACTATAGAAAAGGCTCTTATGGGAGTAGTTGTCAGTCAGGGAAAACTCTGAACAACTACTCCATCTATATAGTTAGAGAAGCTCCACAACACCCTTGGTTATAAGTTGCTCAAGTCAAAGTCTGCTTTATTTAAACATTTTTCAGATGCCTGTCCTCTTTGAATACAACATAAAGAAGAATAACCATACTCTTAACAGTAAATTTTTGGAAGACTGTTGACTTAAACTAGGCATTTATGTAAGAAACAAGCAATGATTTTATTAAAATAATTTCATGGATTCATTAATACAACTGATTTTGAGGCATCTCAGTTAAAGACAGAAAATGTGAAACTTTATGGAGAACAAATTATTCATTTCTGCTAGCAACCAACCAAGCTTCTTTATATTCCATTCCTTGCCTATCTCGAAGATAAGTTCAAGGACGGCAAATAAAATTCAATTACGAACCAACAAAACACAATCGTGTTCTTGTAGTGTGGGATGCTCCTGCTGAGTTTTACACAGCTTTGATTTTACAGACTACATCAGCAAACCCCTGCATTTCGATCTTACTGTCTGGCCACAAACTGACCTAGCACTGGCATGAAGCACCACTGCTCCACGGCAGCTGGAATACAACCTAATCTGTCTTTCCTGCATACTGTCTACTCTGGATTATGGTAGTCCACTCAATGTCTGTCTTCCACCAATGATCCATCCTTGGCTGTCCACTCTATGTACGTTTAGATAAAATTATTCCATTGTGGTTCCACTATTCATTCTTTTCCAAACCTTTGCTCACCTTAAGATCCCTACTTTGGGACCAGAGGAGGTCTTGGATGTATCCTTTGGGATCCTTGGATAAACTCAGCGTGAAATCACGTTGTATTTTTAGCTGATTTATGGACTCAATCGTCTCATGAATCTGACAGAAAAAACAAAGCAGATATTCTGTAATTTCTCCCATGCTCCACTGACCCTCAGGTCACCTCTGCTACTACCTTTGCCAGAACATTTACCGAACCACAACCAGTCAATGGAATATATTTCTTTTCCTGACCTCCATGATACAATTCAACTTCCCTGTTCGGCATCTCTAGTAATACAAATTCCTTGGATAATTTGCAATTTGATGCTTCTTTAAGTGTGTACTCTTACTCAAGTTTAGTGTTTGCCACATTATTAGGCAAGGATTACTCTGATGGGTGCCAGGTCACCCAAAGCTAGCTTTACAGCAAATCAAAATTTAAGGATCAAAGAACATCTATTTTAAAGCATAAATTTATAATAACGGTGAGCATAGCAAACATCATTCTATTGTCTTAACAGTAAAAATTCTCACTGCCTATATCAGTATTTCAGTTAGTCCATATGCTCCCTAAAATTAATAAATTTTCTCTTTGCTAATGGAGTGCTTTTATCCTGAATAGATGCTATTTGCGTGGAGGGGAAAGAAGGTGGCAGAGAACAAGTTCTTAAAGTTGTACCATCAAAATGCATCTGAGCCTGAACTGTCATAGGAAAGGGGGATCCCATCCACTTGCAGCGGTGCATTAACAGTTTCCTTAACGCAGCAACATTTCTTCTGGGGACGGTTTCAGTCAGATTAGTGAGCTCCACAACTGCAGTGTCCATCATTTGTACCAAGCTAAGGCTGCCACAGCTACACAGCTGGTTTTTTTTTGCTTTTACATTAGCAAAAGCTACTCCTTTGAAATTTTTTAAAGAACCACACGCTTAACTTGTGTGCAACTTATCTGACTATTCTCTAAGAAGCTGGAGAAGGAAATGCCTATTTTTTCTGCAGGTGAGCAATAAAAATACTGATTACCATAATGTCAAGACCAATTTTTTGTGAAACTATATTAGAAACTCACTTGATTTGTCCCCTTTAAATTTTAAATAATGTCAGTTTGCTATCATTCCTAACTTCAACGGACCACGTGACATTGCAAGTCCAAGTATACTGGGTTTTGATGTATGTGACAAGATGAATTTGCTCTGTTGCACTAGGTGCCAATGGCTGTATTTTCCATGCTGAAAGCAGTGCACTGACCTGGTAGTCCAACGTGAGGAGTAATGTGCGTCGCACGCCGACATCCCCGGGTCTCTTCACCTGCAAGCCATCTCTTTCCTGGGTCGTGGCAGTTCTGTGCCACTGACAAAGGGAAAAGCAAAATGGTTGGTCATTTTTTCACTGATGTCCATGGAGGTGCAACTTGCACAGTACACCATGCCAGGATCAGACAAGTATAAGCTTTCTGAACATCTGGCAATTTAAAAAAGAGACCCGACAACAACCAAACGGAACCACAACATCCCTTCACACCCCCAGTCATTTCAATTCAGCTTTAGTGAAGAATCTGCTCTGCTGCTAGCATGCTTTACTTGTTAGGAAAAATGTCCACAATTTTTCCATCTTTTCATACATTCTGTTCTAAGATGTGCACAACATCACTAATACATCTATTGTTTTTAAAGTAGATTTCTTTAGCAAACATTCTTAAGAAGAATGTAATTTTGAAAACTTTGAAAATACCATAAATTAGATAAGTAATGCAAGGTCCCTTAAACAAAGGAGGCAACAGGCACTGGGTGCTTATCTGTGCCAGTAACTGGTTTGTATGCAAAGGGTGCACAACCTTCTCACCTCCACAAGATGATTGTCAGGTCCATAAAGATCTTTGTCCAGTTCAATAACCAAACTCTTAAGAAAAGATGAAAACTTCCATTTCTGTTTGCTGAGCTGTGCAAGCAGAAGAATCAGGCATGTACAAGGCTCCATATATAAGCTTGTGTCCTAGATTTCCTTCTCAGTCTCTCTGTCTTGAACGTTCAGTCTCCTGTAAGCCACAAGTGTGACCAATCTAACTTGAGTTCTCCCTCTGACAAATGCAGGGTAAGATGCAAAAACCTCAACAGTGGTGGAACAGTGCATACTTTAGGGACGATTTCCTTGACCCTTAATGTTGCTGGAAAGGACTGGCTTGTAAGGTGAATGTGGCACCCATGAGAAAGGTCCAGAGAACAGCCGTGAAAATCATCTGAGGACTGGAGCACCCCTCCTGTGAGGACAGGCTAAGAGAGCTGGAGTTGTTCAGCCCAGAGAAAAGCAGCCTCCAGGGAGTATTTAAAGGGGGCTTGTAAGAAAGATTGAGGGACACTTTTAACCAAGATCTGTAGTGACAAAGTGAGGAGCAATGGTTTTAAAATGAAAGACAGTAGTTTTGGACTGGTCATAAGAAAGACATTTTTTACTCAGAGGGGTGGTGAGGCCCTGGCACAGGCTGCCCACAGAAGCTGTGGCTACCCTATCCCTGAAAGCCATAGAAGCTGTGGCTACCCTATCCCTGAAAGGGTTCCAGGCCAGGTTGGGTGGGGCTTTGAGCAACCCAGGCAAGTGGAACGTGCCCCTGTCCATGGCAGTGGGATGGAACGAGATGGTCTTGAAGGTCCCTTCCAACCCAAACCGTTCTCTGATCCTAAGGCCTCTACAGCTTTCATTTTAAGAGCCTGGAGCTTTTTGATGAATGCTAATTCATCACTAAATGAATGCTAAGTCCTACACTAAGTAGAACTATTTCATTTTACATTTTGTCCTTCCATGTAATTATCACTATTCGTTCTTTACTACACAGCTTATACTGTGTACATTAAAAACTGGAAGGTCTATGATTACCTAATCTGACTCTCCACAGAATATAGGCTATATGATTCCCATTTATTTCTTCGTATTTAATGCAGAAAGTATTTTATTTAAAAATGCTAATACTTGAAAAGCCATTTTGTTCCAATAAAGAATCTTTGGGGAAGAGATCAGTCATACATCATCCAGGAGCTTTCCCTCCACACGCAGCTCCCACGAAGCAATGCTGCCATCAGAGTCGTCAGCATCTGATTTCGCAGGATTAAATGTGTTGGAGATGTAAAGTCTCAGTTTCTGCTTTTGCTGTTATAAACACAGAGAAGGGGGAAGTACATATCCAGTTTAAGTTCAAGATCTGAAGTAATGATGCACTTAGTAGAGAATCTCCATGTTCTGTACAGTTGCACCCAGTTATATTAGAATTTAAGATTCTGTTACATGTAAGAAAATACACTGAAGAGCTGAATCTAAAAATTCCTTTCAAAAATTCTTGGCTATATATGCTAAAATTTACTGTAAAGGGAGGAAGATGGGAGATTGCCAAGCCTGAGTGGTGATACATCTTGTATTTCTGGATTAGATATTAGAGAAATCACTATAAGAAAAGCAAGCTATTATGTCCTTGCTGGCTTCAGCCTAGCTAGATTGCTAAAACTCAGCTACAAGTCTATTGCGACGTAAGTATTTTTCGTCGTTGCATCAGTTCAGATTTATAAATGGCAGTCAAAAATACAGCTCACGCTGCAAACTACCTGCCAGGCACATCTCTGCCCATCTGCATTCTACCATCATGCAGTACCTGGTAATAATCTCCTGCAGACACACCTCAACACACCGACACACACACACCGGCTGCCTTACGCTCCCGTTCGCCCCACCTGCCTTCACTCCCATCAAAGATGCTGCAGCTCCACCTTGCTAGGAGAGCTGAGTGCAGGAGGGCACCCTGCTTCATTCCTGACCCAAGGTGCTCAAGTCTGTCAGAGATACAATTGTTATTTTTACAGAGCGCGCGAGGTTTCCCAATCACTGCAGTGGCTCGTGGCTGTGTCATTTCTCAGCACCCTTCCTTCCGTGCACGATGTGGAAAACACAGCCTTTGAGTCTGATGCACGGATTCCAGAAAAGATTACTACCAACAATTACTTTGGGACTCTAATCTCCAATACCTATGTATAATACAATGAAAAAAAGGCTACAGTCGTCAAGTTAATGCAGGCACAACAAAAAATAAAGAGCAGTATTGTAAAGCTTTCACATTTACACAGAGGAGAGAAGGAAGTTACACACAGCAGGCTATAGAGCATAATCTGTCACAGAAGAATGGGGAAGGCAGAGATGTATGGCTGAAGAGGAACAGGAAAATTAGTACATTTTGCCAAATCTGGAGAAGACGGTGACAGAAAGGTTTGATAGAAATGAAGTGTCAATAGTAGGCTCTGACAGGGAACAGGATTTTCCAAAGTGCCATCGGTCCAGAAAATGACAGGTTTACACAGGTAAGAATAGGCAGATAGGCAGAAAATATTCCTGTGAATCCATGTTCTTTCTCCATCCTTTCCCACAGGATTTCTGTTGCCAAAGTGCTCTTTCATAATGCAATTATTTTAATGACCCAAAATCTCTATATGGTGTGGCAGACTTGTGAAGGACTTCACATTTCTAAATTCACAACTCTTCTAATTACCCTGCACGTTTTATGCACCATCCCTAAATTTTATCCCCACCTGGATTACTTGCAGAATCATACCGACACACACAAGCAGGCTTTTACTTAATAGTTCCTCGTAGATACTCTCCTGAGATTTCAGGCTCGTATAACTGATTCCATTTCTTCTTCTTTCTATTTCCAAAGACAGTATCTTCATTCTCACATTTATCCCGGAAACTCCTTCTCTCCTCATATCTCCCCATATCCAGATAGGAAGTGCATCTGTTTCCTCAGAAGTCTGACACTTCGTCACTGAGATCATCCTCTGCCATAACATCCTCATTCAAATCTGAGTATTTCAGATGTCTCCCTTTCTCTCTTGTCCAGTCCACCTAAAACCAAGCCAGTAACAGCACCCAACTCAACTGTGAAGTATTGAGATTCTCCATGCTTTCATTCTTTCCCTTTGATAGCCCCTTAGCACTCCTCTTTCAAGTCATGCACAAGCTGGATGCAGCTTATGTTTCAGAACTGGTCTCCTGCTGGCTTCCCTATACTTTCCCTGCTCTGCCAAAGTCTAAGTCTGCAAATCATTTGGTTGTTTCCCCTGCATCTCTCTCTTCAATTTACAGTGTCTGGTTTTACACAACCAATTCTCTTTCTTGGATTTAATTCTTTCCTGACTGTGACGTCTTTAAATGATCTGACTTCCACATCAGAAAGGAACCTAGAATAACTGTGACTAAAAATGCCACGTAATGGCTATCTCTAAAATTATCTTTTATCTGACTTCTTATGTATCTTGCTTTTCCATCAAAAACCATTTAGCCTTAGACTCCAACGTGACACAGACAGTACTGACAACCTGTCTGTACTGTGGCATGCTGTGCCTCCAGCCTCTGCTGGGCAGAGACATTCTATCTGACAACAAAATGTGCAACTTGCACCCTGGGGGCTCTCTTCAGATTTTGGCCCAAAAGAAAATTCGCTGAAATTTCGCAACTGAAAATTCGCAACACTATTAAGGCACTGAAAACCTCTTAAATGCAACCACAGAAAGATCCTTGCTTCTGACTCCTCAAGAAATCAGTCAGGTAGGGCAACTACACAGCTGCGAGAATACTCCAACACCAAATGGGCTTTAAGTCTAATCAAAATCTTTATTAGAACACCAAATAGAATAAGGGAACATAAAAAAGGGAAAACGACATCTGCTGGCTAACATAAAGTTTAAAAAAAATACGTAAAGCAAATTTTCTCTGCTCACATTCCTTGAAAATCGTTCATTTCTTCAGGTTTGCTCTTATTCCAGCAATTCTGTGACTTCCAGGGTTTAGGCATGACCTGCAGAGTCAGCCAGACCTGCCAGAGATGTTCTGGCAAGCAATATAAAAAATTGTGAAAGAGGCATCTGTCCATGACCACTGCTTCAACAGCCCAACATGCTCTGTACAGCACTGTACTGACCCAGACACATCCAAGCCTCAACTACCCTTCTGAAGCTGCTGCCATCACGTCCACATCTTGTTTGATTCCTGCCGCTCCTCCATTTCTTCTCATGTTTCCCTGCTGCTGCTCCATTTTCCTTTTTTTCCCTGCCCTTTCCAGAATTACCACCACCTCTTCTTTACGTGTCCAGTGTTGCCAGCACCCCTGGCTCCTTGTAAGAGCTCCCTGGGAATGGTTCTGCTCCCAGACATTTTGGGAGGCTGACTGTCTCCTCTCCCAGGTCCAGGAACTAGACAACAGCACTTGAACTTGTCCTACATACACTTATCACCAACAGTGGTAATGCACACTTTGTGCAATAACATTTAAAGAAAATAAATTTAGAAATCCCTAGCAAAATTTCAGAACCATGGCTCTACAGACAGGAACAGTTACATTGGACTCTCAAGCTCCTTCTCTCCTACCATGACTATTCTCCTGGCAGCTGATCCAAACTACCATCGAGCCTGTGAAGCAAGACCCTGGCAGAGACCCAAGAGTATAGTCTGAATCCTACCTGAAGGGATCTATCCGGTGAGTAACAGCTCCAGCATGCACAGCTACACTGCTGTCATAAGGATGTCCAGTCTTGTAAGATGCCAGTTCAGAGATGAGATAGGCAGTCAAAACTGAACTCAAGGAAGAAAAACACTAACATGGAGCCGGATGGGGTTTTAGTGTCACCATGCAGACGGTAAAGTCTCTTTGGCTGATGACACACACCCAAAATCACTGTATTTGGTTCCCTTTCAGTACCCCTGTATTCCACAATAATGTCAAGTTCATATCCTGAAGGCTCTCGGAATGACATAGCCTTCCATCTCCAGTTGAGGAACTCCGTCTCATCCAAGCAGAAACGATAAAAGTTATGTGCAACTTGATTGCTGTGCAGCTTAAATAAAGCAGTGGCAAGAAGCCACTGCCCCTTAATAAATTCTGCAAATTTTCAGCCATGCACTTTATCACACAGACTTCAAATCTGTTCTCCTCTCTGTATGGTAGATTCTCAGAGAACAGGTGAGCAACCAACCAAAGGATTCCCAGGAGCTGGGGGCAAAAACTGAAGAGATGACTTATACCTCTAGGACAAAGGGAAAGCATGACACTTCATCTCTTCCGACACACCGGAACTTTACCACCCACAAAGGTAAAGCTAAGAAGGGGGAACTTCACAGAGACTCGATCAACATTGCCAATCAAATAATCTCTTGTCCGAAAACCAGTAAGTGCTTGATCTCCTTGTTCCCCAAGAGTAAGATACAGGTCTTTGACTTGGCTTCAGCAAAAGGGACTTTAAATAGAAGTCGTATTAAAATGAAAAGCTTTCCCCTAAAACCATTGTCTTTCACTTACAATTTCTCCTTGAGAAAATGAAAAGGAAAAAAATAATCATATGGGACAGATGAGTGGTCATGTCAGCAATGAAGCCCTGCAAAGGTCTCAGCACAGCTGCTGGGAGACTTCACGTGAAATCAAATAGATCTGAACGGGAGGTTGACAGGAATGGTGGAGCAGCACAGCTACACCTTGCTCTTTCTCCAAGTTCTCCAATGTCACTTCACACAAATCAATACTGCTTTAAGTTCAAGCAAATGGGTGAAATGCTGGAAATCTGTCAAATCCTTCAGAAAACTTACCCTGGTTTACAGTGTTACTTTTTTTTTTTTTTTTTTTTTTTAAAGTTTCCATTAGTATTGAATCCCTAACAAATCAAATCAGGAAGTAAGGAACTGATGATCCCAGGATCTGTGTGCTATCCCCCAGACAAATCTCCACCAACTGCTGAAGTTGAAGTTTCCTTCGTTGAACTCTCAGGCTAGACACAAAACCTCCAGGATGCTTCCACGGAGGTTGTGCTCAGCATTTCAAAGAAAAGAACAAAGTTATTAGCAGATAGTCTATTGCTCACTGACTCGAGAAAATCTGTCAGCCATTCTTACAAGCAGTGTTGTGTTAAGACCTCTCTAAGTATATCTTAACAGTGAATTTCTGTGAACCTCAACACAGCATAAAAACCTCAAGCAGAAAGCACAGAAAAGATTAAAATCTGTGTTTCTGCCTTTGCATATAGAGTAACTGTTTCCTGGTCTCACAGAAAAAAAAACTTTTTAGGAAGCAAAATGAACAGTGGTAGCATGGAGACTAAAAATCAGGAGACAGAAAAAACAATGACCACTGTCTGACCATTATAAAAGACTCAGAGAGTGCCTGTATCAGAACTGGAATACAGAGGCATCTGTAACTCAGAGCAGTAGCAAGATTTGTCAAAACTTGTAGAGGAAACAAAATTAGTAAGTAACTCCTGAAAAAAAATGGACAAGAACTTTAAAATGGCCAACCCAAAGCAAAAAAATCAGTGGCTTGGTAGACTACACGAGTATCATGAATAAAAGGAACAAGACAATAATTAGTGAGTTCAAAATTGTACCGACACATGGAAAACGTTTGTAGAGAGTTCTAAAAAAGCATAAACAACAACAACAAAATTCAAAAAGAGGTGAAATGAATGCTACAGAGGAATAAAATGGACATTAGTATGCACAGTAGTCTACAAAATCAGCTGTAGCAGCTTATTTGGTAGTTGTAGACTGTACTTTCTCAGGAGAGAATGAAGGGTCATATAATGACAGGTAAGGAGAAGCCAGGTGCACTGAAAATTTTTCTTCTACAGTGATTGGGAGAAATGAATTTTTTATCTGAGAAAAGAGAACATTAAAGAACCTGAAAAACATGTTTAAAACATTGACTGATTAAAGAAGATTAGGTGCTTGCATTTTCCATCTCACAATGCAAAAAGCAGAACACATAAAATTATGCCACAAGACAGGTGTTTCAGTAAAAATACAAATTGCTTTCTGGCAACAATCCGATGTCAATTCCTCAGTCACCTTAACACCTGAAAGTAGGGAAAGAATCTCAATTCACAAAACAAGAGAGAGTGACATTATGATGATATTCTGATGTTACTACTTGTTTTTAACCTAAAGATTGAGAACCTGGGAGCAGATAATTTTGTTTGGAAACTGCAACTATACACAAGTCTGGTAAACTGCATGTCCCACACCAGCTCACTGCAAAAGAGTGACAGTCCCTGGATGACAGGCTCTGGTTCGGGGGAGACCAAAGTACTGTCTGTGGTGCCAGGACCTGGAGTAGGAGCTTTGCTCGTGAGATGAATCCCATCCCTCTTTCAGTCAGGAGACCCTGGTTCAAGCTTTGCGATGAAAATCGTCTCAGTCTTAAAATGATGTTTATGCCCACAACTGTCTGTCTCAGGCTTACACAGTGGAGAGAAATAGGCATTTTTAAGGGTGTTTTTAATCTATATTCTTTTAAACAATCACTTCTGTACGAGGAGAACCATGCCCCGACCACCACTGCCTGCACCAACTTCATCTCTCAATTATGAAGGGAGCTGAGAGTGACTAGCTCACATATAAATTAATGCAAAGGCTATGTCTATACTTACCCAAATAAATCCCACTCCCGAAGTCCACCGCGGCCCTAGAGCTGCATAGATTTTCAGTAATTCATTCTTCTTTAATGACATCTACTGGCCTGGAGTTGAGCGTACGGTTTCTGTTTCCTTCCAGCCATTGACTTTGCTGTATCTAACAGCCCTGTCTGCCTGACTACCTCCTAAAAGTTCTTTCTGGAATTCTAACCAATGTGGGTCTTCCACGAAGTCAGTAGAAGGACTCTTGCCAATGCTGCTCTGCAGACAAGGAAATCTGAGACTCTCAGGACAGATGCAATCCAAGAATGCAGGACCAGCTGAAGAAGAGGAGAGAGCACAGCGCTGCCCAAACAGCAGAAAAGTGCCAAGGCAGGATCTAAACTAGGCAAGCTGGCAGCTGAAGGTGGCTGCTGACAGTGGGTCAGAGGAGCTGACAGCTGGGGGAGGCCATTTCCCCCTTCAACAGCCCCACAACCCCCAGGTCTCCTCACCTCTTGAGCCATCCCACAGCTGTCACCTGGCTCAACAGTGCAACTGTTCTCGGGAGATTCAAGTACGATCAACAAGCCAAACATATTTGCTGCTCTATCCTAAGGAAAAAAATGCTTCAAACACTTCCCCGTAAAATTTCCCTGGAACATTTAGCCTTCAGACAGAAAAAAAGCCAGCCTGAGCAACACTAGACCATAAATCTATGGTTCCCTTTGACTGTTTCTACCTGCAGCTCAATCCCTGTGACTAATACTGTAACTACAATTACAGCTGATAATTCTGAGCAATCCTGCGTATTCCCTATATAATTTCACATACCTCAGACAAATTAATGTTTTCCCCAGGATTGCAATCCCAGTTTGAGAATCACTGTTTTAAGGCAAATATTTTGAAATTGCAAGAGCTTTGATAAGAGATGGAAATGCAGAGATAACTTCTATTGCTGTTACCAATTCTGCAACTGTAATAAAATGAAAATACTTAACAATAAGAAAAACCCAAATTTACCTAGGTTTAGCTCCATTTTGACAGGTCTGCTACCTATATGCTAGGACTACCTATACATGAATTTGAAAAACATCTCTTTGATCATTCTCTAGATGTTAACTGAGTAACTGATATTTAAAATGTGTTTCCTGAGCTCTAGATGGAAACAGAATGTTCTGTCTACAGTTTCTGTAGAGTGTTGCACCTCCTATACTATTCCCTATCCCAGACACTGAGTATCTCCATTGCACAGTTAAAGCTGGGACCTTGTGTACTTGTTAATTCCCTCATTAAAGAGTTTGCCACAGAACAAACAACTTCCTGCTGATTTATGAATGCAAGCCAAAGGCTTCAATCACTTTTAAACATGGCCAAGTTCCTAGCTAATTTAAAAGAATGCTGTTCTACCCATATGAAGACGGTAAGACCAGTTATTCCTTCTGAGACTCCAATCTACAGTGTACAACATGTTTTAACAATAAACTCGTGATTTAGGCCATCCACAATTCAGTTTCCTATCTAACTAGGTATGTTAATGAAACCTAATTGTTTCTCCTTTTCTTTTTTTTTTTTTTGGGGGGGAGGGTTTGTTTGGTTGCTGTGTTTTTGGGTTTTTTGTTTGTATTTTGTATTTACATGTTTGCATTTATATGTTTACATTGGAGGTTTTTAATATTTGGGGGGGTGTTGGCATTTTTTGGTTTCTTTTTGGGGTTTTTGTTTATTTGGGGGGGGTTATTTTTTCTTTTTGTGGGTTTTTTTGTTGTTTCTTTTCGGTTTTTCTGGGTTTTTTGGCTTTTGGGTTTTTAAATTTCTTTTTGGATTTTTGTCTCAATTTTTTCAGGGGGTTGGGGGGGTCGGGGAGGTTTCTGGGGGGCTTTTTTTTTGTTTGTTTGTTTGTTTGTTTGCGTTTTGTTTATGTTTTTGTGTGTGTTTGGTTCTGTGCGTGGTGCTCTGTTGGTTTTTTGGGGTGGATTGGGGGCTTTTGGGCTTTTTTTGCTCATTGTTTTGGGGGGATGTGAGTTTTCGGTTTGTTTTCGGGGGGATTAAGAGTTTTTCTTTTTGGGGAGGCAGGTTTTTTGCAAGCTGTGGCTCAGCTCCAAGTTGTACAGCCAGCTGTCAGTCAGGCGCTGCGGCTGCCCTGGGGCTCTGAGGGCTCGGAGGCTGAGAGGAGCGCGCTGAGAGAGGGGAAAAAGGGCGGGAAAATCCGGTCGGCGCCGGCTCGAGCTGAGCCCGCCTCTCCCCTCACAGCTGCCGGTGCGTGCTTGTGGGGGAGGCGCTGCGGGGCACACATAAGCCGCCCGGGAGTTCGCCCTCGGGCAGACCCCGACCTGTGGCACCGAGGAAGGAGGGGCGGCATCATCGCAGAACTCCAGAGCCTTCCATTTTGTGAGGGGAAAAGCGGAGGTGAGTGAGGGTACAGCGAGCAGTACATAGGGAGGGGAGTGCTGGAGGTCGAACCGGCTCTGCCCGCCCGTGTCGGCGAGGCACCGGGCAGGGGGCGGGGTGGGGGGGGAAATGGATAAGCGCTGTGGGGATCGCCAGGGCAGCCCCTGAGCTGAGACAACCACGGAGAAGAGACAGCTTCGATACAATGTTTCACTTCGTGAGGGGAAACTGTGGGACCTGTGAGGGCAGAGCACCAGCTTCATAGGCAGGAATGTTAGAGCTCCCTGGCTGTAGGCTGCGGGATGAGCATTTTGGAGCAAAATTGAGCAGTGTGGGAAAAAAAGCTGCAGTAATCTGTGGAGGACATGTAGTGGACATTATTGGCGGGAAAACCTGAGGGAAACCCTGTAGCTGAGAAAAACGGGACAAGTCTGAGGTAATTTGTGGAGCAAAGGCAGAGGAAAATGTGTGATAAAATCTGAGGTAATTTTTGCGGGGCAGAAGAAGCGTCTTTGACAGAAAATCTGGAATAACAAGGGTGATGCCTGGAAAGCTAGGCTGAAAATAAAGCCCTATAGAGCAGGTATTTATTTATTTATTTATTGCAGCACTGGAGGTGAGGGGGATTTCTCCTCCTAACTCAGCTGCCTTTGTCAAGTGGTCTGCTTCATTTATACAGTCAATATCGCTTAATGTTACTATGTTATTATAGCATGTGTTAAATATATAGTTATAGTATATAGTAAATATATAGTTATAGTATATATTGATGTTACTGTGTCCCTATATGCCAGTGCTACGAATTTACATAAGATGATCTGATGGTTTTAGGTGCAGTTCTTTTGCACTCCACTTGCGCCTCCCCAGTTTGGTGGTCCTGAGGGTCTTGTGATGAAAGCTTTTTGACTTTTTCCTCGCAGATGAACCATTATGGTGTTTCTTGTTCTGTCTGGTTGTAACTGGTATGAATTTTGTATTTTGTGGCCGAGTAGCTTTACATTTTTTTGGCTTTACACTGGCTTTACATTGAATTTCTCATTACTGCTATAGTTGTGATCTTTGATGCTACCTGGTGAATTGGTGATTTTTGTGTGTTTCTGTTTATTTGGTGGTTTTGGTGTTATTTAGTTTTGTTTCTTTTTATTGCTTGTTTCTGGTTGGTGGGGGTTTTTTTGGCGTTTTGGGGCTGGTTTTGGGGTTAGAGGTTTTTCGTTGTTTGGGGGTTTTGTTTATCTTTTGGGGGGTTGTTTTTGGGGTGTTTAAAATTTTTTGGGTGTTTTTGGGGATTTTATGGTTTTTTAAAATACTGTGGGGGGAATTTTTTGTTTGTTTTTTAATTTTTGTTTCTTTTTTTGTTTTTTCAGGGCTTTTTCGGTTTTGGCTTTGTTTTGTAGTTTTTTTGGGTTTTTAAATTTTTTTGGGTTTTGTTTCATTTTTTCAGGGCTATTTTTTGTTTTATTTTGGTTTTGGGGTTTTTTAGGTTTTGGGGGTTAAAATTTTTGGGGTGTTTTTTGGAGGAGTTTAAGGAGTTTTTTATGGATTTCGCTTTTGGGCATTTTTTTCTTTATTTTTAGTTCTTTTTTGTTTTTAATGGGTTTTTTTTGTTTTTTTCTTGGATTTTAATTTTTTTTTGCTTTTTATTTTTGGGGGTTTTTTGGGGCGGGATTTGGGGCACTTTTTATTTTTAGTTTAATTTTTTGGGTTTTGTTTCTGGCTTTTTGTGTGTTTGGGTCTGTATGTGGTGTTTCGTTGGTTTTTTCGGGGGGGCTTGGGGGTTTTTGGGCATTTTGGATTGTTTTTGGGGGGGTTAAGAGTTTTTTTTATTTTTGGAGAGGTAGGTTTTTTTGCAAGCTGTGGCTCAGCTCCAGTTGTACAGCCAGCTGTCAGTCAGGCGCTGCGGCTGCCCTGGGGCTCTGAGGGCTCGGAGGCTCTCTGAGAGGAGCGCGCTGAGAGAGGGGAAAAAGGGTGGGAAAATCCGGTCGGCGCCGGCTCGAGCTGAGCCCGCCTCTCCCCTCACAGCTGCCGGTGCGTGCTTGTGAGGGAGGCGCTGCGGGGCACACATAAGCCGCCCGGGAGTTCGCCCTCGGGCAGACCCCGACCTGTGGCACCGAGGAAGGAGGGGCGGCATCATCGCAGAACTCCAGAGCCTTCCAGGTTGTGAGGGGAAAAGCGGAGGTGAGGGAGGGTACAGCGAGCAGTACATAGGGAGGGGAGTGCTGGAGGTCGAACCGGCTCTGCCCGCCCCTGTCGGCGAGGCACGGGGAGGGATAGATAAGCGCTGTGGGAATCGCCTCAGGGGAGCCCCACGGGGAAGAGACAGCTCCATCACTGTTTCACTTCGTGAGGGGAAACTGTGAGAACTGTGAGGGTAGGGCACCAGCTTCCACAGGGCAGGAATGTTAGAGTTCCCTGGCATGCACCTGTAGGCTGCAGGATGAGCATTTTGGAGCAAAATTGAGCAGTGTCGGAACAAAAGCTGCAGTAATCTGTGGAGGACATGTGCAGTGGACCTTGTTGGTGGGAAAACCTGAGGGAAACCCTGTAGCTGAGAAAAATGGGAACAAGTCTGAGGTAATTTGTGGAGCAAAGGCAGAGGAAAATTTGTGATAAAATCTGAGGTAATTTTTGCGGGGCAGAAGAAGCATCTTTGACAGAAAATCTGGAATAACAGAGGAGGATGATGCCTGGAAAGCTAGGCTGAAAATAAATCCCTATAGAGCAGGTGTTTATTTATTGTAGCACTGGAGGTGAGGGGGGTTTCTCTACCTAACTCAGCTGCCTTTGTCAAGTGGTCTGCTTCATTTATACAGTCAATATCGCTTAATGTTACTATGTTATTATAGCATGTATTAACGTTATAGCACATATTGATGTTACTGTGTCGTCGTATATGCGCCTCAAGGAATTTGCATGAGATAAGCTGATACTTTTAAATAGTTCTCTTGCACTCCACTTGCGCCTCCCCAGTTTGGTGGTCCTGAGGGTCTTGTGATGAAAGCTTTTCGACTTTTTCCTCGAAGATGAACCATTATGGTGTTTCTTGTTCTCTCTGGTTGTAACTGGTATGAATTCTGTATTTTGTGGCCGAGTAGCTTTAATTTTTTTTGGCTTTACACTGGCTTTACCTCGAATTTCTCATTACTGCTATAGTTGTGATTTTTGATGCTGTCTACCTGGTGAATTGGTGATTTTTGTGTGTTTCTGTTTGTTTGGGGGCTTTGGTGTTTCTTAGTTTTGTTTGTTTTTATTGCTTGTTTCTGGTTGGTATTTTTTGGGGTTTTTGGGGTTTTCTCTTTTGGGGTTTGGGGTTTTTTAGGTGTTTTATGGTTTTAATTTTTTAATTTTTTTTCTGGTTTTTATCTTTTTTTTTTGTTTTGGTGGTTTAAATTTTTGGGGTGTTTTTTGCGGTGTATGTGGAGATTTTTATGTTTTTTGGTTTTGGGGAATTTTTTTTTTGTTTTTATTTTTGGGTCATTTTTGGTTTTTCAGTGTTATTTGTGTTTTTTTTTATTTTGGGGGTTTTTTCCTCTTGGCTTTTTTTTCAGGTTTTTTTTGTTGTTTTGGGGATATTTTAGATTTAGAAGTTTTTTTGGTTTTGAGTCCTTTTTTTTCCCTTCTTGCTCCCTTCTTCCTCCTTCTTGCTCCCTTCTTTCTTCTCCCTTCTTCTTTGGTCCTTTTTTCCTTTTGTTTTTTTGCTCCTTTTTGGGTCTTTTGTTTCCTTTTCTGGGGTTTGGGGATGTTTTTTGGGGCTCTTTATATTTTTTGTTTGGTTTTTTGCATGTGTGGTGTTTGGTTGGGTTTTTTTGGCTTTTTTTGCGGCGGGGTTTGGGGGTTTTTAGGCTTCTTTGGTTCGTTGTTTTAGGGGGTTTGGTGGTGTTTGGTTTGTTTTGGGTGGGGTTGGTGTTTTTTTTTGAGGGGGGAGGTGGTTTTTTGCAGTTTGTTTTTTTGGTTTTTTGTTGGGGTGGTTTTTTTCTATTCAGTGTTAGGCAACTTGTTAAACATAATTTAGCCATTACATTGCATAGGAAGTTATAATTCGAGTTATATTTGTATATAGAAAGTTACGGTTTAGATTATATATCACTGTAGAAAACTGTGATTCGGGTTCTAAAGTAATAGCAAGCTGCGATTGGGGTTCTGGATCTTATACTGAGCTGCGGTTCTGGCTCTTCTGCTGGAGCAAGCTGTGGTTCGGCTCCTGTTGCTGCAGCCAGCTGTCAGTGAGGGCGATGCGGGTTTGCAGTGTCTCTGAGGGCACCGAGGCTCTCTGAGGGAGGGAAAAAGGGTGGGAAAAATTGGTCCTCGCCGGTTCGGGCTCAGCCTGCCGCTCCCCTCAGAGCTGCGGCGGGGAAATAGCATCAGCTGAGGATGAAAAGGCAGAGAAAAATTTGTGATAAAACCTGAGATAATTTTTGCGGAGCACAAGGAACATTTTGGAAGGGAAATGTGAAGAAGTCTCAGGGGGACAGGATGGGTTTTTTGGTGCATAAGCTGAGACAACCTGTAGGGGACGTTTTGGAGAGAAAACTTGAGGTACTTTGCAGGGGGTAAAATGTCATGTTTTTATAAGAAAACCTTGTATAAGGTAGAGCAAAGAAATTAGCTTTTTTTGATATGAATTTTTTGGGGTGAATTTAATGTCATTTAGAGAGGAAAAATGAGCATTTTTGAGGGAAAGTCTGTTGTGGGACAGAAAGCAGAGGTAGCATCTTTGACAGAATATCTGAGATAACAAGGAAGGATGATGCCCAAAAAGCTAGGCTGAAAATAAAGCCCTATAGAGCAGGTATTTCTTTATTGCAGCACTGGAGGTGAGGGGGATTTCTCCACCTAACTCACCTGCCTTTTTCAAGTGCTCTGCTTTATTTATACAGTAAATATTGCTTAATGTCACTATGTTATAGAATATATTAATGCTGTAGTATATATTGATGTTACTGTGTCACTGTATACCAGTGCAAGGAATTTACATAAGATGATCTGATGGTTATAAATCTTTTGCACTGCACTTGCGCCTCCCCCGTTTGGTGGTCCTGAGGGTCTTGTTGTGATCAAGATTCAAGGTGTTCTTTGCATCTGAGCTTTTTGACTTTGTCTTCAGAGATGAACCTTTATGGTGTTTCTTGTTCTCTCTGGTTGTGACTGGCATAAATTCTGTGTTTTGTAGCCAAATGGCTTTGCATTTGCCAGTTGCTAATTAATACTATACTTGTCAATCTTTGAAGCTCTGCACTTGGTGAGCTGGGTGTTTGTTTATTGTTTGTTTGTTTGTTTGTGTGTTTTTCTGGGGTTTTTTTGGTTGGTTTTTTGGGGGGAATCTTTTTTTTGGAGGTTGTTTAGGGGGAGGAGATTTATTTGGGGGGGTTTTGGGGGGTGGCTTGGCAGCTTTTTTAGGGTTTTCTGGGGGGGGTTTGGTTTGTTTTTTTGCTTTGTTTTGTGTTTGGTTTTTTCTTGGTTTTTTTGGTTTTTTGCTTTTTTTGGCTGTTCTGTGTTTTGCGGGTGCTTTTTGTGTTGTGAGGGTTTTTGGGTTCTTTTGAGGAGGGTTTTTTTTTTTTTTTTAATTTTTTTGGGCGGGGTTTGCACTTGATCAGTTCTTTGGTTTTAGGTTTCTTTTTTTCCTTGTTTTTGCTTTTTGTTCATTTGGGTCTTTTTTGTCTATGCAGTGATAAACCACTAGTTACCCATAGATTAGGCATTACATGAAAAATTTACAATTCAAGTTATATTAGTATTTACAGAGTTTTGGTTCATATTGCTATAGAAAGTTTTTGTTTAAATTATGTTGCTATAGCAAGCTGTGCTTGGGGTTCTGAAGATACAGCAGCCTGTGGTTGAGGTTCTGTAGCTACAGTGAGCTGCACTTGGGGTTCTATTGCTATAGCTGGCTGCGCTTAGGGCTCTGAGGCTCTAGTGCACTGTGATTCGAATGAGGAAGCTATCTTGTAACTCTCACGCAATTTATATAGGCATCTGGACATAGGTGACATTTTTAGCAGAAAAACTGAGGTACTTTAGAAGAGCACTGGCGTGGCCAGAGTGGGGAGCTGAAGAAAAAAGCAGTTTAGAGAAGTCTTTTGAGTTGTGATGTGCAAAATGGTGCCCTTGTTTCTAAACTCAGCAGGGAAATTAAGTGTGGCTAAAACTGTTTTTAACTATGGACTTTGTGAAAGCTTTATGCTCAGAAGATTTTATAAGCATAAAGAAACATGTACAACATTTTGTTTTTTGGAAGAAGAGATTGCAAACCAAGTATCTTCATAGAAATTCATGTCACTTGTTATGATAATGATTAGACAACAAAGTTTTAATCAGGTGTATTCAGTACAGAGGGCAGAATCGAAAAAACTAGTGCAGTGTAACACATTATTTTGAAGAAGTATTGAGGCAATAATATAAAACGGTGAAAAAAATAATTGTAGGAGTTAATGTTACTTAGCTATACTGATGAAGAGGGAAAGTATCCTTCAAATACACCTGAGAAATAACAAAGTCCTGTCCCCAGTCAGGGAGGGATTTTGAAATACACATTCTATGAAAAAAGTATATTAGAAGACCCACTATTGTTGGAAAACGCAGTTTTCCAGCAAAACTTATGCTAACTGAAGACACCTGAGCAGGGCCTCAGCATACTCAGACCTTAATTAAAATCTTAACAAGCTACAGTAGCTTGTTTTTCTGAGAATGTTCTGTGAGAAGAATGTCATGGGAAAGAATAGGAAGTCAGAAGTGTTATGAGAAAGAATAAGGGAGTCACCAGGAGGATCCCTGAGTGTGTGAGAACAAACTGCAGATATGTGTGTAACTATAGTTAGTAACATCTGTAACAGTATATAAGTCTCTTGTTTGGTGAAATAAAATGGAGCTTGCTTATATCTCACATTGAGACTGCCGTGAGTTCCCTCTCGTCGTTATGTCACGCTATTACAGTTAGGAAAGGGGTGGTTCGAGGACGTCGCCATGGGGCTGTTGGGTCGCCGTCAGCTTAAGGGACAGGAGGTGAGGGTTCTTCAGGTCTCACCTTGTTGTCGTCCATTGGCAGAAGCAGCAAGATGACAAGGTGAGAGGAGCCAGCGAGAGAGGAGCGGTCAAGAGGTAGAGCGGCGAGCTCAAGAGCAGAACGGCGAGGCAAGGCGAGCGCAGCGGCGGCCTGGAGGCGAAGAAGGGGGCACGAGAGGCCCTCTGGGTAAAGGCCATAGCTCCGTGCTGGGCGACCTCCCCTGTAAGTGAGAGGGGCAAGGTCTGTGTTGTTGGTGTTTTGCCAACGTTGTGCTCCTTTGGCTGCCCGGAGAGAGGGGCCGCCTTGTAAGCAGGGTCGGAGCCCCTCTCTCCGCACCCGCGTCGGGGACACGGAGCTCTCCCGGCCCCCCAGCCCACCCTGTAAGCAGGGCGCAGGGCTTCTCCCCGAGCCCGGCAGCTTTCTGCCTAGTCTGCTGGCCCCTGGCCAGCGTGACCCCCCCGTACTCGGGGCGCGTCACGGCCTCTGACCCCGTGCCACCCCTGAGTAGGCTCAGGGTGGCGAGGCCCCTGCGTGTCGTCCCCGAAGAGCAGGGGCGAGACCCGAGGCTTTCGCCTTCCGGTCGGCTGTGGGGACGGTTCCTTTGGTCCGGTGGCTGCACAGAGCTTGCTCCCCCTTCCGGGACTGCGTTCCCCCTCCATCCCCCCCTCCCTCCCCCGTGTCCCCCAGTGTGTAGTTGGCGTGCGTGAGCGAGTGTGGCTGCGCTTTAGACCCCCTTTAGAAATAGGCCAGCCTAGCTTAGACGTCCCAGGAGGGAAAGAGGAGCTGTGTGCAGGCACTTGGCTGAAGGAACCCTCGCCATGGCCGGGCGGGGGGGGAAAGTCTCAGGCCTTGGCCCTGCTTGCCGAGGGCGGCACCAAGCCGCTTAATGGCGGCGTGGGCACGCTGACCCGCCTGTAGCCAGGGCCCGGGTCTCTGCCCGCGCTGCGCGGCTGCCAGTCCTGACGGCACCGAGCCGCTTAGTGGTAGCGTGGGCACGCTGACCCGCCTGTAGCCAGGGCCCGGGTCTCTGCCCGCGCTGCACGGCCGGCCGTCCTGCAGGTGCTACCGACCTGCTGGCACGCCACGGCCCCGTAGTCGGGGCACGTGTCACGATTGTGTGGAGCCCCTTTGTCCCCAGGAGCGGCCCGGGTCCCTGTAACTCAGGGCTGGAGAGGCTGCTCTAGGCAGGTGACAGGAACGAGAGCGCTCCGTGGCGCTTTGTTGGGAGTGCCGGGCCACGGGGGACGGCCCCGTAAGTGGGGTTCTGTGCGTCCCCGGGCCTCGGCGGGCGGTCGGAGGGACCCCCTGTAATCAGGCGGGTATCCCTGGCCCCGGCCTTTTAGGGGCCTGGGGCCAGGAGTCACGGGGGGGCCGGGCGTGTGCCCTCCCTGTCCTCGGGGCTGGGCTCCCGGCCCCTGGGCCTTAGGCCGTGTTCTTGGACTGGCTTAACTGACAAGTGTCGAGTGTCGAGTATCCGTTCCTGTCACCGTGGGGGAAGGCCGAGCTCCGTGGCCCCCCGGGTGTCGACCGGCCTGTAAGCAGGCTTGCGTGTCTGGGAGCCTCGGTGCTCCGTCAGCCGGCAGCCTAGGGGGGGGTTAGCCCCCCGGAACCGGAGAGGAGAAGGAGCCCCCTCCGCAGGCCTCGGGGCCCAGAGCCGGTGCTCTGGAGTCCCGGGCACTTTACAGTCCAGGCAGCGGCCGGAGGCCCCTGTAAGCAGGGCTAGCAGCCTCTTTGGCCGCTGCTGTGCGTGCCCAGCGTCATTTGCCCAGAGGGCCTCGCTCCCAGCGCCGGATGGGACTGCGCCGGACGTCGCGATGGTGAGCCGAGCTGAAGCTGGGGGGCCTTTGTGGAGCTGGGGCGGGGGGCTGGTGTCTGTGGGTGGCGGCTCGAGGATCTCCCCGTGGGGCAGCTGGGTGGCCGTTCCCCTCGGGCGTGGGAGCCGGAGCCTTTCGGTGCTGAGTGTCTCGTCGTCTGTCGGCAGAAGCCGTGGGACGACGAGGCGAGAGCTGCAGCGGCGAGCTCAAGAGTTAGAGCGGCGAGCTCAAGAGCAGAACGGCGAGGCAAGGCGAGCGCAGCGGCGGCCTGGAGGCGAAGTAGGGGGCACGAGAGGCCCTCTGGGTAAAGGCCATAGCTCCGTGCTGGGCGACCTCCCCTGTAAGTGAGAGGGGCAAGGTCTTTGTTGTTGGTGTTTTGCCAACGTTGTGCTCCTTTGGCTGCCCGGAGAGAGGGGCCGCCTTGTAAGCAGGGTCAGAGCCCCTCTCACCGCACCCGCGTCGGGGACACGGAGCTCTCCCGGCCCCCCAGCCCACCCTGTAAGCAGGGCGCAGGGCTTCTCCCCGAGCCCGGCAGCTTTCTGCCTAGTCTGCTGGCCCCTGGCCAGCGTTACCCCCCCGTACTCGGGGCGCGTCACGGCCTCTGACCCCGTGCCACCCCTGAGTAGGCTCAGGGTGGCGAGGCCCCTGCGTGTCGTCCCCGAAGAGCAGGGGCGAGACCCGAGGCTTTCGCCTTCCGGTCGGCTGTGGGGACGGTTCCTTTGGTCCGGTGGCTGCACAGAGCTTGCTCCCCCTTCCGGGACTGCGTTCCCCCCCCCCCCCCCCCCCCCCCCGTGTCCTCCAGTGTGTAGTTGGCGTGCGTGAGCGAGTGTGGCTGCGCTTTAGACCCCCTTTAGAAATAGGCCAGCCTAGCTTAGACGTCCCAGGAGGGAAAGAGGAGCTGTGTGCAGGCACTTGGCTGAAGGAACCCTCGCCATGGCCGGGCGGGGGGGGAAAGTCTCAGGCCTTGGCCCTGCTTGCCGAGGGCGGCACCAAGCCGCTTAATGGCGGCGTGGGCACGCTGACCCGCCTGTAGCCAGGGCCCGGGTCTCTGCCCGCGCTGCGCGGCTGCCAGTCCTGACGGCACCGAGCCGCTTAGTGGTAGCGTGGGCACGCTGACCCGCCTGTAGCCGGGGCCCGAGTCTCTGCCTGCGCTGCACGGCTGGCCGTCTTGCAGGTGCTACCGACCTGCTGGAATGCCACGGCCCCGTAGTCGGGGCACGTGTCACGATTTTGTGGAGCCCCTTTGTCCCCAGGAGCGGCCCCGGGTCCCTGTAACTCAGGGCTGGAGAGGCTGCTCTAGGCAGGTGACAGGAACGAGAGCGCTCCGTGGCGCTGTGTTGGGAGTGCCGGGCCACGGGGGACGGCCCCGTAAGTGGGGTTCTGTGCGTCCCCGGGCCTCGGCGGGCGGTCGGAGGGACCCCCTGTAATCAGGCGGGTATCCCTGGCCCCGGCCTTTTAGGGGCCTGGGGCCAGGAGTCACGGGGGGCCGGGCGTGTGCCCTCCCCGTCCTCGGGGCTGGGCTCCCGGCCCCTGGGCCTTAGGCCGTGTTCTTGGACTGGCTTAACTGACAAGTGTCGAGTGTCGAGTGTCGAGTATCCGTTCCTGTCACCGTGGGGGAAGGCCGAGCTCCGTGGCCCCCCGGGTGTCGACCGGCCTGTAAGCAGGCTTGCGTGTCTGGGAGCCTCGGTGCTCCCTCAGCCGGCAGCCTAGGGGGGGGTTAGCCCCCCGGAAGCGGAGAGGAGAAGGAGCCCCCTCCGCAGGCCTCGGGGCCCAGAGCCGGTGCTCTGGAGTCCCGGGCACTTTACAGT